>NW_026043758.1:600000-900000 GCF_937001465.1 Orcinus orca
CACCTCCTGAAATCGGTCTCCTGCAATTCTGCCCCGCTTTCAAGTCCTCTTTGCAGCCTTACTTCAGTATATTTTTGGACGATAGCTGTCATTTATAACTCTGCAGGTTTGTGAATTACAGTGCCCCTGAGCTCCTTTCTTCAACTCGCTTTCTTGTGAGCCGGCCGCGACACCACAGGATTGCTTCAGGCCCTAATCTTGTTCTGGCACGGCACGCTGAGCCTTTGGTTAATTCCTCTTCCTGGTGGGAAATGAGAGTTAAATTTGCCTGTCCAGACACCTCCAGCTAGTCTCTCATTGGTTCTCCCTATTCCTGTTCATCTTCCGCAGAAATTGCAAACTGGGCCAAACAGGAGGTTAAAGGCACTGACTCTCCAAGTCGGGAGAGTGTTAGTAAAGCGTCTGAAATGTTGCACCCGAGTACCAGGGTACGAGAACTGAGACATATTGGAACACGTCTCCCGATCACACGGTTGATCATACTCTGGGTTCCACATGCATGATTTAGCTGAAGGAAGAATCCCTTAAACCTGGAGAGTTGAGACCCGTGGAATGGGTACCATGCAATATGACTTCAAAGGGTCTTCATTTGCTCACCGAACCTCTCCAATCCTATCACTGCTGCGTTTATGCCCCTGTACACACGCTTGATTCTCTTTCGGAGACAGAGCGATCCATAGGTTTTAAGATACTTACTAGTCAGGGACATTCTTAGGCGTTTAATATGGGGTGTTGAGTCCATTTCGTTGAGCAAGGAGTAGCTCTTGTCTATTCCATATTTGGCTTAAGGAACTTTATCTGTGCTCATTTCAATCTCTGGTTTTATGCAGCACCCCAACTCATCTTTCCCCTTAAGCAAGCATAAGTTGGTTTTCTAAATTTGAGACACTGTTCTCTTTTGTAATCCAGTTCCTGTGTAGCCAAGTTTACATTCCGTGTATTAGTGATATCTTATGATGTTTCTTTTTCTGTCTGACTTATTTCAGTTAGAATCATCATACCTGAATCCACTCATTATGCTGCTACGGGCCTGATGACATAGATTTCATTGCTGAGTGATATTGCATTGTACGTAAGTACCACAACTTCTTTATCCATTTTTCACTTTCTGCGAAATTGAACTTGTACCGTAAACGAGGTTCTTGTAAACAGAGCCGTCCCAAACTTTGGGGTGGCTGTGTCTTTTTGATTTTAATTTCCCTAAGCTATAGGACCATAAGTGGAAGTGCCCTAGGCTCTGTTGCTTTGTTTTTTATATGTTTCAGGAAACATCATACACTTCTCCCGAGTGGCTGTTGGCAATTTACATCACGCCCTTCAGCATAACAAGGATCCCAGTTCTCCATGACCTGTCCTGCCTTTCTGGATTTTACACTTTTTTCAGATGGCCCTTTTGACGGGGGGGCAGTGAGACTTCATTGTAGTGCAGATTTCCTTTGCAAGCTTGCTTGGTTGGCCAAAAAGGGCGTATGCGTTTTTTCCTGAATATATTCAGGAAAAAACGCATACGCCCTTTTTGGCCAAGTGCATCATTGTCGACCTTCTGCCTCTTTTCCTATGCTTTAAATGCAATTCCAGTCTACCTCCTGAAATCGGTTTCCTGTAATTCTGCCCTGCTCTCAAGTCCTCTTGGCAGCCTTACTTCAGTATATTCATGGACGATAGCTGTCATTTATAACTCTGCAGGTTTGTGAATTACAGTGCCCCTGAGCTCCTTTCTTCAACTCGCTTTCTTGTGAGCTGGCCGCAACACCGCAGGATTGCTTCAGGCCCTAATCTGGTTCCGGCACGGCACGCTGAGCCTTTGGTTAATTCCTCTTCCTGGTGGGAAATGAGAGTTAAATTTGCCCGTCCAGACACCTCCAGCTAGTCTCTAACTGGTTCTCCCTGTTCCTGTTCATCTTCCACAGAAATTGCAAACTGGGCCAATCAAGAGGTTTAAGGCACTGAGTCTCCAAGTTGGGAGAGTGTTAGTAAAGCATCTGGAATGTTGCACCCGAGTACCAGGGGAGGAAAACTGAGACATATTTGAACACGTCTCCCGATCACATGGTATATCATACTCTGGGTTCCACATGCATGTTTTAGATGAAGGAAGAATCCCTTAAACCTGGAGAGTTGAGACCCGTGGAATGGGTACCATGCAATATTACTTCAAAGGGTCTTCATTTGCTCACCGAACCTCTCCAATCCTATCACTGCTGTGTTTATGCCCCTGTACACACGCTTGATTCTCTTTCGGAGACATAGCAATCCATAGGTTTTAAGATACTTACTAGTCAGGTACATTCTTAGGCGTTTAATATGGGGTGTTGAGTCCATTTTGTTGAGCAAGGAGTAGCTCTTGTCTATTCCATATTTGACTTAAGGAACTTTATCTGTGCTCATTTCAATCTCCCGTTTTATGCAGCACCCCAACTCACCTTTCCCCTTAAGCAAGCATATGTTGGTTTTCTACATTTGAGACACTGTTCTTCTTTGTAATCCAGTTCCTGTGTAGCCAAGTTTACATTCCGTGTATTAGTGATATCTTATGATGTTTCCTTTTCTGTGTGACTTGTTTCAGTTAGGATCATCATAGCTGAATCCACTCATTATGCTGCTATTGGCCTGATGACATAGATTTCATTGCTGAGTGATATTGCCTTGTACGTAAGTACCACAACTTCTTTATCCATTTTTCACTTTCTGCGATATTGAACTTGTACCGTAAACGAGGTTCTTGTAAACAGAGCCATCCCAAACTTTGGGGTGGCTGTGTCTTTTTGATTTTAATTTCCCTAAGCTATAGGACCATAAGTGGAAGTGCCCTAGGCTCTGTTGCTTTGTTTATAGATGTTTCAGGAAACACCATATACTTCTCCCCAGTGGCTGTTGGCAGTTTACATCCCACCCATCAGCATAACAAGGCTCCCAGTTCTCCATGGCCTGTCCTGCCTTTCTGGATTTTACACTTTTTGCAGATCGCCCTTTTGACCAGGGGGAAGTGAGACTTCATTGTAGTGCAGATTTCCTTTGCAAGCTTGCTTGATGGCCTAAAAGTGCATATGCGTTTTTTCCTGAATATATTCAGGAAAAAACGCATATGCCCTTTTTGGCCAAGTGCATCATTGTCGACGTTCTGCCTCTTTAAATGCAATTCCAGTCTACCTCCTGAAATTGGTTTCCTGCATTTCTGCCCTGCATTCAAGGACTCTTGGCAGCCTTACTTCATATATTTTTGGACGATAGCTGTCATTTATAACTGTGCAGGGTTGTGAATTACAGTGCCCCTGAGCTCCTTTCTTCAACTCGCTTTCTTGTGAGCTGGCCGCAACACCGCAGGATTGCTTCAGGCCGTAATCTGGTTCCGGCACGGCATGCTGAGCCTTTGGTTAATTCGTCTTCCTGGTGGGAAATGAGAGTTAAATTTGCCCGTCCAGAAACCTCCAGCTAGTCTCTCATTGGTTCTCCCTATTCCTGTTCATCTTCCACAGAAATTGCAAACTGAGTGAAACAGCAGGTTAAAGGCACTGACTCTCCAAGTCGAGAGAGTGTTAGTAAAGCGTCTGGAATTTTGCACCCGAGTACCAGGCGACGAGAACTGAGACATATTTGAACACGTCTCCCGATCACATGGTTGATCATACTCTGGGTTCCACATGCATGTTTTAGGTGAAGGAAGAATCCCTTAAACCTTGAGAGTTGAGACCCGTGGAATGGGTACCATGCAATATGACTTCAAAGGGTCTTCATTTGCTCACCAAACCTCTCCAATCCTATCACGGCTGCGTTTATGCCCCACTACACATGCTTGATTCTCTTTCGGAGACATAGCAATCCATAGATTTTAAGATATTACTAGTCAGGTACATTCTTAGGCGTTTAATATGGGGTTTTGAGTCCATTTCGTTGAGCAAGGAGTAGCTCTTGTCTATTACATATTTGGCTTAAGGAACTTTATCTGTGCTCATTTCAATCTCTGGTTTTATGCAGCACCCCAACTCACCTTTGCCCTTAAGCAAGCATAAGTTGGTTTTCTAAATTTGAGACCCTGTTCTGTTTTGTAATCCAGTTCTGTGTAGCCAAGTTTACATTCCGTGTATTAGTGATATCTTATGATGTTTCTTTTTCTGTGTGACTTATTTCAGTTAGAATCATTATACCTGAATCCACTCATTATGCTGCTACAGGCCTGATGACCTAGATGTCAAGGCTGAGTGATATTGCATTGTACGTAAGTACCACAAATTCTTTATCCATTTTTCACTTTCTGCGATATTGAACTTGTACCGTAAACGAGGTTTTTGTAAACAGAGCCGTCCCAAATTTTGGGGTGGCTGTGTCTTTTTGATTTTAATTTCCCTAAGCTATAGGACCATAAGTGGAAGTGCCCTAGGCTCTGTTCCTCAGTTTTTTAGATGTTTCAGGAAACACCATACACTTCTCCTGAGTGGTTGTTGGCAATTTACATCCCGCCCATCAGCATAACAAGTCTCCCAGTTCTCCATGGCCTGTCCTTCCTTTCTGGATTTTACACTTTTTTCAGATGGCCCTTTTGACCCGGGTGAAGTGAGACTTCATTGTAGTGCAGATTTCCTTTGCAAGCTTGCTTGGTTGGCCAAAAAGTGCGTATGCGTTTTTTCCTGAATATATTCAGGAAAAAACGCATACGCCCTTTTTGGCCAAGTGCATCATTGTCGACGTTTTTCCTCTTTTCCTATGCTTTAAATGCAATTCCAGTCTACCTCCTGAAATCGGTTTCCTGCAATTGTGCCTTGCTTTCAATGCCTCTTCATAGCCTTATCTCAATATATTTTTTGAAAATAGTTGGCCTTTATAACTCTGCAGGTTTTTGAATTGCAGTGGCCCTTAGCTCCATTTTTCAGCTCTTATTTTTGTGATCTTGCCTCATAACCACAGGATTCCTTCACGCCCTATTCTTCTTCTGGGGCACCTTGCTGTGCCTTTGGTTTATTCTTCTTACTGATGTGAAATTAGAGTGACATGTGCCCATTGAAACTGCTACAGCTAGTTTCTCACTGGTTCCCCCTATTCCCATTCATCCTCCGCACTAACTGCAGACTGTGCGATACCAGAACTTAAAGGCATTGACTCTCCATGTGGGGATATTGTTAGTAAAGCGGCTGGAATGTCGATCTGGAGCCCCAGGAGAGGAAAAATGAGGTGTGTTTTAGAAACCTTTCCCGATCATATGGTATACCAGTCGCTGGGTTTCCCAAGCATGGTTTATCTGTAGGAAGATTCCCTTCAACCTGGAGTTTTGGGACCCTTGGAATGAGTAGCATGAAGTATTGCATTAAACTTTTGGCAGTTGCTCACCAAAGCTCACCAATCCTCTCAGCCCCAAGTGTGCAGCCTTATGTCTTATCCAGCTGTGGGTTTATATGTGGTCGATCCAGGTTGCATCACAGCCCCTGAGCAAATTTTGTAAGAATTTTTCTCTCTTTCATTGTTTCTGCGTTTTGTTTTTAAAATTTATTTCTATAATGGGGTTTAGCTCATTTTCACTGCTGTGTTTGTGCCGCTCTGCACACACTTGATTCCCTTATGGAGATATATCAATACATGGGTTTTAAGATTCTTATTACTCAGATATATTTCTCTGCGGTGTATAGGGTGTGTTGAGGCCAGTTCATTGAGCAAGGTGTAGATCTTGTCTAATATCTATTTGGTTTATTGAACGGTATCTGTGCTAATTTCAAACTCTGGTTTTATGCATCACCCCACCTCTCCTTTCCCCTTAAGCTGACATAAGTGTGTTTTCTAAATGTGAGACACTGTTCTGTTCTGTAATTCATTTCTTGTGCAGCCATATTTACCCTCCCTCTATAAGTGATATCTTATGATATGTTTCTTTTTCTGTTTGACTTATTTCAAGTAGTATTATCGGACCTAAATCCACTCTTTATCCTTCTACTAGCCTTATTACATTGATTTCATGGTGAAGAGATATTCCATTGTACATAAGTACCACATCTTCTTTATCCATTGTTCTCTTTCCTGGGATATTTAAGGTGTACTGAAGTTGAGGTTCTTGTAAACAGAGTAGCCCTAAACTGTGGTGTGCTTGTGTCTTGTTGATTTTTAGACTTCCCTAGATATACTCCCATGATTGGAAGTGTCCTATGCTCTGTAGCTGTTTTTTAGATGATTTGGGAACCACCATACACTTCTCCAGAGTGGCTCTCGGCAGTTCACACACTGCCCATCAGCGTATAAAGGCTCCCTGTTCTCCATGGCCTGTCCTGCATTTCTGGTTTTTACAATTTTTTAGGATGGCCCTTTTGACCGGTGGGAAATGAGACTTCTTTGTTGTGCACATTTGCATTGCTTGCTTGCTTCGTTGCCCATAAAGTGCGTATGCGTTTTTTCCTGGATATAATCAGGAAAAAACGCATACGCCCTTTTGGGCCAACTGCATCATTGTCGAAATTCTGCCGCTTTTCATGTGCTTTAAAGACGAGTCCAATCTATCTCTTGAAATCTGTTTCTTGCAATTCTGTCTTGCATTCAGATCCTCTTCTTTGCCTTACCTCAACATATTTTTGGACGTTAGTTTTCATTTATAACTCTGCAGGTTTGTGAATTGCAGTGACCCTGAGCCCCATTTTTTAAGTTGCTCTTTTGTGAGCTGGCCTCAAACCCACAGGATTGCTTCAGGCCCTATTTTGGCTCCGGCGAGGCGGGCTGAGCCTTTTTTCAATTCTTATTCTTAATGGGAAATTAGAGTGATATGTGCCCGTCCAAACCCCTACAACTATTCTCTCATTGGTTCCCCCTCTTCCCGTTCATCCTCCTCACAATTTGCAAAATGTTTGAAACAGAAGTTGAAATGTGCTGATTCTCCAAGTGGGCAGATTCTAAGTAACGTGGCTGGAATGGTGAACAGGAGCACCAGGAGAGGATAAATGAGCTGCATTTTAGACACATCTCCCGATCACATGGTGTACAGTCCTCTGGGTTTTCCATGCATGTTTTAGCTGTAGGAAGATCCCTTGAACCTGCAGATTTGGGACCCATTGAATGGGTACCAGGTAGTATTACTTTAAAGGGTGTGCATTTCCTCACCCAACCTCACATTTCTCTTAGTGCAAACAGTTTCCAGCCTTATATCTCATCCTGCTGTGGGTCTAGATGTGTTCAATCCATGTTGCATCATGGAAAAGTTGTAAGAGGTTTTCTCTGTCTCTCTGTCGTTTATTTTTTTCAATTTATTACTATATTGGTTCCAGCTGATTTTCAAAGCTCTGTTTCTTGCTGCTGTACATCCACTTGATTCACGTACAGAGAGACATCAGTAAATTCTTTTTCAGATTCTTACCAGTCGTATATATTCTTTTCCGGTGACTTGAGTGTGCTGAGTGCAGTTCTTTTAGCTACCGTGTAGGCCTTGTTGATTATCAGTTTGGTATTTGGAATGGTATCTTTGCTAATTTCAACCTCCTGGATGATGCCTCACCCCTCCCCACCTTTCCCGTTTAGCAGCCTTATGCGTGTTTTCTACATATTTGACTATGTTTTTGTTTTGTAATTTATTTCATGTGTAGCCATTTTGGATTCCACCTTTAAGTGATATCTTATGATATGTGTCTTTTTCTTTTTGAATTATGTCACTTAGAAAGATCATACGTAACTCCTCCGGAGTTGTTACAACTGGCCATATTTCATTGATTTCCAGGCTGAATAATATTCCACTCTACCTAAGTACCACATCTCTATCCATTTTTTCTCTCCAGAGACATTTAAGTTATATCCTAGTCGAGGATCTTTTAAACAGAGAGAGGGTAAACTTTGGGGTGCCTGTGTCCTCTCGATTTTTGTTTTTCCCAAGATATACGCCCATGAGTGCAAGTGCCCTATGCTCTGTAGCTCATTTTTTAGATGCTTTAGTAAACACAATACACTTCTCCAGAATGGCCGTTGGCAATATACATTTCCACTATAAGTCTCACAGGGCTCCCTCTTCTCCTTGCCCTGTCCTGCATTTCTGTTGTTTATGCTTTATGAGGATGGCTCTTCTGACTGATGCGAAGTGATATCTTTTGTAGTATTGACTTCCAGTGCCCACCTGTTTGGTTGGCTAAAAAAGTGTATGCCCTTTTCTTGAATATATACAGAAAAAAACGCATACACCCTTTTTGGCCAACTGCAATGTTGGCAATGTTCAGCTCCTTTTCTTGTGCTTAATGGCGAGTCCTTTCTACCTCCTCAAATCCCTTTCCTGCCATTCTCCCTTGCTTACAAGTCCTTTTCTCTGACTTTCCTCAAGACATTTTTCAGTGATGGATATTTTCAACTCTGCAGTTTCATGAATTTTACTGCCCCTGAGTTCCATTGTTCAACTTGTGTTTATGGGAACTGGCCACAAAGCAGCGGGATTTCCTCAAGCCCTATACTGTTTCCATGGGCAATCCTAGCCTTTGGTCAATTCGTCTTCCTGATTGGAAATTAGAGTGACATGTGCCTGTCTGAACACCTAGGACTTGTCTCTCATTGTTCCTCACCCTTCCGCTTCATCCTCTGGACAAATTCCAAACTGTACGCAACAGGATGTTGATAGTGCTGACATCTCCAAGTGGGGAGACTGTTAATAAAGACGCTGGAGGGGTGAACCCGAGCACCAGGAGATGAGGAGATGAGATGCCTTTTCCAAACTCTTCCCGATCAGATGGTATACCATCCTCTGGGTGTGACAGACATGTTTTAGCAGTAGGAAGAGTCCCATACATATAAGGAGAATACCAGGGCTTTTTCAAAATCAGTGTCTACCCGAAACCCAAACTGGGAAATTTTTTAAGCTACGGCTACACATATGTTCATTAAGGGCCTTGGGAAGTAGGCAGAGTCCAAACTTTAGATGATTGAAGTCTTCAGGGTCAGAAGCACTCACCACCAGCTTCCCTTAGGTTACACTTTTACTGTCATTGATAGATGATGTCAATAAAAATATCTATTCTTTTTCAGATTATTTCCCCTTATAGGTTATAGCAAAATGTTGAGTGTAGTTCCCTGTGCTATACAGTAGTTCCTTGTTGATGATCTATTTTATACATAGCAGTGTGTATGTGTTAATCCCAAACTGTTAATTTATCCCTCCTCCCACCTTTCCCCTTTGGTAATAATAAATTATAAGATTTTATACTTCTCAGAAATGGGGGAGCTGAAAGAGAGGTATCATTTTCAATGGAAAAGCATTTAAAACAAGATTGAAGCTTTAACCAAGATTATTATATGTACATCCTTGGAAAGAAATCACTTCGTTTCTCTAATATTGACCTGACAAATAAGACAAACCTTTTCACTGAACTTGCTTATAATAAAGTGATGGAAATATCAAATGGAAGTGTTAGAAACATCTTATTTTACCCGAGCCTTATACACTGTTCTATGTTAACTACAGTTTGGCTCACACATCTGTTCATTGAGGTTACAATAGTCTCAATTTCTGTTACTGATCCTCCAGAGTGGACCCCAACAAGTGTCCCCCTGCCCAGTGTCATTGGGGCCAACAGATCGAGACTGAGTTTGGTTCACAAGCAAAGGAAACTTTATATTTTGATCAGAGAATGGAGAGGTGAGAGCATGCACTACCCCGTGGGCTGTGGGATGGGCTGCTGTGTAGAGATCCTGTCAGAGTCAGTGGGAGGGAGGGGGCGGAGCTCTCGAGGGCCGGGTTGGCTGCAGCTCAGGCTCTATATCGCGGAGTCTGCACTGGGCCCCAGGAGCTGAGGTGTCGTCCCAGCCATTCTGCACTAGGAAATCTGGTCTGAAGTGCCGGGTGTGGAACCTCTGCATGCGGGACCCTAGGAGCACATGAAATTAGACAAAGCACAAAGGATAAAAAAGGTTAGACTTGACTTTATTGCCCAGATTCTATTTTTATCTCCCAGGGATTTTTAATGGGCTTTGCTGGGGACAAACCCCTCCTCTGCCTTTTGTCCCGTTCCTCATTCTTGGAGTGCTGAGAGTGCAGACCCTTCTTCTGTAACTGCTGAGTGCTGAGTTGGGAGCCCTCATACCCGGGGGCGAGGATCAGAGCTTCTCCCCAGCAGCCTCCAGGTGACGTTGATTGTCCCCAGGGCCCCTGTCTCCCTGCTCGTCCACCTGAGCACCAGCATTGGAAGTGTTATAGATTCTAATGACCTTTAAGGGTCCAGGAAAGAGATGTGCAGAGAAGCTGTGGGGGACGGTTTCACCCCGCCCCACATTTGTTCAGCCACCTTAGGCTGACCGTTTCTGCCAGCCTAGATGCTCTGACCAGTAGTCTGCGCTTTCTTCAATTAGGCCCCTGAATTAACGTACAAACGGCACCAGGTGTCAGAGCCCTGCCTGCTCAACTCCCAGACAGTCCAGGGTCAGTGGTGATCAAGGACCATGATGGCCACTGAGTCAACAGCCTTTTGAAGTAAACAGGAGTCCAGCTGGTCTTATTGGCCACCATCATCAAGGTGTCTGTAGGCTTTTCTATGGTGACAGTGTGATATATGGTTCCCCCGCCAAGATTATTAGCTCCCCTCTGCATGCAGTAAGTCCTGCAAGCAGTAGTCTACTCTTTTGGGACACACTCTTGTTGTTTTATGAGAGAAACTCCAGGTCAAGTGATGTTCACACGAGTCGTCATGGTGCCCTGTTGCCCCCGGTTATCTCTCTAGATGTTGGAGTTGGAGGGCCTCCTCACTCGAGGTTGGTGTGCCCACGGAGCGAACCCTGCAACTTCAGGGCATGGTTGGTGGTTAGGATCACCATGTGGGGTCCTTTTCCCTTAGGAGGGAGGTGGCCTTTTGGGCTGCTGATTTCCAGGTTTTTAGATACCGCCAGTATCTTGGCCAGATGTGGCAGTGGGCCAAGCCCCTTGGTGCCCGTAGTTTATCCTACCTGGATGGCATTCTTGCATTGTTCCATTTCAAGTGGTCCCAGTTTTTGCACTAATTCTCCAATGGCGATTCACCTTTCACCGGGAATGTAAAGGTCAAAGGGTTTAGCTAAATTAGGGAGTTCCAGGGCAAGGGTCTGAATTGACTGCTCTTTCCATTCTTGAAAGGCCACTTCTGGATTCTATTCAAAAGGATCATCATCTTTTCCTTTCAGTGTTTCATATAGAGGCCCAGCTAGTAGACTGTAGTTAGGGATCCAGAAGCAGCAAACCCTGGCCTCCCCAGGAACCCCTAAGCTGTCTTCTAGTTTTAGAAAGGGGTAAGGCTGAAAATGGTTTCTTCCCTTTCCTGGGATGGGCTTCTCCGACCTTCTGTGAGAACGAAGCCCAGGCAGGTCACCGCAGTCTGTGATATTTGAGCTTTTTCTTGGACAACTTCTATCCTTTATTGGCTTGGTAGTTCAGAGGCCTCCTTAGTAGGGCTGGCGATCAGAATGTCGTCTGCATACTGAAGGAGGGTTTCCTTTCCCAGAGGTAGAACTTTTAGGTCTTTAGCTAAGCTTTCCCCAAAGATGGTGTGGGAATTTTTGCACCCTTGGGGCAAGACGGCCCGGAAGTATTGTTTTAGTTGTATGTTGAGTCCTGCCACTCACAAACCAAAATTTCTTGTGACTCTGGGACTAATGGAATACAAAAGAAGGCATCATTGAAGACTAATACAGAATACCATGTCCTGGTGGTTGGTAGAATGACCAGCAGGGTGTAGGAATTAGGAGCAGCTGGAGGTATATCCTCGGTGGCTTCACTGACTGTCCTGACATCCTTTACCAGGTCCCCAGCAGCCCATGGGGCTCTCGTGGTCAGACCAATCCCAGAATATGGAGCTCACCTGGGCAGGTACCCCACCCCCACCCCAGCCCACGGGGCTATCGTGGTCAGGCCCCTCCCAGGATACAGAGCTACCCTCGCAGGTACCGCGGCAGGGCTGGGCACACAGGAACCGTGCACATAGCCCTCATTGCAGAGCACCCCCAGCTCACCTGTCGCTCAGAGCTGACACAGAGCACCTCAGAGCAGGACTTGAACTAACAAACAGCAGCTGCGACAGGTCTGTGACCCTGGGCATCACTCTGTGCGGTCTCCCTCCACCTGGTCTTCCAGAGACTTCCACTGCACCCGGGGCACCAGGCCTCTGTCTCCAACCACCACCCACCCCTCCTCTCCCTGACTCCTGGGTTCCTCTCATTAGGAGAGGGTTTTCTTGAAGTTGTCTCCCACTCATGGGCCAGATAAAATGATTAGAAAACAAGCCAAAGCTGCAGCCCCTTGTCTATCCTGACTCTCAGGAGCCCACACCTGTTCCTTGGACCTGGCCGGTTCAGCAAGTTCCATTTTCTGCAACTGTGAGCCCCTGAGGGGTGATGATTGGCTGACCTGGGCAGCCTTACCGTGCCGGCCAGCCCTCCCCAGGTGTGCCTGGGTTGAGATCAATATAAATACCACTCCAGGCAGCAAGAGGCCCTGCAGCCGTGCCTGACGCCATTTTCTCTGCCCTGTCAGCAGTCTCGGGGCTGGGCTGGTGGGAGGGAGTGAGAGGCCACGGCTTTGTGGGTGGCCCAGTGTGAGTGGGTCTCTGCTGGACTTTCTGCAGCAGTTGCCAGGCTGCCACCTGCTAAAGAAGAGGATGTGTCACCCATACCTGCTGCTGGAATTTCTCCCTGGGCAGAGGTGAGGAAGGAAAGAAGCAGTGGGGGCAGGGACAGGACGGGTATCTCAGGCAGGGAAATGGAAATCTTCCAGAAGAGCACCCAGGGCCAGGACCATCCTGGCTGGCCTGCAGGCACCAAGTCGGCCGGTATGCTGTCACTCGTGTGGCTCTATGGCCCTTCCTCTAGGCTTTCAAGTCCTTGTATATATTCAGGTGTTTTACCTGGGACGGGTGGGAATAGTTCAGCAGCAACTGGCCTGGGGCTCAGCTCACGTTTACTCACAGATGCCTCGGCACGGTGCCCCAGCTTTTCAATGAGGACGCTTGTTGCATGGGGGCTGCTGGCTGAATGGGAGACGATTCCCCACCACTGACCAACTTCAGAATTGTTTACAACTGGAGCAAGTGCCCTGATACGGTTTTCCTCTGTGGAACTGGTGGGTTCTGTGTTTTTTTTCTCTTTTTCGTTTCTGGTTCAAGGTAGATTTTATTCCTCTTTTTTGTATTTACAGATATAAGCATGGAAATAATTTATTCATATAAATACATGTATGTGAAAGGAATAATTGTTTTTTCTGTTTTATTTTTAAAATTTTATTTCTTTTTAATTTTGAATTTTATTTTATATTTTTATACAGCAGGTTCTTATTGGTTATCTATTTTATACATATAAATGTATACATGCCAATCCCAGTCTCACAACTCCTCCCACCACCAACCCCCCCAACAGCTTTCCCCCTTGTTGTCCATACGTTTGTTGTCTACATGTGTTGCTCTATTTATGCCTTGCAAAATGGTTAATCTGTACAGTTTTTCTAGGTTCCACATATATGCATGAATATACAAGATTTGTTTTTCTCTTTCTGACTTACTTCACTCTGTATGACAGTCTCTAGATCCATCGACGTCTCTACAAATGACCCAATTTCATTCCTTTTCATGGCTTAGTAATATTCCATTTTATATATGTACCACTGCTTTATGCATTCGTCTGTCTGTGGGCATTTAGGTTGCTTCCATTACCTCGATATTGTAAAGAGTGAGGCAATGAACATTGCGGTGAATGTCTCTTTTTGATTTATGGTTTTGTCTGGGTATATGTCCAGAACTGGGATTGCTGTATCATATGGTAATTCTACTGTTAGTTTCTTAAGAAACTCCATATTGTTCTCCATAGTGACTGTATCAATTTATATTCCCAACAATAGTGGAAGAGGGTTCCTTTTCTCCACACCCTTTCCAGCATTTTTTGTTTGTAGATTTTCTGATGATGCCCATTCTACCAGGTGTGAGGTGATACCTCATTGTTGAGTCCATTTCCTTGAGCAAGGGGTAGGTCTTGTCTATTACATATTTAGCTTATGGAACGGTATCTGTACTAATTTCAAACTCTGGTTTTATGCAGCACCCCAACTCACCTTCCCCCTTAAGCAAGCATAAGTTGGTTTTCTAAACATGAGACCCTGTTCTGTTTTGTAATTCAGTTCATGTGTAGCCAAGTTCTCATTCCATGTATTAGTGGTACCTTATGATGTTTCTTTTTCTGTGTGACTTTTTTCACTTAGAATCACCATGCCTCAATCTACTCATTAGGCTGGTACGGGCCTGGTGACATAGTTTTCATTGCTGAGAGGTATTCTGTTGTACGTAAGTACTGCAACTTCTTTATCCATTATTTGCTCTCTGGCATATTTAACTTGTGCTGCAGAAGAGGTTCCTGTAAAAAGAGCCATCCCAATTTTTCCGGTGGCTGTGTCTTTTTGATTTTAATTTCCCTAAGCTATAGGACCATAAGTGGAAGTGCCCTAGGCTCTGTTGCTTTGTTTTTTAGATGTTTCAGGAAACACCATACACTTTTCCGGAGTGGCTGTTGGCAATTTACATCCCGCCCATCAGCATAACAAGGCTCCCAGTTCTCCATGGCCTGTCCTGCCTTTCTGGATTTTACACTTTTTTCAGATGGCCCTTTTGACCGGGGGGAAGTGAGACTTCATTGTAGTGCAGATTTCCTTTGCAAGCTTGCTTGGTTGGCCAAAAAGGGCGTATGCATTTTTTCCTGAATATATTCAGGAAAAAACACATACGTCCTATTTGGCCAAGTGCATCATTGTCGGCGTTCTGCCTCTTTTCCTATGCTTTAAATACAATTCCAGTCTACCTCCTGAAATCGTTTTCCTGCAATTCTGAACCGCTTTCAAGTCCTCTTGGCAGCCTTACTTCAGTATATTTTTGGACGATAGCTGTCATTTATAACTCTGCAGGTTTGTGAATTACAGTGCCCCTGAGCTCCTTTCTTCAACTCGCTGTCTTGTGAGCTGGCCGCAACACCGCAGGATTGCTTCAGGCCCTAATCTGGTTCCGGCACAGCACGCTGATCCTTTGGTTAATTCCTCTTCCTGGTGGGAAATGAGAGTTAAATTTGCCCGTCCAGACACTTCCAGCTAGTCTCTCATTGGTTCTCCCTATTCCTGTTCATCTTCCGCAGAAATTGCAAAATGGGCCAAACAGGAGTTTAAAGGCACTGACTCTCCAAGTCGGGAGAGTGTTAGTAAAGCGTCTGGAATGTTGCACCCGAGTACCAGGGGACAAGAAATGAGACATACTGGAACACGTCTCCCGATCACATGGTTGATCATACTCTGGGTTCCACATGCATGATTTAGCTGAAGGAAGAATCCCTTAAACCTGGAGAGTTGAGACCCGTGGAATGGGTACCATGCAATATGACTTCAAAGGGTCTTCATTTGCTCACCGAACCTCTCCAATCCTATCACTGCTGCGTTTATGCCCCTGTACACACGCTTGATTCTCTTTTGGAGACAAGCAATCCGTAGGTTTTAAGATACTTACTAGTCAGGTACATTCTTAGTCGTTTAATATGGGGTGTTGAGTCCATTTCGTTGAGCAAGGAGTAGCTCTTGTCTATTTCATATTTTGCTTAAGGAACTTTATCTGTGCTCATTTCAATCTCTGGTTTTATGCAGCACCCCAACTCACCTTTCCCCTTAAGCAAGCATAAGTTGGTTTTCTAAATTGGAGACCCTGTTCTGTTTTGTAATCCAGTTCCTGTGTAGCCAAGTTTACATTCTGTGTATTAGTGATATCTTATGATGTTTCTTTTTCTGTGTGAATTATTTCAGTTAGAATCATCATACCTGAATCCACTCATTATGCTGCTATGGGCCTGATGACATAGATTTCATTGCTGAGTGATATTGCATTGTACATAAGTACCACAACTTCTTTATCCATTTTTCACTTTCTGCGATATTGAACTTGTACCGTAAACGAGGTTCTTGTAAACAGAGCCGTCCCAAACTTTGGGGTGGCTGTGTCTTTTTGAATTTAATTTCCCTAAGCTATAGGACCATAAGTGGAAGTGCCCTAGGCTCTGTTGCTTTGTTTTTTAGATGTTTCAGGAAACACCATACACTTCTCCAGAGTGGCTGTTGGCAACTTACATCCCGCCCATCAGCATAACAAGGCTCCCAGTTCTCCATGGCCTGTCCTGCCTTTCTGGATTTTACACTTTTTTCAGATGGCCCTTTTGACCGGGGGGAAGTGAGACTTCATTGTAGTGCAGATTTCCTTTGCAAGCTTGCTTGGTTGGCCAAAAAGGGCGTATGCGTTTTTTCCTGAATATATTCAGGAAAAAACGCATACGCCCTTTTTGGCCAAGTGCATCACTGTCGACGTTCTGCCTCTTTTCCTATGCTTTAAATGCAATTCCAGTCTACCTCCTGAAATCGGTTTCCTGCAATTCTGCCCCGCTTTCAAGTCCTCTTGGCAGCCTTACTTCAGTATATTTTTGGACGAGAGCTGTCATTTATAACTCTGCAGGTTTGTGAATTACAGTGCCCCTGAGCTCCTTTCTTCAACTCGCTTTCTTGTGAGCTGGCCGCAAGACCGCAGGATTGCTTCAGGCCCTAATCTTGTTCTGGCATTGCACGCTGAACCTTTGGTTAATTCCTCTTCGTGGTGGGAAATGAGAGTGAAATTTGCCCGTCCAGACACCTCCAGCTAGTCTCTCATTGGTTCTCCCTATTCCTGTTCATCTTCCGCAGAAATTGCAAACTGGGCCAAACAGGAGGTTAAAGGCACTGACTCTCCAAGTCGGGAGAGTGTTAGTAAAGCGTCTGGAATGTTGCACCTGAGTACCAGGGGATGAGAACTGAGACAGATTGGAACACGTCTCTCGATCACACGGTTGATCATACTCCGGGTTCCACATGCATGATTTAGCTGAAGGAAGAATCCCTTAAACCTGGAGAGTTGAGACCCGTGGAATGGGTACCATGCAATATGACTTCAAAGGGTCTTCATTTGCTCACCGAACCTCTCCAATCCTATCACTGCTGCGTTTATGCCCCTGTACACACGCTGATTCTCTTTCAGAGACATAGCGATCTATAGGTTTTAAGATACTAACTACTCAGGTACATTCTTAGGCGTTTAATATGGGGTTTTGAGTCCATTTCGTTGAGCAAGGAGTAGCTCTTGTCTATTCCATATTTGGCTTAAGGAACTTTATCTGTGCTCATTTCAATCTCTGGTTTTATGCAGCACCCCAACTCACCTTTCTCCTTAAGCAAGCATAAGTTGGTTTTCTAAATTTGAGACCCTGTTCTGTTTTGTAATCTAGTTCCTGTGTAGCCAAGTTTACATTCCGTGTATTAGTGATATATTATGATGTTTCTTTTTCTGTGTGACTTATTTCAGTTAGAATCATCATACCTGAATCCACTCATTATGCTGCTACGGGCCTGATGACATAGACTTCATTGCTGAGTGATATTGCATTGTACGTAAGTACCACAACTTCTTTATCCATTTTTCACTTTCTGCGATATTGAACTTGTCTCATAAACGAGTTTCTTGTAAACAGAGCCGTCCCAAACTTTGGGGTGGCTGTGTCTTTTTGATTTTAATTTCCCTAAGCTATAGGGCCATAAGTGGAAGTGCCCTAGGCTCTGTTGCTTTGTTTTGTAGATGTTTCAGGAAACACCATACACTTCTCCTGAGTGGCTGTTGGCAATTTACATCCCGCCCATCAGCATAACAAGGCTCCCAGTTCTCCATGGCCTGTCCTGCCTTTCTGGATTTTACACTTTTTTCAGATGGCCCTTTTGACCGGGGAGAAGTGAGACTTCATTGTAGTGCAGATTTCCTTTGCAAGCTTGCTTGGTTGGCCAAAAAGGGCGTATGCATTTTTTCCTGAATATATTCAGGAAAAAACACATACGTCCTATTTGGCCAAGTGCATCATTGTCGACCTTCTGCCTCTTTTCCTATGCTTTAAATGCAATTCCAGTCTACCTCCTGAAATCGGTTTCCTGCAATTCTGCCCGGCTTTCAAGTCCTCTTGGCAGCCTTACTTCAGTATATTTTTGGATGATAGCTGTCATTTATAACTCTGCAGGTTTGTGAATTACAGTGCCCCTGGGCTCCTTTCTTCAACTCACTTTCTTGTGAGCTGGCCGCAACACCGCAGGATTGCTTCAGACCCTAATCTGGTTCCGGCATGGCACGCGGAGCCTTTGGTTAATTCCTCTTCCTGGTGGGAAATGAGAGTTAAATTTGCCCGTCCAGACACCTCCAGCTAGTCTCTCATTGTTTCTCCCTATTCCTGTTCATCTTCCGCAGAAATTTCAAACTGGGCCAAACAGGAGGTTAAAGGCACTGACTCTCCAGGTCGGGAGAGTGTTAGTAAAGGGTCTGGAATGTTGCACCCGAGTACAAGGGGACGAGAACTGAGATATAATGGCACACGTCTCCCGATCACACGGTTGATCATACTCTGGGTTCCACATGCATGTTTTAGCTGAAGGAAGAATCCCTTAAACATGGAGAGTTGAGACCCGTGGAATGGGTACCATGCAATATGATTTCAAAGGGTCTTCGTTTGCCCACCGAACCTCTCCAATCCTATCACTGGTGCCTTTATGCCCCTGTACACACGCTTGATTCTCTTTCGGAGACATAGCAATCCATAGGTTTTAAGATACTTACTAGTCAGGTACATTCTTAGGCGTTTAATATGGGGTGTTGAGTCCATCTCGTTGAGCAAGGAGTAGCTCTTTTCGATTCCATATTTGGCTTAAGGAACTTTATCTGTGCTCATTTCAATCTCTGGTTTTATGCAGCACCCCAACTCACCTTTCCCCTTAAGCAAGCATAAGCTGGTTTTCTAAATTTGAGACCCTGTTCTGTTTTGGAATTCAGTTCCTGTGTAGCCAAGTTTACATTCCGTGTATTAGTGATATCTTATGATGTTTCTTTTTCTGTGTGACTTATTTCAGTTAGAATCATCATACCTGAATCCACTCATTATGCTGCTACGGGCCTGATGACATAGATGTCATTGCTGAGGGATATTGCATTGTACGTAAATACCACAACTTCTTTATCCATTTTTCGTTTTCTGTGATATTGAACTTGTACCGTAAACGAGGTTCTTGTAAACAGAGCCATCCCAAACTTTGGGGTAGCTGTGTCTTTTTGATTTTAATTTCCCTAAGCTATAGGACCATAACTGGAAGTGCCCTAGGCTCTGTTGCTTTGTTTTGTAGATGTTTCAGGAAACACCATACACTTCTCCTGAGTGGCTGTTGGCAATTTACATCCCGCCCATCAGCATAACAAGGCTCCCAGTTCTCCATGGCCTGTCCTGCCGTTCTGGATTTTACACTTTTTTCAGATGGCCCTTTTGACCCGGGTGAAGTGAGACTTCATTGTAGTGCAGATTTCCTTTGCAAGCTTGCTTGGTTGGCCAAAAAGGGCGTATGCTTTTTTTCCTGAATATATTCAGGAAAAAACGCATATGCCCTTTTTGGCCAAGTGCATCATTGTCGACGTTCTGCCTCTTTTCCTATGCTTTAAATGCAATTCCAGTCTACCTCCTGAAATCGGTTTCCTGCAATTCTGCCCCGCTTTCAAGTCCTCTTGGCAGCCTTACTTCAGTATATTTTTGGACGATAGCTGTCATTTATAACTCTGCAGGTTTGTGAATTACAGTGCCCCTGAGCTCCTTTCTTCAACTCGCTTTTTTGTGAGCTGGCCACAACACCGCAGGATTGCTTCAGGGCCTAATCTGGTTCCGGCACGGCATGCTGAGCCTTTGTTTAACTCCTCTTACTGGTGGGTAATGAGAGTTAAATTTGCCCGTCCGGACACCTCCAGCTAGTCTCTCATTGGTCCTCCCTATTCTTGTTCATCTTCCACAGAAATTGCAAACTGGGCCAAACAGGAGGTTAAAGACACTGACTCTCCAAGTCGGGAGAGTGTTAGTAAAGCGTCTGGAATGTTGCACCCGAGTACCAGGGGACGAGAACTGAGACATATTCGAACACATCTCCCGATCACACGGTTGATCATACTCTGGGTTCCACATGCATGCTTTAGCTGAAGAAAGAATCCCTTAAACCTGGAGAGTTGAGACCCTTGGAATGGGTACCATGGGATATGACTTCAAAGGGTCTTCATTTGCTCACCGAACCTCACCAATCCTATCACTGCTGCGTTTATGCCCCTGTACACACGCTTGATTCTCTTTCGGAGACATAGCAATCCATAGGTTTTAAGATACTTAATAGTCAGGTACATTCTTAGGCATTTAATATGGGGTGTTGAGTCCATCTAGTTGAGCAAGGAGTAGCTCTTGTCTATTACATATTTGGCTTAAGGAACTTTATCTGTGCTCATTTCAATCTCTGGTTTTATGCAGCACCCCAACTCACCTTTGCCCTTAAGCAAGCATAAGTTGGTTTTCTAAATTTGCGACCCTGTTCTGTTTTGTAATCCAGTTCTGTGTAGCCAAGTTTACATTCCGTGTATTAGTGATATCTTATGATGTTTCTTTTTCTGTGTGACTTATTTCAGTTAGAATCATTATACCTGAATCCACTCATTATGCTGCTACAGGCCTGATGACATAGATGTCAAGGCTGAGTGATATTGCATTGTACGTAAGTACCACAAATTCTTTATCCATTTTTCACTTTCTGCGATATTGAACTTGTACCGTAAACGAGGTTTTTGTAAACAGAGCCGTCCCAAATTTTGAGGTGGCTGTGTCTTTTTGATTTTAATTTCCCTAAGCTATAGGACCATAAGTGGAAGTGCCCTAGGCTCTGTTGCTTTGTTTTGTAGATGTTTCAGGAAACACCATACACTTCTCCTGAGTGGCTGTTGGCAATTCACATCCCGCCCATCAGCATAACAAGGCTCCCAGTTCTCCATGGCCTGTCCTGCCTTTCTGGATTTTACACTTTTTTCAGATGGCCCTTTTGACCAGGCGGAAGTGAGACTTCATTGTAGTGCAGATTTCCTTTGCAAGCTTGCTTGGTTGGCCAAAAAGGGCGTATGCGTTTTTTCCTGAATATATTCAGGAAAAAACGCATACGCCCTTTTTGGCCAAGTGCATCATTGTCGACCTTCTGCCTCTTTTCCTATGCTTTAAATGCAATTCCAGTCTACCTCCTGAAATCGGTTTCCTGCAATTCTGCCCGGCTTTCAAGTCCTCTTGGCAGCCTTACTTCAGTATATTTTTGGACGATAACTCTCATTTATAACTCTGCAGGTTTGTGAATTACAGTGCCCCTGAGCTCCTTTCTTCAACTCGCTTTCTTGTGAGCTGGCCGCAACACCGCAGGATTGCTTCAGGCCCTAATCTGGTTCCGGCATGGCACGCTGAGCCTTTGGTTAATTCCTCTTCCTGGTGGGAAATGAGAGTTAAATTTGCCCGTCCAGACACATCCACCTAGTCTCTCATTGTTTCTCCCTATTCCTGTTCATGTTCCGCAGAAATTGCAAACTGGGCCAAACAGGAGGTTAAAGGCACTGACTCTCCAAGTCGGGAGAGTGTTAGTAAAGGGTCTGGAATGTTGCACCCGAGTACCAGGGGACGAGAACTGAGATATAATGGCACACGTCTCCCGATCACACGGTTGATCATACTCTGGGTTCCACATGCATGTTTTAGCTGAAGGAAGAATCCCTTAAACCTGGAGAGTTGAGACCGTGGAATGGGTACGATGCAATATGATTTCAAAGGGTCTTCGTTTGCCCACCGAACCTCTCCAATCCTATCACTGCTGCCTTTATGACCCTGTACACACGCTTGATTCTCTTTCGGAGACATAGCAATCCATAGGTTTTAAGATACTTACTAGTCAGGTACATTCTTAGGCGTTTAATATGGGGTGTTGAGTCCATTTCGTTGAGCAAGGAGTAGCTCTTGTCTATTACATATTTGGCTTAAGGAACTTTATCTGTGCTCATTTCAATCTCTGGTTTTATGCAGCACCCCAACTCACCTTTCCCCTTAAGCAAGCATAAGCTGGTTTTCTAAATTTGAGACCCTGTTCTGTTTTGGAATTCAGTTCCTGTGTAGCCAAGTTTACATTCCGTGTATTAGTGATATCTTATGATGTTTCTTTTTCTGTGTGACTTATTTCAGTTAGAATCTTCATACCTGAATCCACTCATTATGCTGCTACGGGCCTGATGACATAGATGTCATTGCTGAGGGATATTGCATTGTACGTAAATACCACAACTTCTTTATCCATTTTTCGCTTTCTGTGATATTGAACTTGTACCGTAAACGAGGTTCTTGTAAACAGAGCCATCCCAAACTTTGGGGTGGCTGTGTCTTTTTGATTTTAATTTCCCTAAGCTATAGGACCATAACTGGAAGTGCCCTAGGCTCTGTTGCTTTGTTTTGTAGATGTTTCAGGAAACACCATACACTTCTCCTGAGTGGTTGTTGGCAATTTACATCCCGCCCATCAGCATAACAAGTCTCCCAGTTCTCCATGGCCTGTCCTTCCTTTCTGGATTTTACACTTTTTTCAGATGGCCCTTTTGACCCGGGTGAAGTGAGACTTCATTGTAGTGCAGATTTCCTTTGCAAGCTTGCTTGGTTGGCCAAAAAGTGCGTATGCGTTTTTTCCTGAATATATTCAGGAAAAAACGCATACGCCCTTTTTGGCCAAGTGCATCATTGTCGACGTTTTGCCTCTTTTCCTATGCTTTAAATGCAATTCCAGTCTACCTCCTGAAATCGGTTTCCTGCAATTCTGCCCCGCTTTCAAGTCCTCTTGGCAGCCTTACTTCAGTATATTTTTGGACGATAGCTGTCATTTATAACTCTGCAGGTTTGTGAATTACAGTGCCCCTGAGCTCCTTTCTTCAACTCGCTTTCTTGTGAGCTGGCCACAACACCGCAGGATTGCTTCAGGCCCTAATCAGGTTCCGGCACGGCACGCTGAGCCTTTGGTTAATTCCTCTTCCTGGTGGGAAATGAGAGTTAAATTTGCCCGTCCAGACACCTCCAGCTAGTCTCTCATTGTTTCTCCCTATTCCAGTTCATCTTCTGGAGAAATTGCAAACTGGTCCAAACAAGAGGTTAAAGACACTGACTCTCCAAGTCGGGAGAGTGTTAGTAAACCGTCTGGAATGTTGCACCCGAGTACCAGGGGATGAAAACTGAGACATATTGGAATACGTCTCCCCGTCACACGGTTGATCGTACTCTGGGTTCCACATGCATGTTTTAGCCGAAGGAAGAATCCCTTAAACCTGGAGAGTTGAGACCCGTGGAAATGGTACCATGCAATATGACTTCAAAGGGTCTTCATTTGCTCACCGAACCTCTCCAATACTATCACTGCTGCGTTTATGCCCCTGTCCACATGCTTGATTCTCTTTCGGAGACATAGCAATCCATAGGTTTTAAGATACTTACAAGTCAGGTACATTCTTAGGCGTTTAATATGGGGTGTTGAGTCCATTTCGTTGAACAAGGAGTAGCTCTTGTCTATTACATATTTTGCTTAAGGAACTTTATCTGTGCTCATTTCAATCTCTGGTTTTATGCAGCACCCCAACTCACCTTTCCCCTTAAGCAAGCATAAGTTGGTTTTCTAAATTTGAGACCCTGTTCTGCTTTGTAATCCAGTTCCTGTGTAGCCAAGTTTACATTCCGTGTATTAGTGATATCTTATGATGTTTCTTTTTCTGTGTGACTTATTTCAGTTAGAATCATCATACCTGAATCCACTCATTATGCTGCTACGGGCCTGATGACATAGATGTCATTGCTGAGTGATATTGCATTGTACATAAATACCACAACTTCTTTATCCATTTTTCGCTTTCTGTAATATTGAACTTGTACCGTAAAGGAGGTTCTTGTAAACAGAGCCGTCCCAAACTTTGGGGTGGCTGTGTCTTTTTGATTTTAATTTCCCTAAGCTATAGGACCATAAGTGGAAGTGCCGTAGGCTCTGTTGCTTTGTTTTTTAGATTTTTCAGGAAACACCATACACTTCTCCTGAGTGGCTGTTGGCAATTTACATCCGGCCCATCAGCATAACAAGGCTCCCAGTTCTCCATGGCCTGTCCTGCCTTTCTGGATTTTACACTTTTTTCAGATGGCCCTTTTGACCGGGGGGAAGTGAGACTTCATTGTAGTGCAGATTTCCTTTGCAAGCTTGCTTGGTTGGCCAAAAAGGGCGTATGCGTTTTTTCCTGAATATATTCAGGAAAAAACGCATACGCCCTTTTTGGCCAAGTGCATCATTGTTGACGTTCTGCCTCTTTTCCTATGCTTTAAATGCAATTCCAGTCTACCTCCTGAAATCGGTTTCCTGCAATTGTGCCTTGCTTTCAATGCCTCTTCGTAGCCTTATCTCAATATATTTTTTGAAAATAGTTGGCCTTTATAACTCTGCAGGTTTTTGAATTGCAGTGGCCCTTAGCTCCATTTTTCAGCTCTTATTTTTGTGATCTTGCCTCATAACCACAGGATTCCTTCACGCCCTATTCTTCTTCTGGGGCACCTTGCTGTGCCTTTGGTTTATTCTTCTTACTGATGTGAAATTAGAGTGACATGTGCCCATTGAAACTGCTACAGCTAGTTTCTCACTGGTTCCCCCTATTCCCATTCATCCTCCGCACTAACTGCAGACTGTGCGATACCAGAACTTAAAGGCATTGACTCTCCATGTGGGGATATTGTTAGTAAAGCGGCTGGAATGTCGATCTGGAGCCCCAGGAGAGGAAAAATGAGGTGTGTTTTAGAAACCTTTCCCGATCATATGGTATACCAGTCGCTGGGTTTCCCAAGCATGGTTTATCTGTAGGAAGATTCCCTTCAACCTGGAGTTTTGGGACCCTTGGAATGAGTAGCATGAAGTATTGCATTAAACTTTTGGCAGTTGCTCACCAAAGCTCACCAATCCTCTCAGCCCCAAGTGTGCAGCCTTATGTCTTATCCAGCTGTGGGTTTATATGTGGTCGATCCAGGTTGCATCACAGCCCCTGAGCAAATTTTGTAAGAATTTTTCACTCTTTCATTGTTTCTGCGTTTTGTTTTTAAAATTTATTTCTATAATGGGGTTTAGCTCATTTTCACTGCTGTGTTTGTGCCGCTCTGCACACACTTGATTCCCTTATGGAGATATATCAATACATGGGTTTTAAGATTCTTATTACTCAGATATATTTCTCTGCGGTGTATAGGGTGTGTTGAGGCCAGTTCATTGAGCAAGGTGTAGATCTTGTCTAATATCTATTTGGTTTATTGAACGGTATCTGTGCTAATTTCAAACTCTGGTTTTATGCATCACCCCACCTCTCCTTTCCCCTTAAGCTGACATAAGTGTGTTTTCTAAATGTGAGACACTGTTCTGTTCTGTAATTCATTTCTTGTGCAGCCATATTTACCCTCCCTCTATAAGTGATATCTTATGATATGTTTCTTTTTCTGTTTGACTTATTTCAAGTAGTATTATCGGACCTAAATCCACTCTTTATCCTTCTACTAGCCTTATTACATTGATTTCATGGTGAAGAGATATTCCATTGTACATAAGTACCACATCTTCTTTATCCATTGTTCTCTTTCCTGGGATATTTAAGGTGTACTGAAGTTGAGGTTCTTGTAAACAGAGTAGCCCTAAACTGTGGTGTGCTTGTGTCTTGTTGATTTTTAGACTTCCCTAGATATACTCCCATGATTGGAAGTGTCCTATGCTCTGTAGCTGTTTTTTAGATGATTTGGGAACCACCATACACTTCTCCAGAGTGGCTCTCGGCAGTTCACACACTGCCCATCAGCGTATAAAGGCTCCCTGTTCTCCATGGCCTGTCCTGCATTTCTGGTTTTTACAATTTTTTAGGATGGCCCTTTTGACCGGTGGGAAATGAGACTTCTTTGTTGTGCACATTTGCATTGCTTGCTTGCTTCGTTGCCCATAAAGTGCGTATGCGTTTTTTCCTGGATATAATCAGGAAAAAACGCATACGCCCTTTTGGGCCAACTGCATCATTGTCGAAATTCTGCCGCTTTTCATGTGCTTTAAAGACGAGTCCAATCTATCTCTTGAAATCTGTTTCTTGCAATTCTGTCTTGCATTCAGATCCTCTTCTTTGCCTTACCTCAACATATTTTTGGACGTTAGTTTTCATTTATAACTCTGCAGGTTTGTGAATTGCAGTGACCCTGAGCCCCATTTTTTAAGTTGCTCTTTTGTGAGCTGGCCTCAAACCCACAGGATTGCTTCAGGCCCTATTTTGGCTCCGGCGAGGCGGGCTGAGCCTTTTTTCAATTCTTATTCTTAATGGGAAATTAGAGTGATATGTGCCCGTCCAAACCCCTACAACTATTCTCTCATTGGTTCCCCCTCTTCCCGTTCATCCTCCTCACAATTTGCAAAATGTGTGAAACAGAAGTTGAAATGTGCTGATTCTCCAAGTGGGCAGATTCTAAGTAACGTGGCCAGAATGGTGAACAGGAGCACCAGGAGAGGATAAATGAGCTGCATTTTAGACACATCTCCCGATCACATGGTGTACAGTCCTCTGGGTTTTCCATGCATGTTTTAGCTGTAGGAAGATCCCTTTAACCTGCAGATTTGGGACCCATTGAATGGGTACCAGGTAGTATTACTTTAAAGGGTGTGCATTTCCTCACCCAACCTCACATTTCTCTTAGTGCAAACAGTTTCCAGCCTTATGTCTCATCCTGCTGTGGGTCTAGATGTGTTCAATCCATGTTGCATCATGGAAAAGTTGTAAGAGGTTTTCTCTGTCTCTCTGTCGTTTATTTTTTTCAATTTATTACTATATTGGTTCCAGCTGATTTTCAAAGCTCTGTTTCTTGCTGCTGTACATCCACTTGATTCACGTACAGAGAGACATCAGTAAATTCTTTTTCAGATTCTTACCAGTCGTATATATTCTTTTCCGGTGACTTGAGTGTGCTGAGTGCAGTTCTTTTAGCTACCGTGTAAGCCTTGTTGATTATCAGTTTGGTATTTGGAATGGTATCTTTGTTAATTTCAACTTCCTGGATGATGCCTCACCCCTCCCCACCTTTCCCGTTTAGCAGCCTTATGCGTGTTTTCTACATATTTGACTATGTTTTTGTTTTGTAATTTATTTCATGTGTAGCCATTTTGGATTCCACCTTTAAGTGATATCTTATGATATGTGTCTTTTTCTTTTTGAATTATGTCACTTAGAAAGATCATACGTAACTCCTCCGGAGTTGTTACAACTGGCCATATTTCATTGATTTCCAGGCTGAATAATATTCCACTCTACCTAAGTACCACATCTCTATCCATTTTTTCTCTCCAGAGACATTTAAGTTATATCCTAGTTGAGGATCTTTTAAACAGAGAGGGGGTAAACATTGGGGTGCCTGTGTCCTCTCAATTTTTGTTTTTCCCAAGATATACGCCCATGAGTGCAAGTGCCCTATGCTCTGTAGCTCATTTTTTAGATGCTTTAGTAAACACAATACACTTCTCCAGAATGGCTGTTGGCAATATACATTTCCACTATGAGTCTCACAGGGCTCCCTCTTCTCCTTGCCCTGTCCTGCATTTCTGTTGTTTACGCTTTATGAGGATGGCTCTTCTGACTGATGCGAAGTGATATCTTTTGTAGTATTGACTTCCAGTGCCCACCTGTTTGCTTGGCTAAAAAAGTGTATGCCCTTTTCTTGAATATATACAGAAAAAAACGCATACACCCTTTTTGGCCAACTGCAATGTTGGCAATGTTCAGCTCCTTTTCTTGTGCTTAATGGCGAGTCCTTTCTACCTCCTCAAATCCCTTTCCTGCCATTCTCCCTTGCTTACAAGTCCTTTTCTCTGACTTTCCTCAAGACATTTTTCAGTGATGGATATTTTCAACTCTGCAGTTTCATGAATTTTACTGTCCCTGAGTTCCATTGTTCAACTTGTGTTTATGGGAACTGGCCACAAAGCAGCGGGATTTCCTCAAGCCCTATACTGTTTCCTTGGGCAATCCTAGCCTTTGGTCATTTCATCTTCCTGATTGGAAATTAAAGTGACATGTGCCTGTCTGAACACCTAGGACTTGTCTCTCATTGTTCCTCATCCTTCCGCTTCATCCGCTGGACAAATTCCAAACTGTACACAACAGGATGTTGACAGTGCTGACATCTCCAAGTGGGGAGACTGTTAGTAAAGACGCTGGAGGGGTGAACCCGAGCACCAGGAGATGAGGAGATGAGATGCCTTTTCCAAACTCTTCCCGATCAGATGGTATACCATCCTCTGGGTGTGACAGACATGTTTTAGCAGTAGGAAGAGTCCCATTCATGTAAGGAGAACACCAGGGCTTTTTCAAAATCAGTGTCTCCCCGAAACCCAAACTGGGGAATTTTTTAAGCTATGGCTACACATATGTTCATTAAGGGCCTTGGGAAGTAGGCAGAGTCCAAACTTTAGATGATTGAAGTCTTCAGGGTCAGAAGCACTCACCACCAGCTTCCCTTAGGTTACACTTTAACTGTCATTGATAGATGATGTCAATAAAAATATCTATTCTTTTTCAGATTATTTCCCCTTATAGGTTATAGCAAAATGTTGAGTGTAGTTCCCTGTGCTATACAGTAGCATACAGTGTGTATGTGTTAATCCCAAACTGTTAATTTATCCCTCCTCCCACCTTTCCCCTTTGGTAATAATAAATTATAAGATTTTATACTTCTCAGAAATGGGGGAGCTGAAAGAGAGGTATCATTTTCAATGGAAAAGCATTTAAAACAAATTGAAGCTTTAACCAAGATTATTATATGTACATCCTTGGAAAGAAATCACTTCGTTTCTCTAATATTGACCTGACAAATAAGACAAACCTTTTCACTGAACTTGCTTATAATAAAGTGATGGAAATATCAAATGGAAGTGTTAGAAACATCTTATTTTACCCGAGCCTTATACACTGTTCTATGTTAACTACAGTTTGGCTCACACATCTGTTCATTGAGGTTACAATAGTCTCAATTTCTGTTACTGATCCTCCAGAGTGGACCCCAACAAGTGTCCCCCTGCCCAGTGTCATTGGGGCCAACAGATCGAGACTGAGTTTGGTTCACAAGCAAAGGAAACTTTATATTTTGATCAGAGAATGGAGAGGTGAGAGCATGCACTACCCCGTGGGCTGTGGGATGGGCTGCTGTGTAGAGATCCTGTCAGAGTCAGTGGGAGGGAGGGGGCGGAGCTCTCGAGGGCCGGGTTGGCTGCAGCTCAGGCTCTATATCGCGGAGTCTGCACTGGGCCCCAGGAGCTGAGGTGTCGTCCCAGCCATTCTGCACTAGGAAATCTGGTCTGAAGTGCCGGGTGTGGAACCTCTGCATGCGGGACCCTAGGAGCACATGAAATTAGACAAAGCACAAAGGATAAAAAAGGTTAGACTTGACTTTATTGCCCAGATTCTATTTTTATCTCCCAGGGATTTTTAATGGGCTTTGCTGGGGACAAACCCCTCCTCTGCCTTTTGTCCCGTTCCTCATTCTTGGAGTGCTGAGAGTGCAGACCCTTCTTCTGTAACTGCTGAGTGCTGAGTTGGGAGCCCTCATACCCGGGGGCGAGGATCAGAGCTTCTCCCCAGCAGCCTCCAGGTGACGTTGATTGTCCCCAGGGCCCCTGTCTCCCTGCTCGTCCACCTGAGCACCAGCATTGGAAGTGTTATAGATTCTAATGACCTTTAAGGGTCCAGGAAAGAGATGTGCAGAGAAGCTGTGGGGGACGGTTTCACCCCGCCCCACATTTGTTCAGCCACCTTAGGCTGACCGTTTCTGCCAGCCTAGATGCTCTGACCAGTAGTCTGCGCTTTCTTCAATTAGGCCCCTGAATTAACGTACAAACGGCACCAGGTGTCAGAGCCCTGCCTGCTCAACTCCCAGACAGTCCAGGGTCAGTGGTGATCAAGGACCATGATGGCCACTGAGTCAACAGCCTTTTGAAGTAAACAGGAGTCCAGCTGGTCTTATTGGCCACCATCATCACGGTGTCTGTAGGCTTTTCTATGGTGACAGTGTGATATATGGTTCCCCCGCCAAGATTATTAGCTCCCCTCTGCATGCAGTAAGTCCTGCAAGCAGTAGTCTACTCTTTTGGGACACACTCTTGTTGTTTTATGAGAGAAACTCCAGGTCAAGTGATGTTCACACGAGTCGTCATGGTGCCCTGTTGCCCCCGGTTATCTCTCTAGATGTTGGAGTTGGAGGGCCTCCTCACTCGAGGTTGGTGTGCCCACGGAGCGAACCCTGCAACTTCAGGGCATGGTTGGTGGTTAGGATCACCATGTGGGGTCCTTTTCCCTTAGGAGGGAGGTGGCCTTTTGGGCTGCTGATTTCCAGGTTTTTAGATACCGCCAGTATCTTGGCCAGATGTGGCAGTGGGCCAAGCCCCTTGGTGCCCGTAGTTTATCCTACCTGGATGGCATTCTTGCATTGTTCCATTTCAAGTGGTCCCAGTTTTTGCACTAATTCTCCAATGGCGATTCACCTTTCACCGGGAATGTAAAGGTCAAAGGGTTTAGCTAAATTAGGGAGTTCCAGGGCAAGGGTCTGAATTGACTGCTCTTTCCATTCTTGAAAGGCCACTTCTGGATTCTATTCAAAAGGATCATCATCTTTTCCTTTCAGTGTTTCATATAGAGGCCCAGCTAGTAGACTGTAGTTAGGGATCCAGAAGCAGCAAACCCTGGCCTCCCCAGGAACCCCTAAGCTGTCTTCTAGTTTTAGAAAGGGGTAAGGCTGAAAATGGTTTCTTCCCTTTCCTGGGATGGGCTTCTCCGACCTTCTGTGAGAACGAAGCCCAGGCAGGTCACCGCAGTCTGTGATATTTGAGCTTTTTCTTGGACAACTTCTATCCTTTATTGGCTTGGTAGTTCAGAGGCCTCCTTAGTAGGGCTGGCGATCAGAATGTCGTCTGCATACTGAAGGAGGGTTTCCTTTCCCAGAGGTAGAACTTTTAGGTCTTTAGCTAAGCTTTCCCCAAAGATGGTGTGGGAATTTTTGCACCCTTGGGGCAAGACGGCCCGGAAGTATTGTTTTAGTTGTATGTTGAGTCCTGCCACTCACAAACCAAAATTTCTTGTGACTCTGGGACTAATGGAATACAAAAGAAGGCATCATTGAAGACTAATACAGAATACCATGTCCTGGTGGTTGGTAGAATGACCAGCAGGGTGTAGGAATTAGGAGCAGCTGGAGGTATATCCTCGGTGGCTTCACTGACTGTCCTGACATCCTTTACCAGGTCCCCAGCAGCCCATGGGGCTCTCGTGGTCAGACCAATCCCAGAATATGGAGCTCACCTGGGCAGGTACCCCACCCCCACCCCAGCCCACGGGGCTATCGTGGTCAGGCCCCTCCCAGGATACAGAGCTACCCTCGCAGGTACCGCGGCAGGGCTGGGCACACAGGAACCGTGCACATAGCCCTCATTGCAGAGCACCCCCAGCTCACCTGTCGCTCAGAGCTGACACAGAGCACCTCAGAGCAGGACTTGAACTAACAAACAGCAGCTGCGACAGGTCTGTGACCCTGGGCATCACTCTGTGCGGTCTCCCTCCACCTGGTCTTCCAGAGACTTCCACTGCACCCGGGGCACCAGGCCTCTGTCTCCAACCACCACCCACCCCTCCTCTCCCTGACTCCTGGGTTCCTCTCATTAGGAGAGGGTTTTCTTGAAGTTGTCTCCCACTCATGGGCCAGATAAAATGATTAGAAAACAAGCCAAAGCTGCAGCCCCTTGTCTATCCTGACTCTCAGGAGCCCACACCTGTTCCTTGGACCTGGCCGGTTCAGCAAGTTCCATTTTCTGCAACTGTGAGCCCCTGAGGGGTGATGATTGGCTGACCTGGGCAGCCTTACCGTGCCGGCCAGCCCTCCCCAGGTGTGCCTGGGTTGAGATCAATATAAATACCACTCCAGGCAGCAAGAGGCCCTGCAGCCGTGCCTGACGCCATTTTCTCTGCCCTGTCAGCAGTCTCGGGGCTGGGCTGGTGGGAGGGAGTGAGAGGCCACGGCTTTGTGGGTGGCCCAGTGTGAGTGGGTCTCTGCTGGACTTTCTGCAGCAGTTGCCAGGCTGCCACCTGCTAAAGAAGAGGATGTGTCACCCATACCTGCTGCTGGAATTTCTCCCTGGGCAGAGGTGAGGAAGGAAAGAAGCAGTGGGGGCAGGGACAGGACGGGTATCTCAGGCAGGGAAATGGAAATCTTCCAGAAGAGCACCCAGGGCCAGGACCATCCTGGCTGGCCTGCAGGCACCAAGTCGGCCGGTATGCTGTCACTCGTGTGGCTCTATGGCCCTTCCTCTAGGCTTTCAAGTCCTTGTATATATTCAGGTGTTTTACCTGGGACGGGTGGGAATAGTTCAGCAGCAACTGGCCTGGGGCTCAGCTCACGTTTACTCACAGATGCCTCGGCACGGTGCCCCAGCTTTTCAATGAGGACGCTTGTTGCATGGGGGCTGCTGGCTGAATGGGAGACGATTCCCCACCACTGACCAACTTCAGAATTGTTTACAACTGGAGCAAGTGCCCTGATACGGTTTTCCTCTGTGGAACTGGTGGGTTCTGTGTTTTTTTTCTCTTTTTCGTTTCTGGTTCAAGGTAGATTTTATTCCTCTTTTTTGTATTTACAGATATAAGCATGGAAATAATTTATTCATATAAATACATGTATGTGAAAGGAATAATTGTTTTTTCTGTTTTATTTTTAAAATTTTATTTCTTTTTAATTTTGAATTTTATTTTATATTTTTATACAGCAGGTTCTTATTGGTTATCTATTTTATACATATAAATGTATACATGCCAATCCCAGTCTCACAACTCCTCCCACCACCAACCCCCCCAACAGCTTTCCCCCTTGTTGTCCATACGTTTGTTGTCTACATGTGTTGCTCTATTTATGCCTTGCAAAATGGTTAATCTGTACAGTTTTTCTAGGTTCCACATATATGCATGAATATACAAGATTTGTTTTTCTCTTTCTGACTTACTTCACTCTGTATGACAGTCTCTAGATCCATCGACGTCTCTACAAATGACCCAATTTCATTCCTTTTCATGGCTTAGTAATATTCCATTTTATATATGTACCACTGCTTTATGCATTCGTCTGTCTGTGGGCATTTAGGTTGCTTCCATTACCTCGATATTGTAAAGAGTGAGGCAATGAACATTGCGGTGAATGTCTCTTTTTGATTTATGGTTTTGTCTGGGTATATGTCCAGAACTGGGATTGCTGTATCATATGGTAATTCTACTGTTAGTTTCTTAAGAAACTCCATATTGTTCTCCATAGTGACTGTATCAATTTATATTCCCAACAATAGTGGAAGAGGGTTCCTTTTCTCCACACCCTTTCCAGCATTTTTTGTTTGTAGATTTTCTGATGATGCCCATTCTACCAGGTGTGAGGTGATACCTCATTGTTGAGTCCATTTCCTTGAGCAAGGGGTAGGTCTTGTCTATTACATATTTAGCTTATGGAACGGTATCTGTACTAATTTCAAACTCTGGTTTTATGCAGCACCCCAACTCACCTTCCCCCTTAAGCAAGCATAAGTTGGTTTTCTAAACATGAGACCCTGTTCTGTTTTGTAATTCAGTTCATGTGTAGCCAAGTTCTCATTCCATGTATTAGTGGTACCTTATGATGTTTCTTTTTCTGTGTGACTTTTTTCACTTAGAATCACCATGCCTCAATCTACTCATTAGGCTGGTACGGGCCTGGTGACATAGTTTTCATTGCTGAGAGGTATTCTGTTGTACGTAAGTACTGCAACTTCTTTATCCATTATTTGCTCTCTGGCATATTTAACTTGTGCTGCAGAAGAGGTTCCTGTAAAAAGAGCCATCCCAATTTTTCGGGTGGCTGTGTCTTTTTGATTTTAATTTCCCTAAGCTATAGGACCATAAGTGGAAGTGCCCTAGGCTCTGTTGCTTTGTTTTTTAGATGTTTCAGGAAACACCATACACTTTTCCGGAGTGGCTGTTGGCAATTTACATCCCACCCATCAGCATAACAAGGCTCCCAGTTCTCCATGGCCTGTCCTGCCTTTCTGGATTTTACACTTTTTTCAGATGGCCCTTTTGACCGGGGGGAAGTGAGACTTCATTGTAGTGCAGATTTCCTTTGCAAGCTTGCTTGGTTGGCCAAAAAGGGCGTATGCATTTTTTCCTGAATATATTCAGGAAAAAACACATACGTCCTATTTGGCCAAGTGCATCATTGTCGGCGTTCTGCCTCTTTTCCTATGCTTTAAATACAATTCCAGTCTACCTCCTGAAATCGTTTTCCTGCAATTCTGAACCGCTTTCAAGTCCTCTTGGCAGCCTTACTTCAGTATATTTTTGGACGATAGCTGTCATTTATAACTCTGCAGGTTTGTGAATTACAGTGCCCCTGAGCTCCTTTCTTCAACTCGCTGTCTTGTGAGCTGGCCGCAACACCGCAGGATTGCTTCAGGCCCTAATCTGGTTCCGGCACAGCACGCTGATCCTTTGGTTAATTCCTCTTCCTGGTGGGAAATGAGAGTTAAATTTGCCCGTCCAGACACTTCCAGCTAGTCTCTCATTGGTTCTCCCTATTCCTGTTCATCTTCCGCAGAAATTGCAAAATGGGCCAAACAGGAGTTTAAAGGCACTGACTCTCCAAGTCGGGAGAGTGTTAGTAAAGCGTCTGGAATGTTGCACCCGAGTACCAGGGGACAAGAAATGAGACATACTGGAACACGTCTCCCGATCACATGGTTGATCATACTCTGGGTTCCACATGCATGATTTAGCTGAAGGAAGAATCCCTTAAACCTGGAGAGTTGAGACCCGTGGAATGGGTACCATGCAATATGACTTCAAAGGGTCTTCATTTGCTCACCGAACCTCTCCAATCCTATCACTGCTGCGTTTATGCCCCTGTACACACGCTTGATTCTCTTTTGGAGACAAGCAATCCGTAGGTTTTAAGATACTTACTAGTCAGGTACATTCTTAGTCGTTTAATATGGGGTGTTGAGTCCATTTCGTTGAGCAAGGAGTAGCTCTTGTCTATTTCATATTTTGCTTAAGGAACTTTATCTGTGCTCATTTCAATCTCTGGTTTTATGCAGCACCCCAACTCACCTTTCCCCTTAAGCAAGCATAAGTTGGTTTTCTAAATTGGAGACCCTGTTCTGTTTTGTAATCCAGTTCCTGTGTAGCCAAGTTTACATTCTGTGTATTAGTGATATCTTATGATGTTTCTTTTTCTGTGTGAATTATTTCAGTTAGAATCATCATACCTGAATCCACTCATTATGCTGCTATGGGCCTGATGACATAGATTTCATTGCTGAGTGATATTGCATTGTACATAAGTACCACAACTTCTTTATCCATTTTTCACTTTCTGCGATATTGAACTTGTACCGTAAACGAGGTTCTTGTAAACAGAGCCGTCCCAAACTTTGGGGTGGCTGTGTCTTTTTGAATTTAATTTCCCTAAGCTATAGGACCATAAGTGGAAGTGCCCTAGGCTCTGTTGCTTTGTTTTTTAGATATTTCAGGAAACACCATACACTTCTCCAGAGTGGCTGTTGGCAACTTACATCCCGCCCATCAGCATAACAAGGCTCCCAGTTCTCCATGGCCTGTCCTGCCTTTCTGGATTTTACACTTTTTTCAGATGGCCCTTTTGACCGGGGGGAAGTGAGACTTCATTGTAGTGCAGATTTCCTTTGCAAGCTTGCTTGGTTGGCCAAAAAGGGCGTATGCGTTTTTTCCTGAATATATTCAGGAAAAAACGCATACGCCCTTTTTGGCCAAGTGCATCACTGTCAACGTTCTGCCTCTTTTCCTATGCTTTAAATGCAATTCCAGTCTACCTCCTGAAATCGGTTTCCTGCAATTCTGCCCCGCTTTCAAGTCCTCTTGGCAGCCTTACTTCAGTATATTTTTGGACGAGAGCTGTCATTTATAACTCTGCAGGTTTGTGAATTACAGTGCCCCTGAGCTCCTTTCTTCAACTCGCTTTCTTGTGAGCTGGCCGCAAGACCGCAGGATTGCTTCAGGCCCTAATCTTGTTCTGGCATTGCACGCTGAACCTTTGGTTAATTCCTCTTCGTGGTGGGAAATGAGAGTGAAATTTGCCCGTCCAGACACCTCCAGCTAGTCTCTCATTGGTTCTCCCTATTCCTGTTCATCTTCCGCAGAAATTGCAAACTGGGCCAAACAGGAGGTTAAAGGCACTGACTCTCCAAGTCGGGAGAGTGTTAGTAAAGCGTCTGGAATGTTGCACCTGAGTACCAGGGGATGAGAACTGAGACAGATTGGAACACGTCTCTCGATCACACGGTTGATCATACTCCGGGTTCCACATGCATGATTTAGCTGAAGGAAGAATCCCTTAAACCTGGAGAGTTGAGACCCGTGGAATGGGTACCATGCAATATGACTTCAAAGGGTCTTCATTTGCTCACCGAACCTCTCCAATCCTATCACTGCTGCGTTTATGCCCCTGTACACACGCTGATTCTCTTTCAGAGACATAGCGATCTATAGGTTTTAAGATACTAACTACTCAGGTACATTCTTAGGCGTTTAGTATGGGGTTTTGAGTCCATTTCGTTGAGCAAGGAGTAGCTCTTGTCTATTCCATATTTGGCTTAAGGAACTTTATCTGTGCTCATTTCAATCTCTGGTTTTATGCAGCACCCCAACTCACCTTTCTCCTTAAGCAAGCATAAGTTGGTTTTCTAAATTTGAGACCCTGTTCTGTTTTGTAATCTAGTTCCTGTGTAGCCAAGTTTACATTCCGTGTATTAGTGATATATTATGATGTTTCTTTTTCTGTGTGACTTATTTCAGTTAGAATCATCATACCTGAATCCACTCATTATGCTGCTACGGGCCTGATGACATAGACTTCATTGCTGAGTGATATTGCATTGTACGTAAGTACCACAACTTCTTTATCCATTTTTCACTTTCTGCGATATTGAACTTGTCTCATAAACGAGTTTCTTGTAAACAGAGCCGTCCGAAACTTTGGGGTGGCTGTGTCTTTTTGATTTTAATTTCCCTAAGCTATAGGGCCATAAGTGGAAGTGCCCTAGGCTCTGTTGCTTTGTTTTGTAGATGTTTCAGGAAACACCATACACTTCTCCTGAGTGGCTGTTGGCAATTTACATCCCGCCCATCAGCATAACAAGGCTCCCAGTTCTCCATGGCCTGTCCTGCCTTTCTGGATTTTACACTTTTTTCAGATGGCCCTTTTGACCGGGGGGAACTGAGACTTCATTTTAGTGCAGATTTCCTTTGCAAGCTTGCTTGGTTGGCCAAAAAGGGCGTATGCGTTTTTTCCTGAATATATTCAGGAAAAAACCCATACGCCCTTTTTGGCCAAGTGCATCATTGTCGACATTCTGCCTCTTTTCCTATGCTTTAAATGCAATTCCAGTCTACCTCCTGAAATCAGTTTCCTGCAATTCTGCCCCACTTTCAAGTCCTCTTGGCAGACTTACTTCAATATATTTTTTGACGATAGCTGTCATTTATAACTCTGCAGGTTTGTGAATTACAGTGCCCCTGGGCTCCTTTCTTTAACTCGCTTTCTTGTGAGCTGGCCGCAACACCGCAGGATTGCTTCAGACCCTAATCTGGTTCCGGCATGGCACGCGGAGCCTTTGGTTAATTCCTCTTCCTGGTGGGAAATGAGAGTTAAATTTGCCCGTCCAGACACCTCCAGCTAGTCTCTCATTGTTTCTCCCTATTCCTGTTCATCTTCCGCAGAAATTTCAAACTGGGCCAAACAGGAGGTTAAAGGCACTGACTCTCCAGGTCGGGAGAGTGTTAGTAAAGGGTCTGGAATGTTGCACCCGAGTACAAGGGGACGAGAACTGAGATATAATGGCACACGTCTCCCGATCACACGGTTGATCATACTCTGGGTTCCACATGCATGTTTTAGCTGAAGGAAGAATCCCTTAAACATGGAGAGTTGAGACCCGTGGAATGGGTACCATGCAATATGATTTCAAAGGGTCTTCGTTTGCCCACCGAACCTCTCCAATCCTATCACTGGTGCCTTTATGCCCCTGTACACACGCTTGATTCTCTTTCGGAGACATAGCAATCCATAGGTTTTAAGATACTTACTAGTCAGGTACATTCTTAGGGGTTTAATATGGGGTGTTGAGTCCATTTCGTTGAGCAAGGAGTAGCTCTTGTCTATTACATATTTGGCTTAAGGAACTTTATCTGTGCTCATTTCAATCTCTGGTTTTATGCAGCACCCCAACTCACCTTTCCCCTTAAGCAAGCATAAGTTGGTTTTCTAAATTTGAGACCCTGTTCTGTTTTGTAATTCAGTGCCTGTGTAGCCAAGTTTACATTCCGTGTATTAGTGATATCTTATGAAGTTTCTTTTTCTCTGTGACTTATTTCAGTTAGAATCATCATACCTGAATCCACTCATTATGCTGCTACGGGCATGATGACATAGATTTCATTGCTGTGTCATATTGCATTGTACGTAAGTACCACAACTTCTTTATCCATTTTTCACTTTCTGCGAAATTGAACTTGTACCGTAAAGGAGGTTCTTGTAAACAGAGCCGTCCCAAACTTTGGGGTGGCTGTGTCTTTTTGATTTTAATTTCCCTAAGCTATAGGACCATAAGTGGAAGTGCCCTAGGCTCTGTTGCTTGTTTTTTATATGTTTCAGGAAACACCATACACTTCTCCCGAGTGGCTGTTGGCAATTTATATCCCGCCCATCAGCATAACAAGGCTCCCAGTTCTCCATGGCCTGTCCTGCCTTTCTGGTGTTTACACTTTTTTCAGATGGCCCTTTTGACCAGGCGGAAGTGAGACTTCATTGTAGTGCAGATTTCCTTTGCAAGCTTGCTTGGTTGGCAAAAAAGGGCGTATGCGTTTTTTCCTGAATATATTCAGGAAAAAACGCATACGCCCTTTTTGGCCAAGTGCATCATTGTCGACGTTCTGCCTCTTTTCCTATGCTTTAAATGCAATTCCAGTCTACCTCCTGAAATCAGTTTCCTGCAATTCTGCCCCGCTTTCAAGTCCTCTTGGCAGCCTTACTTTAGTATATTTTTGGACGATAGCTGTCATTTATAACTCTGCAGGTTTGTGAATTACAGTGTCCCTGAGCTCTTTTCTTCAACTCGCTTTCTTGTGAGCTGGCTGCAACACCGCAGGATTGCTTCAGGCCCTAATCTGGTTCCGGCACGGCACGCTGAGCCTTTGGATAATTCCTCTTCCTGGTGGGAAATGAGAGTTAAATTTGCCCGTCCAGACACCTCCAGCTAGTCTCTCATTGGTTCTCCCTATTCCTGTTCATCTTCCGCAGAAATTGCAAACTGGGCCAAACAGGAGGTTAAAGGCACTGACTCTTAAAGTCGGGAGAGTGTTAGTAAAGCGTCTGGAATGTTGCACCCGAGTACCAGGGGACGAGAACTGAGACATGTTGGAACACGTCTCCTGATCACATGGTTGATCATACTCTGGGTTCCACATGCATGATTTAGCTGAAGGAAGAATCCCTTAAACCTGGAGAGTTGAGACCCGTGGAATGGGTACCATGCAATATGACTTCAAAGGGTCTTCATTTGCTCACCGAACCTCTCCAATCCTATCACTGCTGCGTTTATGCCCCTGTACACACGCTTGATTCTCTTTCGGAGACATAGCGATCCATAGGTTTTAAGATACTTACTAGTCAGGTACATTCTTAGGCGTTTAATATGGGGTGTTGAGTCCATTTCGTTGAGCAAGGAGTAGCTCTTGTCTATTACATATTTGGCTTAAGGAACTTTATCTGTGCTCATTTCAATCTCTGGTTTTATGCAGCACCCCAACTCACCTTTCCCCTTAAGCAAGCATAAGATGGTTTTCTAAATTTGAGACCCTGTTGTCTTTTGTAATCCAGTTCCTGTGTAGCCAAGGTTACATTCCGTGTATTAGTGATATCTTATGATGTTTCTTTTTCTGTGTGACTTATTTCAGTTAGAATCATCATAACTGAATCCACTCATTATGCTGCTACGGGCCTGATGACATAGATTTCATTGCTGAGTGATATTTCATTGTACGTAAGTATCACAACTTCTTTATCCATTTTTCACTTTCTGTGATATTGAACTTGTCCCGTAAACGAGTTTCTTGTAAACAGAGCCGTCCCAATCGTTGGGGTGGCTGTGTCTTTTTGATTTTAATTTCCCTAAGCTATAAGGCCATAAGTGGAAGTGCCCTAGGCTCTGTTGCTTTGTTTTTTAGATGTTTCAGGAAACACCATACACTTCCCCTGAGTGGCTGTTGGCAATATACATCCCGCCCATCAGCATAACAAGGCTCCCAGTTCTCCATGGCCTGTCCTGCCTTTCTGGATTTTACACTTTTTTCAGTGGCCCTTTTGACCGGGGGGAAGTGAGACTTCATTGTAGTGCAGATTTCCTTTGCAAGCTTGCTTGGTTGGCCAAAAAGCGCGTATGCGTTTTTTCCTGAATATATTCAGAAAAAAACGCATACGCCCTTTTTGGCCAAGTGCATCATTGTCGACGTTTTGCCTCTTTTCCTATGCTTTAAATGCAATTCCAGTGTACCTCCTGAAATCGGTTTCCTGCAATTCTGCCACGCTTTCACGTCCTCTTGGCAGCCTTACTTCAGTATATTTTTGGACGATAGCTGTCATTTATAACTCTGCAGGTTTGTGAATTACAGTGCCCCTGAGCTCCTTTCTTCAACTCGCTTTCTTGTGAGCTGGCTGCAACACTGCAGGATTGCTTCAGGCCCTAATCTCGTTGTGGCACGGCACGCTGAGCCTTTGGTTAATTCCTCTTCCTGGTGGGAAATGAGAGTTAAATTTGCCCGTCCAGACACCTCCAGCTAGTCTGTCATTGGTTCTCCCTATTCCTGTTCATCTGCCGCCGAAATTGCAAACTGGGCCAAATAGGAGGTTTAAGGCACTGACTCTCCAAGTCGGGAGAGTGTTAGTAAAGCGTCTGGAATGTTGCACCCGAGTACCAGGGGACGAGTCCTGATTCATATTGGAACACATCTCCCGATCACACTGTTGATCATACTCTGGGTTTTACATGCATGATTTAGCTGAAGGAAGAATCCCTTAAACCTGGAGAGTTGAGACCCGTGGAATGGGTACCATGCAATATGATTTCAAAGGGTCTTCATTTGCTCACCGAATGTCTCCAATCCTATCATTGCTGCATTTATGCCCCTGTACACACGCTTGATTCTCTTTCGGAGACATAGCAATTCATAGGTTTTAAGATACTTACTAGTCAGGTACATTCTTAGGCTTTTAATATGGGGTGTTGAGTCCATTTCTTTGAGCAAGGTGTAGGTCTTGTCTATTACATATTTGGCTTAAGGAAATTTATCTGTGCTCATTTCAATCTCTGGTTTTATGCAGCACCCCAACTCACCTTTCCGCTTAAGCAATCATAAGTTGGTTTTCTAAATTGGAGACCCTGTTCTGTTTTGTAATCCAGTTCCTGTGTAGCCAAGTTTACATTCCGTGTATTAGTGATATCTTATGACGTTTCTTTTTCTGTGTGACTTATTTCAGTTAGAATCATCTTACCTGAATCCACTCATTATGCTGCTACGGGCATGATGACATAGATTTCATTGTTGAGTGATATTGCATTTTACGTAAGTACCACAACTTTTTTATCCATTTTTCGCTTTCTGCGATATTGAACTTGTACCGTAAACGAGGTTCTTGTAAACAGAGCTGTCCCAAACTTTGGGGTGGCTGTGTCTTTTTGATTTTAATTTCCCTAAGCTATAGGACCATAAGTGGAAGTGCCCTAGGCTCTGTTCCTCAGTTTTTTTGATGTTTCAGGAAACACCATACACTTCTCCTGAGTGGCTGTTGGCAATTTACATCCCGCCCATCAGCATAACAAGGCTCCCAGTTCTCCATGGCCTGTCCTGCCTTTCTGGATTTTACACTTTCTTCAGATGGCCCTTTTGACCGTGGGGAAGTGAGACTTCATTGTAGTGCAGATTTCCTTTGCAAGCTTACTTGGTTGGCCAAAAAGGGCATATGTGTTTTGTCCTGAATATATTCAGGAAAAAACGCATATGCCCTTTTTGGCCAAGTGCATCATTGTCGACGTTCTGCCTCTTTTCCTATGCTTTAAATGCAATTCCAGTCTTCCTCCTGAAATCGGTTTCCTGCAATTCTGCCCCGCTTTCAAGTCCTCTTGGCAGCCTTACTTCAGTGTATTTTTGGACAATAGCTGTCATTTATAACTCTGCAGGTTTGTGAATTACAGTGCCCCTGAGCTCCTTTCTTCAACTCGCTTTCTTGTGAGCTGGCCGCAACACCGCAGGATTGCTTCAGGCCCTAATCTGGTTCCGGCACGGTATCCTGAGCCTTTGGTTAATTCCTCTTCCTTGTGGGAAATTAGAGTTAATTTCGCCCGTCCAGACACCTCCAGCTAGTCTCTCATTGGTTCTCCCTATTCCTGTTCATCTTCCGCAGAAATTGCAAACTGGGCCATACAGGAGGTTAAAGGCACTGACTCTCCAAGTCGGGAGAGTGTTAATAAAGCGTCTGGAATGTTGCACCCGAGTACCAGGGTACGAGAACTGAGACATATTTCAACACGTCTCCCGATCACACGGTTGATCATACTCTGGGATCCACATGCATGTTTTAGCTGAAGGAAGAATCCCTTAAACCTGGAGAGTTGAGACCCGTGGAATGGGTACCATGCAATGAGACTTCAAAGGGTCTTCATTTGCTCACCAAACCTCTCCAATCCTATCACTGCTGCGTTTATGCCCCTGTACACACGCTTGATTCACTTTCGGAGACATAGCAATCCATAGGTTTTAAGATACTTACTAGTCAGGTACATTCTTAGGCGTTTAATATGGGGTGTTGAGTCCATTTCGTTGAGCAAGGAGTAGCTCTTGTCTATTCCATATTTGGCTTAAGGAACTTTATCTGTGCTCATTTCAATCTCTGGTTTTATGCAGCACCCCAACTCACCTTTCCCGTTAAGCAAGCATAAGTTGGTTTTCTAAATTTGAGACCCTGTTCTGTTTTGTAATTCAGTGCCTGTGTAGCCAAGTTTACATTCCGTGTATTAGTGATATCTTATGACGTTTCTTTTTCTGTGTGACTTATTTCAGTTAGAATCATCATACCTGAATCCACTCATTATGCTGCTATGGGCATGATGACATAGATTTCATTGCTAAGTGATATTGCATTGTGCATAAGTAGCACAACTTCTTTATCCATTTTTCGCTTTGTGCGATATTGAACTTGTACCGTAAACGAGGTTCTTGTAAACAGAGCCGTCCCAAACATTGGGGTGGCTGTGTCTTTTTTATTTTAATTTCCCTAAGCTATAGGACCATAAGTGGAAGTGCCCTAGGCTCTGTTCTTCAGTTTTTTAGATGTTTCAGGAAACACCATACACTTCTCCCGAGTGGCTGTTGGCAATTTACATCCCGCCCATCAGCATAACAAGGCTCCCAGTTCTCCATGGCCTGTCCTGCCTTTCTGGATTTTACACTTTTTTCAGATGGCCCTTTTGACCGGGGGGAAATGAGACTTCATTGTAGTGCAGATTTCCTTTGCAAGCTTGCTTGGTTGGCCAAAAAGGGCGTATGTATTTTGTCCTGAATATATTCAGGAAAAAACACATACGCCCTTTTTGGCCAAGTGCATCATTTTGGACGTTCTGCCTCTTTTCCTATGCTTTAAATGCAATTCCAGTCTACCTCCTGAAATCGGTTTCCTGCAATTCTGCCCTGCTTTCAAGTCCTCTTGGCAGCCTTACTTCAGTATATTTTTGGACAATAGCTGTCATTTATAACTCTGCAGGTTTGTGAATTACAGTTCCCCTGAGCTCCTTTCTTCAACTCGCTTTCTTGTGAGCTGGCCGCAACACCGCAGGATAGCTTCAGGCCCTAATCTGGTTCCTGCATGGTATGCTGAGCCTTTGGTTAATTCCTCTTCCTGGTGGGAAATGACAGTTAAATTCGCCCGTCCAGACACCTCCAGCTAGTCTCTCATTGGTTCTCCCTATTCCTGTTCATCTTCCGCAGAAATTGTAAACTGGGCCATACAGGAGGTTAAAGGCACTGACTCTCCAAGTCGGGTGAGTGTTAATAAAGCGTCTGGAATGTTGCACCCGAGTACCAGGGTACGAGAACTGAGACATATTTGAAAACGTCTCCCACTCACACGGTTGATCATACTCTGGGTTCCACATACATGTTTTAGCTGAAGGAAGAATCCCTTAAACCTGGAAGTTGAGACCCGTGGAATAGGTACCATGCAATGTGACTTCAAAGGGTCTTCATTTGCTCACCGAACCTCTCCAATCCTATCACTGCTGCGTTTATGCCCCTGTACACACTCTTGGTTCTCTTTCGGAGACATAGCAATCCATAGGTTTTAAGATACTTACTAGTCAGGTACATTCTTAGGCGTTTAATATGGGGTGTTGAGTCCATTTCGTTGAACAAGGAGTAGCTCTTGTCTATTACATATTTGGCTTAAGGAAGTTTATCTGTGCTCATTTCAATCTTTTGTTTTATGCAGCACCACAACTCACCTTTCCCCTTAAGCAAGCATAAGTTGGTTTTCTAAATTTGAGACCCTGTTCTGTTTTGTAATTCAGTGCCTTTGTAGCCAAGTTTACATTCCGTGTATTAGTGATATCTTATGACGTTTCTTTTTCTGTGTGACTTATTTCAGTTAGAATCATCATACCTGAATCCACTCATTATGCTGCTACGGGCATGATGACATAGATTTCATTGTTGAGTGATATTGCATTTTACGTAAGTACCACAACTTTTTTATCCATTTTTCGCTTTCTGCGATATTGAACTTGTACCGTAAACGAGGTTCTTGTAAACAGAGCCGTCCCAAATTTTTGGGTGGCTGTGTCTTTTTGATTTTAATTTCCCTAAGCTATAGGACCATAAGTGGAAGTGCCCTAGGCTCTGTTCCTCAGTTTTTTAGATGTTTCAGGAAACACCATACACTTCTCCCGAGTGGCTGTTGGCAATTTACATCCCGCCCATCAGCATAACAAGGCTCCCAGTTCTCCATGGCCTGTCCTGCCTTTCTGGATTTTACACTTTTTTCAGATGGCCCTTTTGACCGGGGGGAAGTGAGACTTCATTGTAGTGCAGATTTCCTTTGCAAGCTTGCTTGGTTGGCCAAAAAGGGCGTATGTGTTTTGTCCTGAATATATTCAGGAAAAAACGCATACGCCCTTTTTGGCCAAGTGCATCATTGTGGACGTTCTGCCTCTTTTCCTATGCTTTAAATGCAATTCCAGTCTACCTCCTGAAATCGGTTTCCTGCAATTCTGCCCCGCTTTCAAGTCCTCTTGGCAGCCTTACTTCAGTATATTTTTGAACAATAGCTGTTATTTATAACTCTGCAGGTTTGTGAATTACAGTGCCCCTGAGCTCCTTTCTTCAACTCGCTTTCTTGTGAGCTGGCCGCAACACCGCAGGATTGCTTCATTCCCTAATCTGGTTCCGGCACGGTATGCTGAGCCTTTGGTTAATTCCTCTTTCTGGTGGGAAATGAGAGTTATTTTCGCCCGTCCAGACACCTCCAGCTAGTCTCTCATTGGTTCTCCCTATTCCTGTTCATCTTCCGCAGAAATTGCAAACTGGGCCATACAGGAGGTTAAAGGCACTGACTCTCCAAGTCGGGAGAGTGTTAATAAAGCGTCTGGAATGTTGCACCCGAGTTCCAGGGTACGAGAACTGAGACATATTTTAAAACGTCTCCCACTCACACCGTTGATCATACTCTGGGATCCACATGCATGTTTTAGCTGAAGGAAGAATCCCTTAAACCTGGAGAGTTGAGACCCGTGGAATGGGTACCATGCAATGTGACTTCAAAGGGTCTTCATTTGCTCACCAAACCTCTCCAATCCTATCACTGCTGCGTTTATGCCCCGGTACACACGCTTGATTCTCTTTCGGAGACATAGCAATCCATAGGTTTTAAGATACTTACTAGTCAGGTACATTCTTAGGGGTTTAATATGGGGTGTTGAGTCCATTTCGTTGAGCAAGGAGTAGCTCTTGTCTATTACATATTTGGCTTAAGGAACTTTATCTGTGCTCATTTCAATCTCTGGTTTTATGCAGCACCCCAACTCACCTTTCCCCTTAAGCAAGCATAAGTTGGTTTTCTAAATTTGAGACCCTGTTCTGTTTTGTAATTCAGTGCCTGTGTAGCCAAGTTTACATTCCGTGTATTAGTGATATCTTATGACGTTTCTTTTTCTCTGTGACTTATTTCAGTTAGAATCATCATACCTGAATCCACTCATTATGCTGCTATGGGCATGATGACATAGATTTCATTGCTGTGTGATATTGCATTGTACGTAAGTACCACAACTTCTTTATCCATTTTTCACTTTCTGCGAAATTGAACTTGTACCGTAAAGGAGGTTCTTGTAAACAGAGCCGTCCCAAACTTTGGGGTGGCTGTGTCTTTTTGATTTTAATTTCCCTAAGCTATAGGACCATAAGTGGAAGTGCCCTAGGCTCTGTTGCTTGTTTTTTATATGTTTCAGGAAACACCTTACACTTCTCCCGAGTGGCTGTTGGCAATTTACATCCCGCCCATCAGCATAACAACGCTCCCAGTTCTCCATGGCCTGTCCTGCCTTTCTGGTGTTTACACTTTCTTCAGATGGCCCTTTTGACCGTGGGGAAGTGAGACTTCATTATAGTGCAGATTTCCTTTGCAAGCTTGCTTGGTTGGCCAAAAAGTGCATATGCGTTTTTTCCTGAATATATTCAGGAAAAAACGCATACGTCCTTTTTGGCCAAGTGCATCATTGTCAACGTTCTGCCTCTTTTCCTATGCTTTAAATGCAATTCCAGTCTACCTCCTGAAATCGGTTTCCTGCAATTCTGCCCCGCTTTCAAGTCCTCTTGGCAGCCTTACTTCAGTATATTTTTTGACGATAGCTGTCATTTATAACTCTGCAGGTTTGTGAATTACAGTGCCCCTGAGCTCCTTTCTTCAACTCGCTTTCTTGTGAGCTGGCCGCAACACCGCAGGATTGCTTCAGGCCCTAATCATGTTCTGGCACGGCACGCTGAGCCTTTGGTTAATTCCTCTTCCTGGTGGGAAATGAGAGTTAAATTGCCCGTCCAGACACCTCCAGCTAGTCTCTCATTGGTTCTCCCTATTCCTGTTCATCTTCCGCAGAAATTGCAAACTGGGCCAAACAGGAGGTTAAAGGCACTGACTCTCCAAGTCGGGAGAGTGTTAGTAAAGTGTCTGGAATGTTGCACCCGAGTACCAGGGGACGAGAATGGAGACATATTGGAACACGTCTCCCGATCACACGGTTGATCATACTCCGGGTTCCACATGCATGATTTAGCTGAAGGAAGAATCCCTTAAACCTGGATAGTTGAGACCCGTGGAATGGGTACCATGCAATATGACTTCAAAGCGTCTTCATTTGCTCACCGAACCACTCCAATCCTATCACTGCTGCGTTTATGCCCCTGTACACATGCTTGATTCTCTTTCGGAGACATAGCGATCCATAGGTTTTAAGATACTTACTAGTCAGGTACATTCTTAGGTGTTTAATATGGGGTGTTGAGTCCATTTCGTTGAGCAAGGAGTAGCTCTTGTCTATTCCATATTTGGCTTAAGGAACTTTATCTGTGCTCATTTCAATCTCTGGTTTTATGCAGCACCCCAACGCACCTTTCCCCTTAAGCAAGCATAAGTTGGTTTTCTAAATCTGAGACCCTGTTCTGTTTTGTAATCCAGTTCCTGTGTAGCCAAGTTTACATTCCGTGTATTAGTGATATCTTATGATGTTTCTTTTTCTGTGTGACTTATTTCAGTTAGAATCATCATACCTGAATCCACTCATTATGCTGCTACGGGCCTGATGACATAGATTTCATTGCTGAGTGATATTGCATTGTACGTAAGTACCACACCTTCTTTATCCATTTTTCACTTTCTGTGAAATTGAACTTGTACCGTAAACGAGGTTCTTGTAAACAGAGCCGTCCCAAACTTTGGGGTGGCTGTGTCTTTTTTATTTTAATTTCCCTAAGCTATAGGACCATAAGTGGAAGTGTCCTAGGCTCTGTTGCTTTGTTTTAGATGTTCCAGGAAACACCATACACTTCTCCTGAGTGGCTGTTGGCAATTTACATCCCGCCCATCAGCATAACAAGGCTCCCAGTTCTCCATGGCCTGTCCTGCCTTTCTGGATTTTACACTTTTTTCAGATGGCCCATTTGACTGGGGGGAAGTGAGACTTCATTGTAGTGCAGATTTCCTTTGCAAGCTTGCTTGGTTGGCCTAAAAGGGCGTATGCTTTTTTTCCTGAATATATTCAGGAAAAAAAGCATACGCGCTTTTTGGCCAAGTGCATCATTGTCGACCTTCTGCCTCTTTTCCTATGCTTTAAATGCAATTCCAGTCTACCTCCTGAAATCGGTTTCCTGCAATTCTGCCCGGCTTTCAAGTCCTCTTGGCAGCCTTACTTCAGTATATTTTTGGACGATAGCTGTCATTTATAACTCTGCAGGTTTGTGAATTACAGTGCCCGTGAACTCCTTTCTTCAAATTGCTTTCTTGTGAGCTGGCAGCAACACCGCAGGATTGCTTCAGGCCCTAATCTGATTCCGACATGGCACGCTGAGCCTTTGGTTAATTCCTCTTCCTGGTGGGAAATGAGAGTTAAATTTGCCCGTCCAGACACCTCCAGCTAGTCTCTCATTGGTTCTCCCTATTCCTGTTAATCTTCCGCGGAATTTGCAACCTGGGCCAAACAGGAGGTTAAAGGCACTGACTCACCAATTCAGGAGAGTGTTAGTAAAGCGTCTGGAATGTTGCACCCGAGTACCAGGGGACGAGTCCTGAGACATATTGGAACACGTCTCCCGATCACACGGTTGATCATACTCTGGGTTCCACATGCATGTTTTAGCTGAAGGAAGAATCCCTTAAACCTGGAGAGTTGAGACCCGTGAAATGGGTACCATGCAATATGACTTCAAAGGGTCTTCATTTGCTCACCGAACCTCTCCAATCCTATCACTGCTGCGTTTATGCCCCTGTACTCACGCTTGATTCTCTTTCAGAGACATAGCAATCTTTAGGTTTTAAGATACTTACAAGTCAGGTACATTATAAGGTGTTTAACATGGGGTTTTGAGTCCATTTCGTTGAGGAAGGAGTAGCTCTTGTCTATTCCATATTTGGCTTAAGGAACTTTATCTGTGCTCATTTCAATCTCTGGTTTTATGCAGCACCCCAACTCACCTTTCCCCTTAAGCAAGCATATGTTGGTTTTCTAAATTGGAGACCCTGTTCTGTTTTGTAATCCAGTTCCTGTGTAGCCAAGTTTACATTCCGTGTATTAGTGATATCTTATGATGTTTCTTTTTCTGTGTGACTTATTTCAGTTAGATTCATCATACCTGAACCCACTCATTTTCTGCTACGGGCCTGATGACATAGATTTCATTGCTGAGTGATATTGCATTGTACGTAAGTACCACAACTTCTTTATCCATTTTTCACTTTCTGCGATATTGAACTTGTACCGTAAACGAGGTTCTTGTAAACAGAGCCATCCCAAACTTTGGGGTGGCTGTGTCTTTTTGATTTTAATTTCCCTAAGCTATAGGACCATAAGTGGAAGTGCCCTAGGCTCTGTTGCTTTGTTTTTTAGATGTTTCAGGAAACACCATACACTTCTCCCCAGTGGCTGTTGGGAGTTTACATCCCGCCCATCAGCATAACAAGGCTCCCAGTTCTCCATGGCCTGTCCTGCCTTTCTGGATTTTACACTTTTTTCAGATGGCCCCTTTGACCGCGGGGAAGTGAGACTTCATTGTAGTGCAGATTTCCTTTGCAAGCTTGCTTGGTTGGCCAAAAAGGGCGTATGCGTTTTTTCCTGAATATATTCAGGAAAATACGCATACGCACTTTTTGGCCAAGTGCATCATTGTGGACGTTCTGCCTCATTTCCTATGCTTTAAATGCAATTCCTGTCTACCTCCTGAAATCGGTTTCCTGCAATTCTGCCCCGCTTTCAAGTCCTCTTGGCAGCCTTACTTCAGTATATTTTTGGACGATAGCTGTAATTTATAACTCTGCAGGTTTGTGAATTACAGTGCCCCAGAGCTGCTTTCTTAAACTCGCTTTCTTGTGAGCTGGCCGCAACACCGCAGGATTGCTTCAGGCCCTAATCTTGTTCCGGCACGGCACGCTGAGCCTTTGGTTAATTCCTCTTCCTGGTGGGAAATGGGAGTTAAATTTGCCCGTCCAGACACCTCCAGCTAGTCTCTCATTGGTTCTCCCTATTCCTGTTCATCTTCCGTGGAATTTGCAAACTGGGCCAAACAGGAGGTTAAAGGCACTGACTCTCCAAGTCGGGAGAGTGTTAGTAAAGCGTCTGGAATGTTGCACCCGAGTACCAGGGGACGAGAACTGAGACATATTTCAACACGTCTCCCGATCACACGGTTGATCATACTCTGGGTTCCACATGCATGTTTTAGCTGAAGGAAGAATCCCTTAAATCTGGAGAGTTGAGACCCGTGGAATGGGTACCATGCAATATGACTTCAAAGGGTCTTCATTTGCTCACCGAACCTCTCCAATCCTATCACTGCTGCGTTTATGCCCCTGTACTCACGCTTGATTCTCTTTCAGAGACATAGCAATCTTTAGGTTTTAAGATACTTACTAGTCAGGTACATTATAAGGTGTTTAACATGGGGCTTTGAGTCCATTTCGTTGAGCAAGGAGTACCTCTTGTCTATTCCATATTTGGCTTAAGGAACTTTATCTGTGCTCATTTCAATCTCTGGTTTTATGCAGCACCCCAACTCACCTTTCCCCTTAAGCAAGCATAAGTTGGTTTTCTAAATTGGAGACCCTGTTCTGTTTTGTAATCCAGTTCCTGTGTAGCCAAGTTTACATTCCGTGTATTAGTGATATCTTATGATGTTTCTTTTTCTGTGTGACTTATTTCAGTTAGAATCATCATACCTGAACCCACTCATTTTCTGCTACGTGCCTGATGACATAGATTTCATTGCTGAGTGATATTGCTTTGTACGTAAGTACCACAACTTCTTTATCCATTTTTCACTTTCTGCGATATTGAACTTGTACCGTAAACGAGGTTCTTGTAAACAGAGCCATCCCAAACTTTGGGGTGGCTGTGTCTTTTTGATTTTAATTTCCCTAAGCTATAGGACCATAAGTGGAAGTGCCCTAGGCTCTGTTGATTTGTTTTTTAGATGTTTCAGGAAACACGATACACTTCTCCTGAGTGGCTGTTGGCAATTTACATCCCACCCATCAGCATAACAAGTTCTCCATGGCCTGTCCTGCCTTTCTGGAGTTTACACTTTTTTCAGATGGCCCTTTTGACCAGGCGGAAGTGAGACTTCATTGTAGTGCAGATTTCCTTTGCAAGCTTGCTTGGTTGGCCAAAAAGGGCGTATGCGTTTTTTCCTGAATATATTCAGGAAAAAACGCATACGCCCTTTTTGGCCAAGTGCATCATTGTCGACGTTCTGCCTCTTTTCCTATGCTTTAAATGCAATTCCTGTCTACCTCCTGAAATCGGTTTCCTGCAATTCTGCCCCGCTTTCAAGTCCTCTTGGCAGCCTTACTTCAGTATATTTTTGGACGATAGCTGTCATTTATAACTCTGCAGGTTTGTGAATTACAGTGTCCCTGAGCTCCTTTCTTCAACTCGCTTTCTTGTGAGCTGGCTGCAACACCGCAGGATTGCTTCAGGCCCTAATCTGGTTCCGGCACGGCACGCTGAGCCTTTGGATAATTCCTCTTCCTGGTGGGAAATGAGAGTTAAATTTGCCCGTCCAGACACCTCCAGCTAGTCTCTCATTGGTTCTCCCTATTCCTGTTCATCTTCCGCAGAAATTGCAAACTGGGCCAAACAGGAGGTTAAAGGCACTGACTCTCCAAGTCGGGAGAGTGTTAGTAAAGCGTCTGGAATGTTGCACCCGAGTACCAGGGGACGAGAACTGAGATATGTTGGAACACGTCTCCCGATCACATGGATGATCATACTCTGGGTTCCACATGCATGATTTAGCTGAAGGAAGAATCCCTTAAACCTGGAGAGTTGAGACCCGTGGAATGGGTACCATGCAATATGACTTCAAAGGGTCTTCATTTGCTCACCGAACCTCTGCAATCCTATCACTGCTGCGTTTATGCCCCTGTACACACGCTTGATTCTCTTTCGGAGACATAGCGATCCATAGGTTTTAAGATACTTACTAGTCAGGTACATTCTTAGGCGTTTAATATGTGGTGTTGAGTCCATTTCGTTGAGCAAGGAGTAGCTCTTGTCTATTCCATATTTGGCTTAAGGAACTTTATCTGTGCTCATTTCAATCTCTGGTTTTATGCAGCACCCCAACTCACCTTTCCCCTTAAGCAAGCATAAGTTGGTTTTCTAAATTTGAGACCCTGTTCTCTTTTGTAATCCAGTTCCTGTGTAGCCAAGGTTACATTCCGTGTATTAGTGATATCTTATGATGTTTCTTTTTCTGTGTGACTTATTTCAGTTAGAATCATCATACCTGAATCCACTCATTATGCTGCTACGGGCCTGATGACATAGATTTCATTGCTGAGTGATATTGCATTGTACGTAAATACCACAACTTCTTTATCCATTTTTCACTTTCTGTGATATTGAACTTGTCCCGTAAACGATTTTCTTGTAAACAGAGCCGTCCCAAACGTTGGGGTGGCTGTGTCTTATTGATTTTAATTTCCCTAAGCTATAGGGCCATAAGTGGAAGTGCCCTAGGCTCTGTTGCTTTGTTTTTTAGATGTTTCAGGAAACACCATACACTTCTCCCAAGTGGCTGTTGGCAATATACATCCCGCCCATCAGCATAACAAGGCTCCAAGTTCTCCATGGCCTGTCGTGCCTTTCTGGATTATACACTTTTTTCAGTGGTCCTTTTGACTGGGGGGAAGTGAGACTTCATTGTAGTGCAGATTTCCTTTGCAAGCTTGCTTGGTTGGCCAAAAAGTGCGTATGCGTTTTTTCCTGAATATATTCAGGAAAAAACGCATACGCCCTTTTTGGCCAAGTGCATCATTGTCGACGTTCTGCCTCTTTTCCTATGCTTTAAGTGCAATTCCAGTCTACCTCCTGAAATCGGTTTCCTGCAATTTTGCCCCACTTTCAAGTCTTCTTGGCAGCCTTACTTCAGTATATTTTTGGACGATAGCTGTCATTTATAACTCTGCAGGTTTTTGAATTACAGTCCCCCTGAGCTCCTTTCTTCAACTCGCTTTCTTGTGAGCTGGCCGCAACACCGCAGGATTGCTTCAGGCCCTAATATGGTTCTGGCACGGCACGCTGAGCCTTTGGTTAATTCCTCTTCCTGTTGGGAAATGAGAGTTAAATTTGCCCGTCCAGACACCTCCAGCTAGTCTCTCATTGGTTCTCCCTATTCCTGTTCATCTTCCACAGAAATTGCAAACTGGGCCAAACAGGAGTTTAAAGGCACTGACTCTCCCAGTCGGGAGAGTGTTAGTAAAGCGTCTGGAATGTTGCACCCAAGTACCAGGGGACGAGTCCTGAGACATATTGGAACACAGCTCCCGATCACACGGTTGATCATACTCTGGGTTCCACATGCATGATTTAGCTGAAGGAAGAATCCCTTAAACCTGGAGAGTTGAGACCCGTGGAATGGGTACCATGCAATATGATTTCAAAGGGTCTTCATTTGCTCACCGAATGTCTCCAATCCTATCATTGCTGCATTTATGCCCCTGTACACACGCTTGATTCTCTTTCAGAAACATAGCAATTCATAGGTTTTAAGATACTTACTAGTCAGGTACATTCTTAGGCGTTTAATATGGGGTGTTGAGTCCATTTCGTTGAGCAAGGAGTAGCTGTTGTCTATTACATATTTGGCTTAAGGAACTTTATCTGTGCTCATTTCAATCTCTGGTTTTATGCAGCACCCCAACGCACCTTTCCCCTTAAGCAAGCATAAGTTGGTTTTCTAAATTTGAGACCCTCTTCTGATTTGTAATCCATTTCCTGTATACCAAGTTTACATTCCGTGTATTAGTGATATCTTATGATGTTTCTTTTTCTGTGTGACTTATTTCAGTTAGAATCATCATACCTGAATCCACTCATTATGCTGCTACGGGCCTGATGACATAGATTTCATTGCTGAGTGATATTGCATTGTACGTAAGTACCACACCTTCTTTATCCATTTTTCGCTTTCTGCGATATTGAACTTGTACCGTAAACAAGGTTCTTGTAAAGAGAGCCGTCCCAAACTTTGGGGTGGCTGTGTCTTTTTGATTTTAATTTCCCTAAGCTATAGGACCATAAGTGGAAGTGCCCTAGGCTCTGTTGCTTTGTTTTTTAGATGTTTCAGGAAACACCATACACTTCTCCCCAGTGGCTGTTGGCAATTTACATCCCGCCCATCAGCATAACAAGGCTCCCAGTTCTCCATGGCCTGTCCTGCCTTTCTGGATTTTACACTTTTTTTCAGATGGCCCTTTTGACCGGGGGGAAGTGAGACTTCATTGTAGTGCAGATTTCCTTTGCAAGCTTGCTTGGTTGGCCAAAAAGGCCGTATGCGTTTTTTCCTGAATATATTCAGGAAAAAACGCATACGCCCTTTTTGGCCAAGTGCATCATTGTCGACGTTCTGCCTCTTTTCCTATGCTTTAAATGCAATTCCAGTCTACCTCCTGAAATCGGTTTCCTGCAATTCTGCCCGGCTTTCAAGTCCTCTTGGCAGCCTTACTTCAGTATATTTTTGGACGATAGCTGTCATTTATAACTCTGCAGGTTTGTGAATTACAGTGCCCCTGAACTCCTTTCTTCAAATTGCTTTCTTGTGAGCAGGCAGCAACACCGCAGGATTGCTTCAGGCCCTAATCTGATTCTGACATGGCACGCTGAGCCTTTGGTTAATTCCACTTCGTGGTGGGAAATGAGAGTTAAATTTGCCCGTCCAGACACCTCCAGCTAGTCTCTCATTGGTTCTCCCTATTCCTGTTAATCTTCCACGGAATTTGCCACCTGGGCCAAACAGGAGGTTAAAGGCACTGACTCACCAATTCAGGAGAGTGTTAGTAAAGCGTCTGGAATGTTGCACCCGAGTACCAGGGGACGAGTCCTGAGACATATTGGAACACGTCTCCCGATCACACGGTTGATCATACTCTGGGTTCCACATGCATGTTTTAGCTGAAGGAAGAATCCCTTAAACCTGGAGAGTTGAGACCCGTGGAATGGGTACCATGCAATATGACTTCAAAGGGTCTTCATTTGCTCACCGAACCTCTCCAATCCTATCACTGCTGCGTTTATGCCCCTGTACTCATGCTTGATTCTCTTTCAGAGACATAGCAATCTTTAGGTTTTAAGATACTTACAAGTCAGGTACATTATAAGGTGTTTAACATGGGGTTTTGAGTCCATTTCGTTGAGGAAGGAGTAGCTCTTGTCTATTACATATTTGGCTTAAGGAACTTTATCTGTGCTCATTTCAATCTCTGGTTTTATGCAGCACCTCAACTCACCTTTCCCCTTAAGCAAGCATATGTTGGTTTTCTAAATTGGAGACCCTGTTCTGTTTTGTAATCCAGTTCCTGTGTAGCCAAGTTTACATTCCGTGTATTAGTGATATCTTATGATGTTTCTTTTTCTGTGTGACTTATTTCAGTTAGATTCATCATACCTGAACCCACTCATTTTCTGCTACGGGCCTGATGACATAGATTTCATTGCTGAGTGATATTGCATTGTACGTAAGTACCACAACTTCTTTATCCATTTTTCACTTTCTGCGATATTGAACTTGTACCGTAAACGAGGTTCTTGTAAACAGAGCCATCCCAAACTTTGGGGTGGCTGTGTCTTTTTGATTTTAATTTCCCTAAGCTATAGGACCATAAGTGGAAGTGCCCTAGGCTCTGTTGCTTTGTTTTTTAGATGTTTCAGGAAACACCATACACTTCTCCCCAGTGGCTGTTGGGAGTTTACATCCCGCCCATCAGCATAACAAGGCTCCCAGTTCTCCATGGCCTGTCCTGCCTTTCTGGATTTTACACTTTTTTCAGATGGCCCCTTTGACCGCGGGGAAGTGAGACTTCATTGTAGTGCAGATTTCCTTTGCAAGCTTGCTTGGTTGGCCAAAAAGGGCGTATGCGTTTTTTCCTGAATATATTCAGGAAAAAACGCATACGCCCTTTTTGGCCAAGTGCATCATTGTGGACGTTCTGCCTCATTTCCTATGCTTTAAATGCAATTCCTGTCTACCTCCTGAAATCGGTTTCCTGCAATTCTGCCCCGCTTTCAAGTCCTCTTGGCAGCCTTACTTCAGTATATTTTTGGACGATAGCTGTCATTTATAACTCTGCAGGTTTGTGAATTACAGTGCCCCAGAGCTGCTTTCTTAAACTCGCTTTCTTGTGAGCTGGCCGCAACACCGCAGGATTGCTTCAGGCCCTAATCTGGTTCCGGCACGGCACGCTGAGCCTTTGGTTAATTCCTCTTCCTGGTGGGAAATGAGAGTTAAATTTGCCCGTCCAGACACCTCCAGCTAGTCTCTCATTGGTTCTCCCTATTCCTGTTCATCTGCCGCAGAAATTGCAAACAGGGCCAAACAGGAGGTTAAAGGCACTGACTCTCCCAGTCGGGAGAGTGTTAGTAAAGCGTCTGGAATGTTGCACCCGAGTACCAGGGGACGAGTCCTGAGACATATTGGAACACGTCTCCCGATCACACGGTTGATCATACTCTGGGTTCCACATGCATGATTTAGCTGAAGGAAGAATCCCTTAAACCTGGAGAGTTGAGACCCGTGGAATGGGTACCATGCAATATGACTTCAAAGCGTCTTCATTTGCTCACCGAACCTCTCCAATCCTATCACTGCTGCGTTTATGCCCCTGTACACACGCTTGATTCTCTTTCGGAGACATAGCGATCCATAGGTTTTAAGATACTTACTAGTCAGGTACATTCTTAGGCATTTAATATGGGGTGTTGAGTCCATTTCGTTGAGGAAGGAGTAGCTCTGGTCTATTACATATTTGGCTTAAGGAACTTTATCTGTGCTCATTTCAACCTCTGGTTTTATGCAGCACTCCAACTCACCTTTCCCCTTAAGCAAGCATAAGTTGGTTTTCTAAATTTGAGACCCTGTTCTGTTTTGTAATCCAGTTCCTGTGTAGCCAAGTTTACATTTCGTGTATTAGTGATATCTTATGATGTTTCTTTTTCTGTGTGACTTATTTCAGTTAGAATCATCATACCTGAATCCACTCATTATGCTGCTACGGGCCTGATGACATAGATTTCATTGCTGAGTGATATTGAATTGTACGTAAGTACCACACCTTCTTTATCCATTTTTCGCTTTCTGCGATATTGAACTTGTACCATAAACGCGGTTCTTGTAAACAGAGCCGTCCCAAACTTTGGGGTGGCTGTGTCTTTTTGATTTTAATTTCCCTAAGCTATAGAACCATAAGTGGAAGTGCCCTAGGCTCTGTTGCTTTGTTTTTTAGATGTTTCAGGAAACACCATACAGTTCTCCTGAGTGGCTGTTGGCAATATACATCCCGCCCATCAGCATAACAAGGCTCCCAGTTCTCCATGGCCTGTCCTGCCTTTCTGGATTTTACACTTTTTTCAGATGTCCCTTTTGACCGGGGGGAAGTGAGACTTCATTGTAGTGCAGATTTCCTTTGCAAGCTTGCTTGGTTGGCCAAAAAGGGCGTATGCGTTTTTTCCTGAATATATTCAGGAAAAAACGCATACGCCCTTTTGGCCAAGTGCATCATTGTCCACGTTCTACCTCTTTTCCTATGCTTTAAATGCAATTCCAGTCTACCTCCTGAAATCGGTTTCCTGCAATTCTGCCCGGCTTTCAAGTCCTCTTGGCAGCCTTACTTCAGTATATTTTTGGACGATAGCTGTCATTTATAACTCTGCAGGTTTGTGAATTACAGTGCCCCTGAACTCCTTTCTTCAAATTGCTTTCTTGTGAGCAGGCAGCAACACCGCAGGATTGCTTCAGGCCCTAATCTGATTCTGACATGGCACGCTGAGCCTTTGGTTAATTCCACTTCGTGGTGGGAAATGAGAGTTAAATTTGCCCGTCCAGACACCTCCAGCTAGTCTCTCATTGGTTCTCCCTATTCCTGTTAATCTTCCGCGGAATTTGCAACCTGGGCCAAACAGGAGGTTAAAGGCACTGACTCACCAATTCAGGAGAGTGTTAGTAAAGCGTCTGGAATGTTGCACCCGAGTACCAGGGGACGAGTCCTGAGACATATTGGAACACGTCTCCCGATCACACGGTTGATCATACTCTGGGTTCCACATGCATGTTTTAGCTGAAGGAAGAATCCCTTAAACCTGGAGAGTTGAGACCCGTGGAATGGGTACCATGCAATATGACTTCAAAGGGTCTTCATTTGCTCACCGAACCTCTCCAATCCTATCACTGCTGCGTTTATGCCCCTGTACTCATGCTTGATTCTCTTTCAGAGACATAGCAATCTTTAGGTTTTAAGATACTTACAAGTCAGGTACATTATAAGGTGTTTAACATGGGGTTTTGAGTCCATTTCGTTGAGGAAGGAGTAGCTCTTGTCTATTACATATTTGGCTTAAGGAACTTTATCTGTGCTCATTTCAATCTCTGGTTTTATGCAGCACCCCAACTCACCTTTCCCCTTAAGCAAGCATATGTTGGTTTTCTAAATTGGAGACCCTGTTCTGTTTTGTAATCCAGTTCCTGTGTAGCCAAGTTTACATTCCGTGTATTAGTGATATCTTATGATGTTTCTTTTTCTGTGTGACTTATTTCAGTTAGATTCATCATACCTGAACCCACTCATTTTCTGCTACGGGCCTGATGACATAGATTTCATTGCTGAGTGATATTGCATTGTACGTAAGTACCACAACTTCTTTATCCATTTTTCACTTTCTGCGATATTGAAGTTGTACCGTAAACGAGGTTCTTGTAAACAGAGCCATCCCAAACTTTGGGGTGGCTGTGTCTTTTTGATTTTAATTTCCCTAAGCTATAGGACCATAAGTGGAAGTGCCCTAGGCTCTGTTGCTTTGTTTTTTAGATGTTTCAGGAAACACCATACACTTCTCCCCAGTGGCTGTTGGGAGTTTACATCCCGCCCATCAGCATAACAAGGCTCCCAGTTCTCCATGGCCTGTCCTGCCTTTCTGGATTTTACACTTTTTTCAGATGGCCCCTTTGACCGCGGGGAAGTGAGACTTCATTGTAGTGCAGATTTCCTTTGCAAGCTTGCTTGGTTGGCCAAAAAGGGCGTATGCGTTTTTTCCTGAATATATTCAGGAAAAAACGCATACGCCCTTTTTGGCCAAGTGCATCATTGTGGACGTTCTGCCTCATTTCCTATGCTTTAAATGCAATTCCTGTCTACCTCCTGAAATCGGTTTCCTGCAATTCTGCCCCGCTTTCAAGTCCTCTTGGCAGCCTTACTTCAGTATATTTTTGGACGATAGCTGTCATTTATAACTCTGCAGGTTTGTGAATTACAGTGCCCCAGAGCTGCTTTCTTAAACTCGCTTTCTTGTGAGCTGGCCGCAACACCGCAGGATTGCTTCAGGCCCTAATCTGGTTCCGGCACGGCACGCTGAGCCTTTGGTTAATTCCTCTTCCTGGTGGGAAATGAGAGTTAAATTTGCCCGTCCAGACACCTCCAGCTAGTCTCTCATTGGTTCTCCCTATTCCTGTTCATCTGCCGCAGAAATTGCAAACAGGGCCAAACAGGAGGTTAAAGGCACTGACTCTCCCAGTCGGGAGAGTGTTAGTAAAGCGTCTGGAATGTTGCACCCGAGTACCAGGGGACGAGTCCTGAGACATATTGGAACACGTCTCCCGATCACACGGTTGATCATACTCTGGGTTCCACATGCATGATTTAGCTGAAGGAAGAATCCCTTAAACCTGGAGAGTTGAGACCCGTGGAATGGGTACCATGCAATATGACTTCAAAGCGTCTTCATTTGCTCACCGAACCTCTCCAATCCTATCACTGCTGCGTTTATGCCCCTGTACACACGCTTGATTCTCTTTCGGAGACATAGCGATCCATAGGTTTTAAGATACTTACTAGTCAGGTACATTCTTAGGCATTTAATATGGGGTGTTGAGTCCATTTCGTTGAGGAAGGAGTAGCTCTGGTCTATTACATATTTGGCTTAAGGAACTTTATCTGTGCTCATTTCAACCTCTGGTTTTATGCAGCACTCCAACTCACCTTTCCCCTTAAGCAAGCATAAGTTGGTTTTCTAAATTTGAGACCCTGTTCTGTTTTGTAATCCAGTTCCTGTGTAGCCAAGTTTACATTTCGTGTATTAGTGATATCTTATGATGTTTCTTTTTCTGTGTGACTTATTTCAGTTAGAATCATCATACCTGAATCCACTCATTATGCTGCTACGGGCCTGATGACATAGATTTCATTGCTGAGTGATATTGAATTGTACGTAAGTACCACACCTTCTTTATCCATTTTTCGCTTTCTGCGATATTGAACTTGTACCATAAACGCGGTTCTTGTAAACAGAGCCGTCCCAAACTTTGGGGTGGCTGTGTCTTTTTGATTTTAATTTCCCTAAGCTATAGAACCATAAGTGGAAGTGCCCTAGGCTCTGTTGCTTTGTTTTTTAGATGTTTCAGGAAACACCATTCACTTCTCCTGAGTGGCTGTTGGCAATATACATCCCGCCCATCAGCATAACAAGGCTCCCAGTTCTCCATGGCCTGTCCTGCCTTTCTGGATTTTACACTTTTTTCAGATGTCCCTTTTGACCGGGGGGAAGTGAGACTTCATTGTAGTGCAGATTTCCTTTGCAAGCTTGCTTGGTTGGCCAAAAAGGGCGTATGCGTTTTTTCCTGAATATATTCAGGAAAAAACGCATACGCCCTTTTGGCCAAGTGCATCATTGTCCACGTTCTACCTCTTTTCCTATGCTTTAAATGCAATTCCAGTCTACCTCCTGAAATCGGTTTCCTGCAATTCTGCCCTGCTTTCAAGTCCTCTTGGCAGCCTTACTTCAATATATTTTTGGACGATAGCTGTCATTTATAACTCTGCAGGTTTGTGAATTACAGTGCCCCTGAGCTCCTTTCTTCAAATCTCTTTCTTGTGAGCTGGCCGCAACACCGCAGGATTGCTTCAGGCCCTAATCTGGTTCCGGCATGGCACGCTGAGCCTTTGGTTAATTCCTCTTCCTGGTGGGAAATGAGAGTTAAATTTGTCCGTCCAGACACCTCCAGCTAGTCTCTCATTGGTTCTCCCTATTCCTGTTCATCTTCCGCAGAAATTGCAAACTGGGCCAAACAGGAGGTTAAAGGCACTGACTCTCCAAGTCGGGAGAGTGTTAGTAAAGCGTCTGGAATGTTGCACCCGAGTACCAGGGGACGAGAACTGAGACATATTGGAACACGTCTCCCGATCACACGGTTGATCATACTCTGGGTTCCACATGCATGATTTCGCCTAAGGAAGAATCCCTTAAGTTGGAGAGTTGAGACCCGTGGAATGGGTACCATGCAATATGACTTCAAAGGGTCTTCATTTGCTCACCGAACCTCTCCAATCCTATCACTGCTGCGTTTTTGCCCCTGTACACACGCTTGATTCTCTTTCGGAGACATAGCGATCCATAGGTTTTAAGATACTTACTAGTCAGGTACATTCTCAGGCGTTTAATATGGGGTGTTGAGTCCATTTCGTTGAGCAAGGTGTAGCTCTTGTTTATTCCATATTTGGCTTAAAGAACTTTATCTGTGCTCATTTCAATCTCTGGTTTTATGCAGCACCCCAACTCACCTTTCCCCTTAAGCAAGCATAAGTTGGTTTTCTAAATTTGAGACCCTGTTCTGTTTTGTAATCCAGTTCCTGTGTAGCCAAGTTTACATTTCGTGTATTAGTGATATCTTATGATGTTTCTTTTTCTGTGTGACTTATTTCAGTTAGAATCATCATACCTGAATCCACTCATTATGCTGCTATGGGCCTGATGACATAGATTTCATTGCTGAGTGATATTGCATTGTACGTAAGTAAAACAACTTCGTTATTCATTTTTCGCTTTATGCGATATTGAACTTGTACCGTAAACGAGGTTCTTGTAAACAGAGCCATCCCAAACTTTGGGGTGGCTGTGTCTTTTTGATTTTAATTTCCCTAAGCTATAGGACCATAAGTGGAAGTGCCCTAGGCTCTGTTGCTTTGTTTTTTAGATGCTTCAGGAAACACCATACACTTCTCCCGAGTGGCTGTTGGCAATTTACATCCCGCCCATCAGCATAACAAGGCTCCCAGTTCTCCATGGCCTGTCCTGCCTTTCTGGATTTTACACTTTTTTCAGATGGCCCTTTTGACCGGGGGGAATTGAGACTTCATTGTAGTGCAGATTTCCTTTGCAAGCTTGCTTGGTTGGCCAAAAAGGGCGTATGCGTTTTTTCCTGAATATATTCAGGAAAAAACGCATACGCCCTTTTTGGCCAAGTGCATCATTGTCGACGTTCTGCCTCTTTTCCTATGCTTTAAATGCAATTCCAGTCTACCTCTTGAAATCTGTTTCCTGCAATTCTGCCCGGCTTTCAAGTCCTCTTGGCAGCCTTACTTCAGTATATTTTTGGATGATAGCTGTCATTTATAACTCTGCAGGTTTGTGAATTACAGTGCCCCTGAGCTCCTTTCTTCAACTCGCTTTCTTGTGAGCTGGCCGCAACACTGCAGGATTGCTTCAGGCCCTAATCTGGTTCCGGCACGGCACGCTGAGCCTTTGGTTAATTCCTCTTCCTGGTGGGAAATGAGAGTTAAATTTGCCCGTCCAGACATCTCCAGCTAGTCTCTCATTGGTTCTCCCTATTCCTGTTCATCTTCCGCAGAAATTGCAAACTGGGCCAAACAGGAGGTTAAAGGCACTGACTCTCCAAGTCGGGAGAGTGTTAGTAAAGCATCTGGAATGTTGCACCCGAGTACCAGGGGACGAAAACTGAGACATATTTGAACACGTCTCCCGATCACACGGTTGATCATACTCTGGGTTCCACATGCATGTTTTAGCTGAAGGAAGAATCCCTTAAACCTGGAGAGTTGAGACCCGTGGAATGGGTACCATGCAATATGACTTCAAAGGGTCTTCATTTGCTCACCGAACCTCTCCAATCCTATCACTGCTGCGTTTATGCCCCTGTACACACGCTTGATTCTCTTTCGGAGACATAGCAATCCATAGGTTTTAAGATACTTACTAGTCAGGTACATTCTTAGGCGTTTAATATGGGGTGTTGAGTCCATTTCGTTGGGCAAGGAGTAGCTCTTGTCTATTCCATATTTGGCTTAAGGAACTTTATCTGTGCTCATTTCAATCTCTGGTTTTATGCAGCACCCCAACTCTCCTTTCCCCTTAAGCCCGCATAAGTTGGTTTTCTAAACTTGAGACCCTCTTCTGTTTTGTAATCCAGTTCCTGGGTAGCCAAGTTTACATTCCGTGTATTAGTGATGTCTTATGATATTTCTATTTCTGTGTGACTTATTTCAGTTAGAATCATCATACCTGAATCCACTCATTATGCTTCTACGGGCCTGATGACATAGATTTCATTGCTGAGTGATATGGCATTGTACGTAAGTACCACAACTTCTTTATCCAGTTTTCACTTTCTGCGATATTGAACTTGTACCGTAAACGAGGTTCTTGTAAACAGAGCCGTCCCAAACTTTGGGGTGGCTGTGTCTTTTTGATTTTAATTTCCCTAAGCTGTAGGACCATAAGTGGAAGTGCCCTAGGCTCTGTTGCTTTGTTTCTTAGATGTTGCAGGAAACACGATACACTTCTCCCGAGTGGCTGTTGGCAATTTACATCCCGCCCATCAGCATAACAAGGCTCCCAGTTCTCCATGGCCTGTCCTGCCTTTCTGGATTTTACACTTTTTTCAGATGGCCCTTTTGACCGGGGGGAAGTGAGACTTCATTGTAGTGCAGATTTCCTTTGCAAGCTTGCTTGGTTGGCCAAAAAGGGCGTATGCGTTTTTTCCTGAATATATTCAGGAAAAAACGCATACGCCCTTTTTGGCCAAGTGCATCATTGTGGACGTTCTGCCTCTTTTCCTATGCTTTAAATGCAATTCCAGTCTACCTCCTGAAATCGGTTTCCTTCAATTCTGCCCCGCTTTCAAGTCCTCTTGGCAGCCTTACTTCAGTATATTTTTGGACGATAGCTGTCATTTATAACTCTGCAGGTTTGTGAATTACAGTGCCCCTGAGCTCCTTTCTTCAGCTCGCTTTCTTGTGAGCTGGCCGCAACACCGCAGGATTGCTTCAGGCCCTAATCTGGTTCCGGCACGGCACGCTGAGCCTTTGGTTAATTCCTCTTCCTGGTGGGAAATGAGAGTTAAATTTGCCCGTCCAGACACCTTCAGCTAGTCTCTCATTGGTTCTCCCTATTCCTGTTCATCTTCCGCAGAAATTGCAAACAGGGCCAAACAGGAGGTTAAAGGCACTGACTCTCCCAGTCGGGAGAGTGTTAGTAAAGCGTCTGGAATGTTGCACCCGAGTACCAGGGGACGAGTCCTGAGACATATTGGAACACGTCTCCCGATCACACGGTTGATCATACTCTGGGTTCCACATGCATGATTTAGCTGAAGGAAGAATCCCTTAAGTTGGAGAGTTGAGACCCGTGGAATGGGTACCATGCAATATGACTTCAAAGGGTCTTCATTTGCTCACCGAACCTCTCCAATCCTATCACTGCTGCGTTTATGCCCCTGTACACACGCTTGATTCTCTTTCGGAGACATAGCGATCCATAGGTTTTAAGATACTTACTAGTCAGGTACATTGTTAGGCGTTTACTATGGGGTGTTGAGTCCATTTCGTTTAGCAAGGAGTAGCTCTTGTCTATTACATATTTGGCTTAAGGAACTTTATCTGTGCTCATTTCAATCTCTTGTTTTATGCAGCACCCCAACTCACCTTTCCCCTTAAGCAATCATAAGATGGTTTTCTAAATTTGAGACCCTGTTCTCTTTTGTAATCCAGTTCCTGTGTAGCCAAGTTTACATTCCGTGTATTAGTGATATCTTATGATGTTTCTTTTTCTATGTGACTTATTTCAGTTAGAATCATCATACCTGAATCCACTCATTATGCTGCTATGGGCCTGATGACATAGATTTCATTGCTGAGTGATATTGCATTCTACGTAAGTACCACAACTTCTTTATCCATTTTTCACTTTCTGCGAAATTGAACTTGTCCCGTAAACGAGTTTCTTGTAAACAGAGCCGTCCCAAACGTTGGGGTGGCTGTGTCTTTTTGATTTTAATTTCCCTAAGCTATAGGGCCATAAGTGGAAGTGCCCTAGGCTCTGTTTCTTTGTTTTTTAGATGTTTCAGGAAACACCATACACTTCTCCTGAGTGGCTGTTGGCAATATACATCCCGCCCATCAGCATAACAAGGCTCCCAGTTCTCCATGGCCTGTCCTGCCTTTCTGGATTTTACACTTTTTTTAGTGGTCCTTTTGACCGGGGGGAAGTGAGACTTCATTGTAGTGCAGATTTCCTTTGCAAGCTTGCTTGGTTGGCCAAAAAGTGCGTATGCGTATTTTCCTGAATATATTCAGGAAAAAACGCATATGCCCTTTTTGGCCAAGTGCATCATTGTCGATATTCTGCCTCTTTTCCTATGCTTTAAATGCAATTCCAGTCTACCTCCTGAAATCGGTTTCCTGCAATTCTGCCCCGCTTTCAAGTCCTCTTGGCAGCGTTACTTCAATATATTTTTGGACGATAGCTGTCATTTATAACTCTGCAGGTTTGTGAATTACAGTGCCCCTGAGCTCCTTTCTTCAACTCGCTTTCTTGTAAGCTGGCTGCAACACCACAGGATTGCTTCAGGCCCTAATCTGGTTCCGGCACGGCACGCTGAGCCTTTGCTTAATTCCTCTTCCTGTTGGGAAATGAGAGTTAAATTTGCCCGTCCAGAAACCTCCAGCTACTCTCTCATTGGTTCTCCCTATTCCTGTTCATCTTCCGCAGAAATTGCAAACTGCGCAAAACAGGAGTTTAAAGGGACTGACTCTCCAAGTAGGGAGAGTGTTAGTAAAGCGTCTGGAATGTTGCACCCAAGTACCAGGGGATGAGAACTGAGACATTGGAACACGTCTCCCGATCAAACGGTTGATCATACTGTGGGTTCCACATGCATGTTTTAGCTGAAGGAAGAATCCCTTAAACCTGGAGAGTTGAGACCCGTGGAATGGGTACCATGCAATATGACTTCAAAGGGTCTTCATTTTCTCACCGAACCTCTCCAATCCTATCACTGCTGCGTTTATGCCCCTGTACACACGCTTGATTCTCTTTCGGAGACATAGCAATCCATAGGTTTTAAGATACTTACTAGTCAGGTACATTCTCAGACGTTTAGTATGGGGTGTTGAGTCCATTTCGTTGAGCAAGGTGTAGCTCTTGTTTATTCCATATTTGGCTTAAAGAACTTTATCTGTGCTCATTTCAATCTCTGGTTTTATGCAGCACCCCAACTCACCTTTCCCCTTAAGCAAGCATAAGTTGGTTTTCTAAATTTGAGACCCTGTTCTGTTTTGTAATCCAGTTCCTGTGTAGCCAAGTTTACATTTCGTGTATTAGTGATATCTTATGATGTTTCTTTTTCTGTGTGACTTATTTCAGTTAGAATCATCATACCTGAATCCACTCATTATGCTGCTATGGGCCTGATGACATAGATTTCATTGCTGAGTGATATTGCATTGTACGTAAGTAAAACAACTTCGTTATTCATTTTTCGCTTTATGCGATATTGAACTTGTACCGTAAACGAGGTTCTTGTAAACAGAGCCATCCCAAACTTTGGGGTGGCTGTGTCTTTTTGATTTTAATTTCCCTAAGCTATAGGACCATAAGTGGAAGTGCCCTAGGCTCTGTTGCTTTGTTTTTTAGATGCTTCAGGAAACACCATACACTTCTCCCGAGTGGCTGTTGGCAATTTACATCCCGCCCATCAGCATAACAAGGCTCCCAGTTCTCCATGGCCTGTCCTGCCTTTCTGGATTTTACACTTTTTTCAGATGGCCCTTTTGACCGGGGGGAAGTGAGACTTCATTGTAGTGCAGATTTCCTTTGCAAGCTTGCTTGGTTGGCCAAAAAGGGCGTATGCGTTTTTTCCTGAATATATTCAGGAAAAAACGTATACGCCCTTTTTGGCCAAGTGCATCATTGTGGACGTTCTGCCTCTTTTCCTATGCTTTAAATGCAATTCCAGTCTACCTCCTGAAATCGGTTTCCTGCAATTCTGCCCCGCTTTCAAGTCCTCTTGGCAGCCTTACTTCAGTATATTTTAGGACGATAGCTGTCATTTATAACTCTGCAGGTTTGTGAATTACAGTGCCCCTGAGCTCCTTTCTTCAGCTCGCTTTCTTGTGAGCTGGCCGCAACACCGCATGATTGCTTCAGGCCCTAATCTGGTTCCGGCACGGCACGCTGAGCCTTTGGTTAATTCCTCTTCCTGGTGGGAAATGAGAGTTAAATTTGCCGGTCCAGACATCTCCAGGTAGTCTCTCATTGGTTCTCCCTATTCCTGTTCATCTTCCGCAGAAATTGCAAACTGGGCCAAACAGGAGGTTAAAGGCACTGACTCTCCAAGTCGGGAGAGTGTTAGTAAAGCGTCTGGAATGTTGCACCCGAGTACCAGGGGACGAAAACTGAGACATATTTGAACACGTCTCCCGATCACACGGTTGATCATACTCTGGGTTCCACATGCATGTTTTAGCTGAAGGAAGAATCCCTTAAACCTGGAGAGTTGAGACCCATGGAATGGGTACCATGCAATATGACTTCAAGGGTCTTCATTTGCTCACCGAACCTCTCCAATCCTATCACTGCTGCGTTTATGCCCCTGTACACACGCTTGATTCTCTTTCGGAGACATAGCAATCCATAGGTTTTAAGATACTTACTAGTCAGGTACATTCTTAGGCGTTTAATATGGGGTGTTGAGTCCATTTCGTTGGGCAAGGAGTAGCTCTTGTCTATTCCATATTTGGCTTAAGGAACTCTATCTGTGCTCATTTCAATCTCTGGTTTTATGCAGCACCCCACCTCACGTTTCCCCTTAAGCCAGCATAAGTTGGTTTTCTACATTTGAGACCCTCTTCTGTTTTGTAATCCAGTTCCTGTGTAGCCAAGTTTACATTCCGTGTATTAGTGATATCTTATGATGTTTCTTTTTCTGTGTGACTTATTTCAGTTAGAATCATCATACCTGAATCCACTCATTATGCTGCTACGGGCCTGATGACATAGATTTCATTGCTGAGTGATATTGCATTGTACGTAATTACCAGAACTTCTTTATCCATTTTTCACTTTCTGTGATATTGAACTTGTACCGTAAACGAGTTTCTTGTAAACAGAGCCATCCCAAACGTTGGGGTGGCTGTGTCTTTTTGATTTTAATTTCCCTAAGCTATAGGGCCATAAGTGGAAGTGCCCTAGGCTCTGTTGCTTTGTTTTTTAGATGTTTCAGGAAACACATCATACACTTCTCCCAAGTGGCTGTTGGCAATATACAACCCGCCCATCAGCATAACAAGGCTCCCAGTTCTCCATGGCCTGTCCTGCCTTTCTGGATTTTACACTTTTTTCAGTGGTCCTTTTGACCGGGGGGAAGTGAGACTTCATTGTAGTGCACATTTCCTTTGCAAGCTTGCTTGGTTGGCCAAAAAGTGCGTATGCGTTTTTTCCTGAATATATTCAGGAAAAAACGCATACGCCCTTTTGGCCAAGTGCATCATTGTCGACGTTCTGCCTCTTTTCCTATGCTTTAAGTGCAATTCCAGTCTACCTCCTGAAATCGGTTTCCTGCAATTTTGCCCTGCTTTCAAGTCCTCTTGGCAGCCTTACTTCAGTATATTTTTGGACGATAGCTGTCATTTATAACTCTGCAGGTTTGTGAATTACAGTGCCCCTGAGCTCCTTTCTTCAACTCGCTTTCTTGTGAGCTGGCCGCAACACCGCAGGATTGCTTCAGGCCCTAATCTGGTTCCGGCATGGCACGCTGAGCCTTTGGTTAATTCCTCTTCCTGGTGGGAAATGAGAGTTAAATTTGCCCGTCCAGACACCTCCAGCTAGTCTCTCATTGGTTCTCCCTATTCCTGTTCATCTGCCGCAGAAATTGCAAACAGGGCCAAACAGGAGGTTAAAGGCACTGACTCTCCCATTCGGGAGAGTGTTAGTAAAGCGTCTGGAATGTTGCACCCGAGTACCAGGGGACGAGTCCTGAGACATATTGGAACACGTCTCCCGATCACACGGTTGATCATACTCTGGGTTCCACATGCATGATTTAGCTGAAGGAAGAATCCATTAAACCTGGAGAGTTGAGACCCGTGGAATGGGTACCATGCAATATGACTTCAAAGCTTGTTCATTTGCTCACCGAACCTCTCCAATCCTATCACTGCTGCGTTTATGCCCCTGTACACACGCTTGATTCTCTTTCGGAGACATAGCGATCCATAGGTTTTAAGATACTTACTAGTCAGGTACATTCTTAGGCATTTAATATGGGGTGTTGAGTCCATTTCGTTGAGGAAGAAGTAGCTCTGGTCTATTACATATTTGGCTTAAGGAACTTTATCTGTGCTCATTTCAACCTCTGGTTTTATGCAGCACTCCAAATCACCTTTCCCCTTAAGCAAGCATAAGTTGGTTTTCTAAATTTGAGACCCTGTTCTGTTTTGTAATCCAGTTCCTGTGTAGCCAAGTTTACATTCCGTGTATTAGTGATATCTTATGATGTTTCTTTTTCTGTGTGACTTATTTCAGTTAGAATCATCATACCTGAATCCACTCATTATGCTGCTACGGGCCTGATGACATAGATTTCATTGCTGAGTGATATTGAATTGTACGTAAGTACCACACCTTCTTTATCCATTTTTCGCTTTCTGCAATATTGAACTTGTACCATAAACGCGGTTCTTGTAAACAGAGCCGTCCCAAACGTTGGGGTGGCTGTGTCTTTTTGATTTTAATTTCCCTAAGCTATAGAACCATAAGTGGAAGTGCCCTAGGCTCTGTTGCTTTGTTTTTTAGATGTTTCAGGAAACACCATACACTTCTCCTGAGTGGCTGTTGGCAATATACATCCCGCCCATCAGCATAACAAGGCTCCCAGTTCTCCATGGCCTGTCCTGCCTTTCTGGATTTTACACTTTTTTCAGATGGCCCTTTTGACGGGGGGGAAGTGAGACTTCATTGTAGTGCAGATTTCCTTTGCAAGCTTGCTTGGTTGGCCAAAAAGGGCGTATGCGTATTTTCCTGAATATATTCAGGAAAAAACGCATACGCCCTTTTTGGCCAAGTGCATCATTGTCGATGATCTGCCTCTTTTCCTATGCTTTAAATGCAATTCCAGTCTACCTCCTGAAATCGGTTTCCTGCAATTCTGCCCCGCTTTCAAGTCCTCTTGGCAGCGTTACTTCAATATATTTTTGGACGATAGCTGTCATTTATAACTCTGCAGGTTTGTGAATTACAGTGCCCCTGAGCTCCTTTCTTCAACTCGCTTTCTTGTAAGCTGGCTGCAACACCACAGGATTGCTTCAGGCCCTAATCTGGTTCCGGCACGGCACGCTGAGCCTTTGCTTAATTCCTCTTCCTGTTGGGAAATGAGAGTTAAATTTGCCCATCCAGAAACCTCCAGCTAGTCTCTCATTGGTTCTCCCTATTCCTGTTCATCTTCCGCAGAAATTGCAAACTGCGCAAAACAGGAGTTTAAAGGCACTGACTCTCCAAGTCGGGAGAGTGTTAATAAAGCGTCTGGAATGTTGCACCCAAGTACCAGGGGATGAGAACTGAGACATTGGAACACGTCTCCCGATCACACGGTTGATCATACTCTGGGTTCCACATGCATGTTTTAGCTGAAGAAAGAATCCCTTAAACCTGGAGAGTTGAGACCCGTGGAATGGGTACCATACAATACGACTTCAAAGGGTCTTCATTTGCTCACCAAAACTCTCCAATCCTATCACTGCTGCGTTTATGCCCCTGTACTCACGATTGATTCACTTTCAGAGACATAGCAATCCATAGGTTTTAAGATACTTACTACTCAGGAACATTATTAGGCGTTTAATATGGTGTTTTGAGTCCATTTCGTTGAGCAAGGAGTAGCTCTTGTCTATTACATATTTGGCTTAAGGAACTTTATCTGTGCTCATTTCAATCTCTGGTTTTATGCGGCACCCCAACTCACCTTTCCCCTTAAGCAAGCATAAGTTGGTTTTCTAAATTTGAGACTCTGTTCTGTTTTGTAATCCAGTTCCTGTGTAGCCAAGTTTACATTCCGTGTATTAGTGATATCTTATGATGTTTCTTATTCTGTGTGACTTATTTCAGTTAGAATCATCATACCTGAATCCACTCTATGCTGCTACGGGCCTGATGACATAGATTTCATTGTTGAGTGATATTGCATTGTACGTAAGTACCACAACTTCTTTATCCATTTTTTTCTTTCTGTGATATTGAACTTGTACCGTAAACGAGGTTCTTGTAAACAGAGCCGTCCCAAACATTGGGGTGGCTGTGTCTTTTTGATTTTAATTTCCCTAAGCTACATGACCATAAGTAGAAGTGCCCTAGGCTCTGTTGCTTTCTTTTAGATGTTCCAGGAAACACCATACACTTCTCCCGAGTGGCTGTTGGCAATTTACATCCCGCCCATCAGCATAACAAGGCTCCCAGTTCTCCATGGCCTGTCCTGCCTTTCTGGATTTTACACTTTTTTCAGATGGCCCTTTTGACTGGGGGGAAGTGAGACTTCATTGTAGTGCAGATTTCCTTTGCATGCTTGCTTGGTTGGCCAAAAAGGGCGTATGCTTTTTTTCCTGAATATATTCAGGAAAAAACTCATACGCCCTTTTTGGCCAAGTGCATCATTGTCGACGTTCTGCCTCTTTTGCTGTGCTTTAAATGCAAATCCTGTCTACCTCCTGAAATCGGTTTCCTGCAGTTCTGCCCCGCTTTCAAGTCCTCTTGGCTGCCTTACTTCAGTATATTTTTGGACGATAGCTGTCATTTATAACTCTGCAGGTTTGTGAATTACAGTGCCCCTGAGCTCCTTTCTTCAACTCGCTTTCTTGTGAGCTGGCCGCAACACCGCAGGATTGCTTCAGGCCCTAATCTGGTTCCGGCACGGCACGCTGAGCCTTTGGTTAATTCCTCTCCCTGGTGGGAAATGAGAGATAAATTTGCCCGTCCAGACGCCTCCAGCTAGTCTCTCATTTGTTCTCCCTATTCCTGTTCATCTTCCGCGGAATTTGCAAACTGGGCCAAACAGGAGGTTAAAGGCAATGACTCTCCAAGTCGGGAGAGTGTTAGTAAAGCATCTGCAATGTTGCACCCGAGTACCAGGGGAGGAAAACTGAGACATATTTGAACACGTCTCCCGATCACACGGTTGATCATACTCTGGGTTCCACATGCATGTTTTAGCTGAAGGAAGAATCCCTTAAACCTGGAGAGTTGAGACCCGTGGAATGGGTACCATGCAATATGACTTCAAAGGGTCTTCATTTGCTCACCGAACCTCTCCAATCCTATCACTGCTGTGTTTATGCCCCTGTACACACGCTTGATTCTCTTTTGGAGACATAGCAATCCATAGGTTTTAAGATACTTACTACTCAGGTACATTCTTAGGCGTTTAATATGGGGTGTTGAGTCGATTTTGTTGAGCAAGGAGTAGCTCTTGTCTATTACATATTTGGCTTAAGGAACTTTATCTGTGCTCATTTCAATCTCCCGTTTTATGCAGCACCCCAACTCACCTTTCCCCTTAAGCAAGCATATGTTGGTTTTCTACATTTGAGACACTGTTCTTCTTTGTAATCCAGTTCCTGTGTAGCCAAGTTTACATTCCGTGTATTAGTGATATCTTATGATGTTTCCTTTTCTGTGTGACTTGTTTCAGTTAGGATCATCATAGCTGAATCCACTCATTATGCTGCTATTGGCCTGATGACATAGATTTCATTGCTGAGTGATATTGCATTGTACGTAAGTACCACAACTTCTTTATCCATTTTTCACCTTCTGCGATATTGAACTTGTACCGTAAAGGAGTTTCTTGTAAACAGAGCCGTCCCAAACTTTGGGGTGGCTGTGTCTTTTTTATTTTAATTTCCCTAAGCTATATCACCATAAGTGGAAGTGCCCTAGGCTCTGTTGCTTTGTTTATAGATGTTTCAGGAAATACCATACACTTCTCCCCAGTGGCTGTTGGCAATTTACATCCCGCCCATCAGCATAACAAGGCTCCCAGTTCTCCATGGCCTGTCCTGCCTTTCTGGATTTTACACTTTTTGCAGATCGCCCTTTTGACCAGGGGGAAGTGAGACTTCATTGTACTGCAGATTTCCTTTGCAAGCTTGCTTGATGGCCTAAAAGTGCATATGCGTTTTTTCCTGAATATATTCAGGAAAAAACGCATATGCCCTTTTTGGCCAAGTGCCTCATTGTCGACGTTCTGCCTCTTTTCCTATGCTTTAAATGCAATTCCAGTCTACCTCCTGAAATTGGTTTCCTGCATTTCTGCCCCGCATTCAAGGACTCTTGGCAGCCTTACTTCGTATATTTTTGGACGATAGCTGTAATTTATAACTGTGCAGGGTTGTGAATTACAGTGCCCCTGAGCTCCTTTCTTCAACTCGCTTTCTTGTGAGCTGGCCGCAAAACCGCAGGATTGCTTCAGGCCCTAATCTGGTTCCGGCACGGCATGCTGAGCCTTTGGTTAATTCCTCTTCCTGGTGGGAAATGAGAGTTAAATTTGCCCGTCCAGACACCTCCGGCTAGTCTCTCATTGGTTCTCCCTATACCTGTTCATCCTCCATAGAAATTTCAAACTGGGCCAAACAGGAGGTTAAAGGCACTGACTCTCCATGTCGGGAGAGTGTTAGTTAAACTTCTGGAATGTTGCACCCGAGTACCAGGGGACGAGAACTGAGACATATTGGAACACATCTCCCGATCACACGGTTGATCATACTCTGGGTTCCACATGCATGTTTTAGCTGAAGGAAGAATCCCATAAACCTGGAGAGTTGAAACCCGTGGAATGGGTTCCATGCAATATGACTTCAAAGGGTCTTCATTTGCTCACCGAACCTCTCCAATCCTATCACTGCTGCGTTTATGCCCCTGTACACACGCTTGATTCTCTTTCGGAGACATAGCAATCCATAGATTTTAAGATACTTACTAATCAGGTACATTCTTAGGCGTTTAATATGGGGTGTTGAGCCCATTTCGTTGAGCAAGGAGTAGCTCTTGTCTATTAATATTTGGCTTAAGGAACTTTATCTGTGCTCATTTCAATCTCTGGTTTTATGCAGCACCCCAACTCACCTTTCCCATTAAGCAAGCATAAGTTGGTTTTCTACATTTGAGACCCTGTTCTGTTTTGTAATCCAGTTCCTGTGTAGCCAAGTTTACATTCCGTGTATTAGTGATATCTTATGATGTTTCTTTTTCTGTGTGACTTATTTCAGTTAGAATCATCATACCTGAATCCACTCATTATGCTGCTATGGCCCTGATGCCTTAGATTTCATTGCTGAGTGATATTGCATTGTACGTAAGTAGCACAATTTCTTTATCCATTTTCCACTCTCTGCGATATTGAACTTGTACCGTAAACGAGGTTCTTGTAAACAGAACCATCCCAAACTTTGGGGTGGCTGAGTCTTTTTGATTATAATTTCTCTAAGCTATAGGACCATAAGTAGAAGTGCCCTAGGCTCTGTTGCTTTGTTTTTTAGATGTTTCAGGAAACACCATACACTTCTCCCCAGTGGCTGTTGGCAATTTACATCCCACCCATTAGCATAACAAGTCTCACAGTTGCCCATGGCCTGTCCTGCCTTTCTGGATTTTACACTTTTTTCAGATGGCCCTTTTGTCCGGGGGGAAGTGAGACTTCATTTTAGTGCAGATTTCCTTTGTAAGCTTGCTTGGTTGACCAAAAAGGGCGTATGCGTTTTTTCCTGAATATATTCAGGAAAAAACGCATACGCCCTTTTTGGCCAAGTGCATCATTGTGGAAGTTCTGCCTCTTTTCCTATGCTTTAAATGCAATTCCAGTCTACCTCCTGAAATCGGTTTCCTGCAATTCTGCCCCGCTTTCAAGTCCTCTTGGCAGCCTTACTTCAGTATATTTTTGGACGATAGCTGTCATTTATAACTCTGCAGGATTGTGAATTACAGTGCCCATGAGCTCATTTCTTCAACTCGCTTTCTTGTGAGCTGGCCGCAACACCGCAGGATTGCTTCAGGCCCTAATCTGGTTCCGGCACCGCACGCTGAGCCTTTGCTTAATTCCTCTTCCTGGTGGGAAATGAGAGTTAAAATTGCCCGTCCAGACACCTCCAGCTAGTCTCTCATTGGTCCTCCTTATCCCTGTTCATCTTCCGCAGAAATTGCAAACTGGGCCAAACAGGAGGTTAAAGGCACTGACTCTCCAAGTCGGGAGAGTGTTAGTAAAGCATCTGGAATGTTGCACCCGAGTACCAGGGGACGAAAACTGAGACATATTTGAACACGTCTCCCGATCACACGGTTGATCATACTCTGTGTTCCACATGCATTTTTTAGCTGAAGGAAGAATCCCTTAAACTTGGAGAGTTGAGACCCGTGGAATGGGTACCATGCAATATGACTTCAAAGGGTCTTCATTTGCTCACCGAACCTCTCCAATCCTATCACTGCTGCGTTTATGCCCCTGTACTCACGCTTGATTCTCTTTCAGAGACATACCAATCCATAAGTTTTAAGATACTTACTAGTCAGGTACATTATTAGGCGTTTAATATGGGGTTTTGAGTCCATTTCGTTGAGCAAGGAGTAGCCCTTGTCTATTACATATTTGGCTTAAGGAACTTTATCTGTGCTCATTTCAATCTCTGGTTTTATGCAGCACCCCAACTCACCTTTCCCCTTAAGCAAGCATAAGTTGGTTTTCTAAATTTGAGACCCTGTTCTGTTTTGTAATTCAGTGCCTTTGTAGCCAAGTTTACATTCCGTGTATTAGTGATATCTTATGACGTTTCTTTTTCTGTGTGACTTATTTCAGTTAGAATCATCATACCTGAATCCACTCTATGCTTTACAGGCCTGATGACATAGATTTCATTGCTGATTGATATTGCATTGTAGGTAAGTACCACAACTTCTTTATCCATTTTTCGCTTTCTGCGATATTGAACTTGTACCGTGACTGAGGTTCTTGTAAACAGAGCTGTCCCAAATTTTGGGGTGGCTGTGTCTTTTTTATTTTAATTTCCCTAAGCTATAGGACCATAAGTGGAAGTGCCCTAGGCTGTGTTCCTCAGTTTTTTAGATGTTTCAGGAAACACCATACACTTCTCCCGAGTGGCTGTTGGCAATTTACATCCTGCCCATCAGCATAACAAGGCTCCCAGTTCTCCATGGCCTGTCCTGCCTTTCTGGATTTTACACTTTTTTCAGATGGCCCTTTTGACCGGGGGGAAGTGAGACTTCATTGTAGTGCAGATTTCCTTTGCAAGCTTGCTTGGTTGGCCAAAAAGGGCGTATGCGTTTTTTCCTGAATATATTCAGGAAAAAACGCATACGCCCTTTTTGGCCAGTGCATCATTGTGGATGTTCTGCCTCTTTTCCTATGCTTTAAATGCAATTCCAGTCTACCTCCTGAAATCGGTTTCCTGCAATTCGGCCCCGCTTTCAAGTCCTCTTGGCAGCCTTACTTCAGTATATTTTTGGACAATAACTGTCATTTATAACTCTGCAGGTTTGTGAATTACAGTGCCCCTGAGCTCCTTTCTTCAACTCGCTTTCTTGTGAGCTGGCCGCAACACCGCAGGATTGCTTCAGGCCCTAATCTGGTTCCGGCACGACACACTGAGCCTTTGGTTAATTCCTCTTCCTGGTGGGAAATGAGAGTTAAATTCGCCCGTCCAAACACCTCCAGCTAGTCTCTCATTGGTTCTCCCTATTCCTGTTCATCTTCCGCAGAAATTGCAAACTGGGCCAAACAGGAGGTTAAAGGCACTGACTCTCCAAGTCGGGAGAGTGTTAATAAAGCATTTGGAATGTTGCACCCGAGTACCAGGGTATGAGAACTGAGACATATTTGAACACGTCTCGCGATCACATGGTTAATCATACTCTGGGTTCCACATGCATGTTTTCGCTGAAGGAAGAATCCCTTAAACCTGGAGAGTTGAGACCCGTGGAATGGGTACCATGCAATATGACTTCAAAGGGTCTTCATTTGCTCACCGAACCTCTCCAATCCTATCACTGCTGCTTTTATGCCCCTGTACTCACGCTTGATTCTCTTTCAGAGACATAGCAATCCATAGGTTTTAAGATACTTACTAGTCAGGTACATTATTAGGCGTTTAATATGTGGTGTTGAGTCCATTTCGTTGAGCAAGGAGTAGCTCTTGTCTATTACATATTTGGCTTAAGGAACTTTATCTGTGCTCATTTCAATCTCTGGTTTTATGCAGCACCCCAACTCACCTTTCCCATTAAGCAAGCATAAGTTGGTTTTCTACATTTGAGACCCTGTTCTGTTTTGTAATCCAGTTCCTGTGTAGCCAAGTTTACATTCCGTGTATTAGTGATATCTTATGATGTTTCTTTTTCTGTGTGACTTATTTCAGTTAGAATCATCATACCTGAATCCACTCATTATGCTGCTATGGCCCTGATGCCTTAGATTTCATTGCTGAGTGATATTGCATTGTACGTAAGTAGCACAATTTCTTTATCCATTTTTCACTTTCTGCGATATTGAACTTGTACCGTAAACGAGGTTCTTGTAAACAGAACCATCCCAAACTTTGGGGTGGCTGAGTCTTTTTGATTATAATTTCTCTAAGCTATAGGACCATAAGTAGAAGTGCCCTAGGCTCTGTTGCTTTGTTTTTTAGATGTTTCAGGAAACACCATACACTTCTCCCCAGTGGCTGTTGGCAATTTACATCCCACCCATTAGCATAACAAGTCTCACAGTTGCCCATGGCCTGTCCTGCCTTTCTGGATTTTACACTTTTTTCAGATGGCCCTTTTGTCCGGGGGGAAGTGAGACTTCATTTTAGTGCAGATTTCCTTTGTAAGCTTGCTTGGTTGACCAAAAAGGGCGTATGCGTTTTTTCCTGAATATATTCAGGAAAAAACGCATACGCCCTTTTTGGCCAAGTGCATCATTGTGGAAGTTCTGCCTCTTTTCCTATGCTTTAAATGCAATTCCAGTCTACCTCCTGAAATCGGTTTCCTGCAATTCTGCCCCGCTTTCAAGTCCTCTTGGCAGCCTTACTTCAGTATATTTTTGGACGATAGCTGTCATTTATAACTCTGCAGGATTGTGAATTACAGTGCCCATGAGCTCATTTCTTCAACTCGTTTTCTTGTGAGCTGGCCGCAACACCGCAGGATTGCTTCAGGCCCTAATCTGGTTCCGGCACCGCACGCTGAGCCTTTGCTTAATTCCTCTTCCTGGTGGGAAATGAGAGTTAAAATTGCCCGTCCAGACACCTCCAGCTAGTCTCTCATTGGTCCTCCTTATCCCTGTTCATCTTCCGCAGAAATTGCAAACTGGGCCAAACAGGAGGTTAAAGGCACTGACTCTCCAAGTCGGGAGAGTGTTAGTAAAGCATCTGGAATGTTGCACCCGAGTACCAGGGGACGAAAACTGAGACATATTTGAACACGTCTCCCGATCACACGGTTGATCATACTCTGTGTTCCACATTCATTTTTTAGCTGAAGGAAGAATCCCTTAAACTTGGAGAGTTGAGACCCGTGGAATGGGTACCATGCAATATGACTTCAAAGGGTCTTCATTTGCTCACCGAACCTCTCCAATCCTATCACTGCTGCGTTTATGCCCCTGTACTCACGCTTGATTCTCTTTCAGAGACATACCAATCCATAAGTTTTAAGATACTTACTAGTCAGGTACATTATTAGGCGTTTAATATGGGGTTTTGAGTCCATTTCGTTGAGCAAGGAGTAGCCCTTGTCTATTACATATTTGGCTTAAGGAACTTTATCTGTGCTCATTTCAATCTCTGGTTTTATGCAGCACCACAACTCACCTTTCCCCTTAAGCAAGCATAAGTTGGTTTTCTAAATTTGAGACCCTGTTCTGTTTTGTAATTCAGTGCCTGTGTAGCCAAGTTTACATTCCGTGTATTAGTGATATCTTATGACGTTTCTTTTTCTGTGTGACTTATTTCAGTTAGAATCATCATACCTGAATCCACTCTATGCTTTACAGGCCTGATGACATAGATTTCATTGCTGATTGATATTGCATTGTACGTAAGTACCACAACTTCTTTATCCATTTTTCGCTTTCTGCGATATTGAACTTGTACCGTGACTGAGGTTCTTGTAAACAGAGCCGTCCCAAATTTGGGGTGGCTGTGTCTTTTTTATTTTAATTTCCCTAAGCTATAGGACCATAAGTGGAAGTGCCCTAGGCTGTGTTCCTCAGTTTTTTAGATGTTTCAGGAAACACCATACACTTCTCCAGAGTGGCTGTTGGCAATTTACATCCTGCCCATCAGCATAACAAGGCTCCCAGTTCTCCATGGCCTGTCCTGCCTTTCTGGATTTTACACTTTTTTCAGATGGCCCTTTTGACCGGGGGGAAGTGAGACTTCATTGTAGTGCAGATTTCCTTTGCAAGCTTGCTTGGTTGGCCAAAAAGGGCATATGCGTTTTGTCCTGAATATATTCAGGAAAAAACGCATACGCCCTTTTTGGCCAGTGCATCATTGTGGATGTTCTGCCTCTTTTCCTATGCTTTAAATGCAATTCCAGTCTACCTCCTGAAATCGGTTTCCTGCAATTCGGCCCGGATTTCAAGTCCTCTTGGCAGCCTTACTTCAGTATATTTTTGGACAATAAGTGTCATTTATAACTCTGCAGGTTTGTGAATTACAGTGCCCCTGAGCTCCTTTCTTCAACTCGCTTTCTTGTGAGCTGGCCGCAACACCGCAGGATTGCTTCAGGCCCTAATCTGGTTCCGGCACGACACACTGAGCCTTTGGTTAATTCCTCTTCCTGGTGGGAAATGAGAGTTAAATTCGCCCGTCCAGACACCTCCAGCTAGTCTCTCATTGGTTCTCCCTATTCCTGTTCATCTTCCGCAGAAATTGCAAACTGGGCCAAACAGGAGGTTAAAGGCACTGACTCTCCAAGTCGGGAGAGTGTTAATAAAGCATTTGGAATGTTGCACCCGAGTACCAGGGTACGAGAACTGAGACATATTTGAACACGTCTCGCGATGACATGGTTGATCATACTCTGGGTTCCACATGCATGTTTTAGCTGAAGGAAGAATCCATTAAACCTGGAGAGTTGAGACCCGTGGAATGGGTACCATGCAATATGACTTCAAAGGGTCTTCATTTGCTCACCGAACCTCTCCAATCCTCTCACTGCTGCTTTTATGCCCCTGTACTCACGCTTGATTCTCTTTCAGAGACATAGCAATCCATAGGTTTTAAGACACTTACTAGTCAGGTTCATTATTAGGCGTTTAATATGTGGTGTTGAGTCCATTTCGTTGAGCAAGGAGTAGCTCTTGTCTATTACATATTTGGCTTAAGGAACTTTATCTGTGCTCATTTCAATCTCTGGTTTTATGCAGCACCCCAACTCACCTTTCCCCTTAAGCAAGCATAAGTTGGTTTTCTAAATTGGAGACCCTGTTCTGTTTTGTAATCCAGTTCCTGTGTAGCCAAGTTTACATTCCGTGTATTAGTGATATCTTATGATGTTTCTTTTTCTGTGTGACTTATTTCAGTTAGAATCATCATACCTGAATCCACTCATTATGCTGCTACGGGCCTGATGACATAGATTTCATTGCTGAGTGATATTGCATTGTACGTAAGTACCACAACTTCTTTATCCATTTTTCACTTTCTGCGATATTGAACTTGTACCGTAAACGAGGTTCTTGTAAACAGAGCTGTCCCAAACTTTGGGGTGGCTGTGTCTTTTTGATTTTAATTTCCCTAAGCTATAGGACCATAAGTGGAATTGCCCTAGGCTCTGTTGCTTTGTTTTTTAGATGTTTCAGGAAACACCATACACTTCTCCCCAGTGGCTGCTGGCAATTTACATCCCTCGCATCAGCATAACAAGGCTCCCAGTTCTCCAACGCCTGTCCTGCCTTTCTGGATTTTACACATTTTTCAGATGGCCCTTTTGACCGCGGGGAAGTGAGACTTCATTTTAGTGCAGATTTCCTTTGTAAGCTTGCTTGGTTGACCAAAAAGGGCGTATGCGTTTTTTCCTGAATATATTCAGGAAAAAACGCATACGCCCTTTTTGGCCAAGTGCATCATTGTGGAAGTTCTGCCTCTTTTCCTATGCTTTAAATGCAATTCCAGTCTTCCTCTAGAAATCGGTTTCCTGCAATTCTGCCCCGCTTTCAACTCCTCTTGGCAGCCTTACTTCAGTATATTTTTGGACGATAGCTGTCATTTATAACTCTGCAGGATTGTGAATTACAGTGCCCATGAGCTCCTTTCTTCAACTCGCTTTCTTGTGAGCTGGCCGCAACACCGCAGGATTGCTTCAGGCCCTAATCTGGTTCCGGCACCGCACGCTGAGCCTTTGCTTAATTCCTCTTCCTGGTGGGAAATGAGAGTTAAAATTACCCGTTCAGACACCTCCAGCTAGTCTCTCATTGGTCCTCCTTATCCCTGTTCATCTTCCGCAGAAATTGCAAACTGTGTCAAACAGGAGGTTAAAGGCACTGACTCTCCAAGTCGGGAGAGTGTTAGTAAATCATCTGGAATGTTGCACCCGAGTACCAGGGGACGAAAACTGAGACATATTTGAACAGGTCTCCCGATCACACGGTTGATCATACTCTGTGTTCCACATGCATTTTTTAGCTGAAGGAAGAATCCCTTAAACTTGGAGAGTTGAGACCCGTGGAATGGGTACCATGCAATATGACTTCAAAGGGTTTTCATTTGCTCACCGAACCTCTCCAATCCTATCACTGCTGCGTTTATGCCCCTGTACTCACGCTTGATTCTCTTTCAGAGACATACCAATCCATAAGTTTTAAGATACTTACTAGTCAGGTACATTATTAGGCGTTTAATATGGGGTTTTGAGTCCATTTCGTTGAGCAAGGAGTAGCCCTTGTCTATTACATATTTGGCTTAAGGAACTTTATCTGTGCTCATTTCAATCTCTGGTTTTATGCAGCACCCCAACTCACCTTTCCCCTTAAGCAAGCATAAGTTGGTTTTCTAAATTTGAGACCCTGTTCTGTTTTGTAATTCAGTGCCTGTGTAGCCAAGTTTACATTCCGTGTATTAGTGATATCTTATGACGTTTCTTTTTCTGTGTGACTTATTTCAGTTAGAATCATCATACCTGAATCCACTCTATGCTTTACAGGCCTGATGACATAGATTTCATTGCTGATTGATATTGCATTGTACGTAAGTACCACAACTTCTTTATCCATTTTTCGCTTTCTGCGATATTGAACTTGTACCGTGACTGAGGTTCTTGTAAACAGAGCTGTCCCAAATTTTGGGGTGGCTGTGTCTTTTTTATTTTAATTTCCCTAAGCTATAGGACCATAAGTGGAAGTGCCCTAGGCTGTGTTCCTCAGTTTTTTAGATGTTTCAGGAAACACCATACACTTCTCCCGAGTGGCTGTTGGCAATTTACATCCTGCCCATCAGCATAACAAGGCTCCCAGTTCTCCATGGCCTGTCCTGCCTTTCTGGATTTTACACTTTTTTCAGATGGCCCTTTTGACCGGGGGGAAGTGAGACTTCATTGTAGTGCAGATTTCCTTTGCAAGCTTGCTTGGTTGGCCAAAAAGGGCGTATGCGTTTTGTCCTGAATATATTCAGGAAAAAACGCATACGCCCTTTTTGGCCAGTGCATCATTGTGGACGTTCTGCCTCTTTTCCTATGCTTTAAATGCAATTCCAGTCTACCTCCTGAAATCGGTTTCCTGCAATTCGGCCCCGCTTTGAAGTCCTCTTGGCAGCCTTACTTCAGTATATTTTTGGACAATAACTGTCATTTATAACTCTGCAGGTTTGTGAATTAAAGTGCCCCTGAGCTCCTTTCTTCAACTCGCTTTCTTGTGAGCTGGCCGCAACACCGCAGGATTGCTTCAGGCCCTAATCTGGTTCCGGCACGGTATGCTGAGCCTTTGGTTAATTCCTCTTCCTGGTGGGAAATGAGAGTTAAATTCGCCCGTCCAGACACCTCCAGCTAGTCTCTCATTGGTTCTCCCTATTCCTGTTCATCTTCCGCAGAAATTGCAAACTGGGCCAAACAGGAGGTTAAAGGCACTGACTCTCCAAGTCGGGAGAGTGTTAATAAAGCATTTGGAATGTTGCACCCGAGTACCAGGGTACGAGAACTGAGACATATTTGAACACGTCTCGCGATCACATGGTTGATCATACTCTGGGTTCCACATGCATGTTTTTGCTGAAGGAAGAATCCCTTAAACCTGGAGAGTTGAGACCCGTGGAATGGGTACCATGCAATGTGACTTCAAAGGGTCTTCATTTGCTCACCGAACCTCTCCAATCCTATCACTGCTGCGTTTATGCCCCTGTACACACGCTTGGTTCTCTTTTGGAGACATAGCAATCCATAGGTTTTAAGACACTTACTAGTCAGGTTCATTATTAGGCGTTTAATATGTGGTGTTGAGTCCATTTCGTTGAGCAAGGAGTAGCTCTTGTCTATTACATATTTGGCTTAAGGAACTTTATCTGTGCTCATTTCAATCTCTGGTTTTATGCAGCACCCCAACTCACCTTTCCCCTTAAGCAAGCATAAGTTGGTTTTCTAAATTGGAGACCCTGTTCTGTTTTGTAATCCAGTTCCTGTGTAGCCAAGTTTACATTCCGTGTATTAGTGATATCTTATGATGTTTCTTTTTCTGTGTGACTTATTTCAGTTAGAATCATCATACCTGAATCCACTCATTATGCTGCTACGGGCCTGATGACATAGATTTCATTGCTGAGTGATATTGCATTGTACGTAAGTACCACAACTTCTTTATCCATTTTTCACTTTCTGTGATATTGAACTTGTACCGTAAACGAGGTTCTTGTAAACAGAGCTGTCCCAAACTTTGGGGTGGCTGTGTCTTTTTGATTTTAATTTCCCTAAGCTATAGGACCATAAGTGGAATTGCCCTAGGCTCTGTTGCTTTGTTTTTTAGATGTTTCAGGAAACACCATACACTTCTCCCCAGTGGCTGCTGGCAATTTACATCCCTCGCATCAGCATAACAAGGCTCCCAGTTCTCCAACGCCTGTCCTGCCTTTCTGGATTTTACACTTTTTTCAGATGGCCCTTTTGACCGAGGGGAAGTGAGACTTCATTTTAGTGCAGATTTCCTTTGTAAGCTTGCTTGGTTGACCAAAAAGGGCGTATGCGTTTTTTCCTGAATATATTCAGGAAAAAACGCATACGCCCTTTTTGGCCAAGTGCATCATTGTGGAAGTTCTGCCTCTTTTCCTATGCTTTAAATGCAATTCCAGTCTTCCTCTAGAAATCGGTTTCCTGTAATTCTGCCCCGCTTTCAAGTCCTCTTGGCAGCCTTACTTCAGTATATTTTTGGACGATAGCTGTCATTTATAACTCTGCAGGATTGTGAATTACAGTGCCCATGAGCTCCTTTCTTCAACTCGCTTTCTTGTGAGCTGGCCGCAACACCGCAGGATTGCTTCAGGCCCTAATCTGGTTCCGGCACCGCACGCTGAGCCTTTGCTTAATTCCTCTTCCTGGTGGGAAATGAGAGTTAAAATTACCCGTCCAGACACCTCCAGCTAGTCTCTCATTGGTCCTCCTTATCCCTGTTCATCTTCCGCAGAAATTGCAAACTGTGTCAAACAGGAGGTTAAAGGCACTGACTCTCCAAGTCGGGAGAGTGTTAGTAAAGCATCTGGAATGTTGCACCCGAGTACCAGGGGACGAAAACTGAGACATATTTGAACAGGTCTCCCGATCACACGGTTGATCATACTCTGTGTTCCACATGCATTTTTTAGCTGAAGGAAGAATCCCTTAAACTTGGAGAGTTGAGACCCGTGGAATGGGTACCATGCAATATGACTTCAAAGGGTTTTCATTTGCTCACCGAACCTCTCCAATCCTATCACTGCTGCGTTTATGCCCCTGTACTCACGCTTGATTCTCTTTCAGAGACATACCAATCCATAAGTTTTAAGATACTTACTAGTCAGGTACATTATTAGGCGTTTAATATGGGGTTTTGAGTCCATTTCGTTGAGCAAGGAGTAGCCCTTGTCTATTACATATTTGGCTTAAGGAACTTTATCTGTGCTCATTTCAATCTCTGGTTTTATGCAGCACCCCAACTCACCTTTCCCCTTAAGCAAGCATAAGTTGGTTTTCTAAATTTGAGACCCTGTTCTGTTTTGTAATTCAGTGCCTGTGTAGCCAAGTTTACATTCCGTGTATTAGTGATATCTTATGACGTTTCTTTTTCTGTGTGACTTATTTCAGTTAGAATCATCATACCTGAATCCACTCTATGCTTTACAGGCCTGATGACATAGATTTCATTGCTGATTGATATTGCATTGTACGTAAGTACCACAACTTCTTTATCCATTTTTCGTTTTCTGCGATATTGAACTTGTACCGTGACTGAGGTTCTTGTAAACAGAGCTGTCCCAAATTTTGGGGTGGCTGTGTCTTTTTTATTTTAATTTCCCTAAGCTATAGGACCATAAGTGGAAGTGCCCTAGGCTGTGTTCCTCAGTTTTTTAGATGTTTCAGGAAACACCATACACTTCTCCCGAGTGGCTGTTGGCAATTTACATCCTGCCCATCAGCATAACAAGGCTCCCAGTTCTCCATGGCCTGTCCTGCCTTTCTGGATTTTACACTTTTTTCAGATGGCCCTTTTGACCGGGGGGAAGTGAGACTTCATTGTAGTGCAGATTTCCTTTGCAAGCTTGCTTGGTTGGCCAAAAAGGGCGTATGCGTTTTGTCCTGAATATATTCAGGAAAAAACGCATACGCCCTTTTTGGCCAGTGCATCATTGTGGACGTTCTGCCTCTTTTCCTATGCTTTAAATGCAATTCCAGTCTACCTCCTGAAATCGGTTTCCTGCAATTCGGCCCCGCTTTGAAGTCCTCTTGGCAGCCTTACTTCAGTATATTTTTGGACAATAACTGTCATTTATAACTCTGCAGGTTTGTGAATTAGAGTGCCCCTGAGCTCCTTTCTTCAACTCGCTTTCTTGTGAGCTGGCCGCAACACCGCAGGATTGCTTCAGGCCCTAATCTGGTTCCGGCACGGTATGCTGAGCCTTTGGTTAATTCCTCTTCCTGGTGGGAAATGAGAGTTAAATTCGCCCGTCCAGACACCTCCAGCTAGTCTCTCATTGGTTCTCCCTATTCCTGTTCATCTTCCGCAGAAATTGCAAACTGAGCCAAACAGGAGGTTAAAGGCACTGACTCTCCAAGTCGGGAGAGTGTTAATAAAGCATTTGGAATGTTGCACCCGAGTACCAGGGTACGAGAACTGAGACATATTTGAACACGTCTCGCGATCACATGGTTGATCATACTCTGGGTTCCACATGCATGTTTTTGCTGAAGGAAGAATCCCTTAAACCTGGAGAGTTGAGACCCGTGGAATGGGTACCATGCAATGTGACTTCAAAGGGTCTTCATTTGCTCACCGAACCTCTCCAATCCTATCACTGCTGCGTTTATGCCCCTGTACACACGCTTGGTTCTCTTTTGGAGACATAGCAATCCATAGGTTTTAAGATACTTACTAGTCAGGTACATTCTTAGGCGTTTAATATGGGGTGTTGAGTCCATTTCGTTGAGCAAGGAGTAGCTCTTGTCTATTACATATTTGGCTTAAGGAACTTTATCTGTGCTCATTTCAATCTCTGGTTTTATGCAGCACCCCAACTCACCTTTCCCCTTAAGCAAGCATAAGTTGGTTTTCTAAATTTGAGACCCTGTTCTGTTTTGTAATCCAGTGCCTGTGTAGCCAAGTTTACATTCCGTGTATTAGTGATATCTTATGACGTTTCTTTTTCTGTGTGACTTATTTCAGTTAGAATCATCATACCTGAATCCACTCATTATGCTGCTACGGGCATGATGACATAGATTTCATTGCTGAGTGATATTGCATTGTATTAAGTACCACAACTTTTTTGTCCATTTTTCGCTTTCTGCGATATTGAACTTGTACCGTAAACGAGGTTCTTGTAAACAGAGCCGTCCCAAAATTTGGGGTGGCTGTGTCTTTTTGATTTTAATTTCCCTAAGCTATAGGACTATAAGTGGAAGTGCCCTAGGCTCTGTTCCTCAGTTTTTTAGATATTTCAGGAAACACCATACACTTCTCCTGAGTGGCTGTTGGCAATTTACATCCCGCCCATCAGCATAACAAGGCTCCCAGTTCTCCATGGCCTGTCCTGCCTTTCTGGATTTTACACTTTTTTCAGATGGCCCTTTTGACCGTGGGGAAGTGAGACTTCATTATAGTGCAGATTTCCTTTGCAAGCTTGCTTGGTTGGCCAAAAAGTGCGTATGCGTTTTTTCCTGAATATATTCAGGGAAAAACGCATACGTCCTTTTTGGCCAAGTGCATCATTGTCGACGTTCTGCCTCTTTTCCTATGCTTTAAATGCAATTCCAGTCTACCTCCTGAAATCGGTTTCCTGCAATTCTGCCCCGCTTTCAAGTCCTCTTGGCAGCCTTACTTCAGTATATTTTTGGACGATAGCTGTCATTTATAACTCTGCAGGTTTGTGAATTACACTGCCCCTGAGCTCCTTTCTTCAACTCGCTTGCCTGTGAGCTGGCCGCAACACCGCAGGATTGCTTCAGGCCCTAATCATGTTCCGGCACGGCACGCTGAGCCTTTGGTTAATTCCTCTTCCTGGTGGGAAATGAGAGTTAAATTGGCCCGTCCAGACACCTCCAGCTAGTCTCTCATTGGTTCTCCCTATTCCTGTTCATCTTCCGCAGAAATTGCAAACTGGGCCAAACAGGAGGTTAAAGGCACTGACTCTCCAAGTCGGGAGAGTGTTAGTAAAGCGTCTGGAATGTTGCACCCGAGTACCAGGGGACGAGAACTGAGACATATTTCAACACGTCTCCCGATCACACGGTTGATCATACTCTGGGTTCCACATGCATGATTTTGCTGAAGGAAGAATCCCTTAAACCTGGAGAGTTGAGACCCGTGGAATGGGTACCATGCAATATGACTTCAAAGGGTCTTCATTTGCTTACCGAACCTCTCCAATCCTATCACTGTTGCGTTTATGCCCCTGTGCACACGCTTGATTCTCCTTTGGAGACATAGCAATCCATAGGTTTTAAGATACTTACTAGTCAGCTACATTCTTTGGCGTTTAATATGGGGTGTTGAGTCCATTTCATTGAGCAAGGAGTAGCTCTTGTCTATTCCATATTTGGCTTAAGGAACTTTATCTGTGCTCATTTCAATCTCTGGTTTTATGCAGCACCCCAACTCACCTTTCCCCTTAAGCAAGCATAAGTTGGTTTTCTAAATTTGAGACCCTGTTCTGTTTTGTAATCCAGTTCCTGTGTAGCCAAGTTTACATTCCGTGTATTAGTGATATCTTATGATGTTTCTTTTTCTGTGTGACTTATTTCAGTTAGAATCATCATACCTGAATCCACTCATTATGCTGCTACGTGTCTGATGACATAGATTTCATTGCTGAGTGATATTGCATTGTACGTAAGTACCACAACTTCTTTATCCATTTTCCGCTTTCTGCGATATTGAACTTGTACCATAAATGCGGTTCTTGTAAAGAGAGCCGTCCCAAACTTTGGGGTGGCTGTGTCTTTTTGATTTTAATTTCCCTAAGCTATAGGACCATAAGTGGAAATGCCCTAGGCTCTGTTGCTTTGTTTTTTAGATGTTTCAGGAAACACCATACACTTCTCCTGAGTGGCTGTTGGCAATTTACATCCCGCCCATCAGCATAACAAGGCTCCCAGTTCTCCATGGCCTGTTCTGCCTTTCTGGATTTTACACTTTTTTCAGATGGCCCTTTTGACCGCGGGGAAGTGAGACTTCATTGTAGTGCAGATTTCCTTTGCAAGCTTGTTTGGATGGCCAAAAAGGGCGTATGCGTTTTTTCCTGAATATATTCAGGAAAAAATGCATACGCCCTTTTTGGCCACATTTATCATTGTCCACGTTCTGCCTCTTTTCCTATGCTTTAAATGCAATTCCAGTCTACCTCCTGAAATCGGTTTTCTGCAATTCTGCCCCGCTTTCAAGTCCTCTTGGCAGCCTTACTTCAGTATATTTTTGGATGATAGCTGTCATTTATAATTCTGCAGGTTTGTGAATTACAGGGCCCCTGAGCTCCTTTCTTCAACTCGCTTTCTTGTGAGCTGGCCGCAACACCGCAGGATTGCTTCAGGCCCTAATCTGGTTCCGGCACGGCACGCTGAGCCTTTGGTTAATTCCTCTTCCTGGTGGGAAATGAGACTTAAATTTGCCCGTCCAGACACCACCAGCTAGTCTCTCATTGGTTCTCCCTATTCCTGTTCATCTTCCGCAGAAATTGCAAACTGGGCCAAACAGGAGGTTAAAGGCCCTGACTCTCCAAGTCGGGAGAGTGTTAGTAAAGCATCTGGAATGTTGCACCCGAGTACCAGGGGACGAGAACTGAGACATATTGGAACATGTCTCCCGATCACACGGTTGATCACACTCTGGGTTCCACATGCATGTTTTAGCTGAAGGAAGAATCCCTTAAACCTGGAGAGTTGAGACCCGTGGAATGGGTACCATGCAATATGACTTCAAAGGGTATTCATTTGATCACCGAACCTCTCCAATCCTATCACTGCTGCGTTTATGCCCCTGTACACACGCTTGATTCTCTTTTGGAGATATAGCAATCCATGGGTTTTAAGATACTTACTAGTCACGTACATACTTAGGCGTTTAATATGGGGTGTTGAGTCCATTTCGTTGAGCAATGCGTAGCTCTTGTCTATTCCATATTTGGCTTAAGGAACTTTATCTGTGCTCATTTCAATCTCTGGTTTTATGCAGCACCCCAACTCACCTTTCCCCTTAAGCAAGCATAAGTTGGTTTTCCAAATTTGAGACCCTGTTCTCTTTTGTAATCCAGTTCCTGTGTAGCCAAGTTTACATTCCGTGTATTAGTGATATCTTATGATGTTTCTTTTTCTGTGTGACTTATTTCAGTTAGAATCATCATACCTGAATCCACTCATTATGCTGCTATGGGTCTGATGACATAGATTTCATTGCTGAGTGATATTGCATTGTACGTAAGTACCACAACTGCTTTATCCATTTTTCACTTTCTGTGATATTGAACTTGTCCCGTAAACGAGTTTCTTGTAAACAGAGCCGTCCCAAATTTGGGGTGGCTGTGTCTTTTTGATGTTAATTTCCCTAAGCTATAGGGCCATAAGTGGAAGTGCCCTAGGCTCTGTTGCTTTGTTTTTTAGATGTTTCAGGAAACACCATACACTTCTCCCGAGTGGCTGTTGGCAATATACATCCCGCCCATCAGCATAACAAGGCTAGCAGTTCTCCATGCCCTGTCCTGCCTTGCTGGATTTTACACTTTTTTCAGTTGGCCCTTTTGACCGGAGGGAAGTGAGACTTCATTGTAGTGCAGATTTCCTTTGCAAGCTTGGTTGGTTGGCCAAAAAGGGCGTATGCGTTTTTTCCTGAATATATTCAGGAAAAAACGCATACGCCCTTTTTGGCCAAGTGCATCATTGTCGACGTTCTGCCTCTTTTCCTATGCTTTAAATGCAATTCCAGTGTTCCTCCTGAAATTGCTTTCCTGCAGTTCTGCCCCGCTTTCAAGTCCTCTTGGCAGCCTTACTTCAGTATATTTTTGGACGATAGCTGTCATTTATAACTCTGCAGGTTTGTGAATTACACTGCCCCTGAGCTCCTTTCTTCAATTCGCTTTCTTGTGAGCTGGCCGCAACACCGCAGGATTGCTTCAGGCCCTAATCTAGTTCCGGCACGGCACACTGAGCCTTTGGTTAATTCCTCTTCCTGGTGGGAAATGAGAGTTAAATTTGCCCGTCCAGACACCTCCAGTTAGTCTCTCATTTGTCCTCCCTATTCCTGTTCATCTTCCGCAGAAATTGGAAACTGGGCCAAACAGGAGGTTAAAGGCACTGACTCTCCAAGTCGGGAGAGTGTTAGTAAAGCGTCTGGAATGTTGCACCCGAGTACCAGGGGACGAGAACTGAGACATATTGGAACACGTCTCCCGATCACACAGTTGATCATACTCTGGGTTCCACATGCTTGTTTTAGCTGAAGGAAGAATCCCTTAAACCTGGAGAGTTGAGACCCGTGGAATGGGTACCATGCAATATGACTTCAAAGCGTCTTCATTTGCTCACCGAACCTCTCCAATCCTATCACTGCTGCGTTTATGCCCCTGTACACACGCTTGATTCTCTTTCGGAGACATAGCGATCCATAGGTTTTAAGATACTTACTAGTCAGGTACATTCTTAGGCGTTTAATATGGGGTGTTGAGTCCATTTCGTTGAGCAAGGAGTAGCTCTTGTCTATTCCATATTTGGCTTAAGGAACTTTATCTGTGCTCATTTCAATCTCTGGTTTTATGCAGCACCCCAACTCACCTTTCGCCTTAAGCAAGCATAAGTTGGTTTTCTAAATTTGAGACCCTGTTCTGTTTTGTAATCCAGTTCCTGTGTAGCCAAGTTTACATTCCGTGTATTAGTGATATCTTATGATGTTTCTTTTTCTGTGTGACTTATTTCAGTTAGAATCATCATACCTGAATCCACTCATTATGCTGCTATGGGCCTGATGACAAAGATTTCATTGCTGAGTGATATTGCATTGTACGTAAGTACCACAACTTCTTTATCCATTTTTCGCTTTCTGTGAAATTGAACTTGTACCGTAAACGAGGTTCTTGTAAACAGAGCCGTCCCAAACTTTGGGGTGGCTGTGTCTTTTTTATTTTAATTTCCCTAAGCTATAGGACCATAAGTGGAAGTGCCCTAGGCTCTGTTGCTTTGTTTTAGACGTTCCAGGAAACACCATACACTTCTCCTGAGTGGCTGTTGGCAATTTACATCCCGCCCATCAGCATAACAAGGCTCCCAGTTCTCCATGGCCTGTCCTGCCTTTCTGGATTTTACACTTTTTTCAGATGGCCCATTTGACTGGGGGGAAGTGAGACTTCATTGTAGTGCAGATTTCCTTTGCAAGCTTGCTTGGTTGGCCTAAAAGGGCGTATGCTTTTTTTCCTGAATATATTCAGGAAAAAAAGCATACGCCCTTTTTGGCAAGTGCATCATTGTGGACGTTCTGCCTCTTTTCCTATGCTTTAAATGCAAATCAAGTCTACCACCTGAAATCGGTTTCCTGCAATTCTGCCCCGGTTTCAAGCCCTCTTGGCAGCCTTACTTCAGTAGATTTTTGTACGATAGCTGTCATTTATAACTCTGCAGGTTTGTGAATTACAGTGTCCCTGAGCTCCTCTCTTCAACTCGCTTTCTTGTGAGCTGGCCTCAACACCGCAGGATTGCTTCAGGCCCTAATCTGGTTCTGGCACGGCACGCTGAGCCTTTGGTTAATTCCTCTTCCTGGTGGGAAATGAGAGTTAAATTTGCCCGTCCAGACACCTCCAGCTAGTCTCTCATTGGTTCTCCCTATTCCTGTTCATCTTCCGCAGAAATTGCAAACTGGGCCAAACAGGAAATTAAAGGCACTGTCTCTCCAAGTCGGGAGAATATTAGTAAAGCGTCTGCAATTTTGCACCCGAGTACCAGGGGATGAGAACTGAGACATATTAGAACACATCTCCCGATCACACGGTTGATCACACTCTGTGTTCCACATGCATTTTTTAGCTGAAGGAAGAATCCCTTAAACTTGGAGAGTTGAGACCCGTGGAATGGGTACCATGCAATATGACTTCAAAGGGTCTTCATTTGCTCACCAAACCTCTCCAATCCTATCACTGCTGCGTTTATGCCCCTGTACTCACGCTTGATTCTCTTTCAGAGACATAGCAATCCATAAGTTTTAAGATACTTACTAGTCAGGTACATTATTAGGCGTTTAATAAGGGGTTTTGAGTCCATTTCGTTGAGCAAGGAGTAGCCCTTGTCTATTACATATTTGGCTTAAGGAACTTTATCTGTGCTCATTTCAATCTCTGGTTTTATGCAGCACCCCAACTCACCTTTCCCCTTAAGCAAGCATAAGTTGGTTTTCTAAATTTGAGACCCTGTTCTGTTTTGTAATCCAGTTCCTGTGTAGCCAAGTTTACACTCCGTGTATTAGTGTTATCTTATGATGTTTCTTTTTCTGTGTGACTTATTTCAGTTAGAATCATCATACCTGAATCCACTCTATGCTTTACAGGCCTGATGACATAGATTTCATTGCTGATTGATATTGCATTGTACGTAAGTACCACAACTTCTTTATCCAGTTTTCACTTTCTGCGATATTGAACTTGTACCATAAATGGGGTTCTTGTAAACAGAGCCGTCCCAAACTTTGGGGTGGCTGTGTCTTATTGATTTCAATTTCCCTAAGCTATAGGACCATAAGTGGAACTGCCCTAGGCTCTGTTGCTTTGTTTTTTCGATGTTTCAGGAAACACCATACACTTCTCCTGAGTGGCTGTTGGCAATTTACATCCCGCCAATCAACATAACAAGGCTCCCAGTTCTCCATGGCCTGTCCTGCCTTTCTGGATTTTACACTTTTTTCAGATGGCCCTTTTGACCGGGGGGAAGTGAGACTTCATTGTAGTGCAGATTTCCTTTGCAAGCTTGCTTGGTTGGCCAAAAAGGGTGTATGCGTTTTTTCCTGAATATATTCAGGAAAAAACGCATACACCCTTTTTGGCCTAGTGCATCATTCTCGACGTTCTGCCTCTTTTCCTATGCTTTAAATGCAATTCCAGTCTACCTCCTGAAATCGGTTTCCTGCAATTCTGCCCGGCTTTCAAGTCCTCTTGGCAGCATTACTTCAGTATATTTTTGGACGATAGCTGTCATTTATAACTCTGCAGGTTTGTGAATTACAGTGCCCCTGAACTCCTTTCTTCAAATTGCTTTCTTGTGAGCTGGCAGCAACACCGCAGGATTGCTTCAGGCCCTAATCTGATTCCGACATGGCACGCTGAGCCTTTGGTTAATTCCTCTTCGTGGTGGGAAATGAGAGTTAAATTTGCCCGTCCAGACACCTCCAGCTAGTCTCTCATTGGTTCTCCCTATTCCTGTTCATCTTCCGCAGAAATTGCAAACTGGGCCAAACAGGAGGTTAAAGGCCCTGACTCTCCAAGTCGGGAGAGTGTTAGTAAAGCATCTGGAATGTTGCACCCGAGTACCAGGGGACGAGAACTGAGACATATTGGAACATGTCTCCCGATCACACGGTTGATCACACTCTGGGTTCCACATGCATGTTTTAGCTGAAGGAAGAATCCCTTAAACCTGGAGAGTTGAGACCCGTGGAATGGGTACCATGCAATATGACTTCAAAGGGTATTCATTTGATCACCGAACCTCTCCAATCCTATCACTGCTGCGTTTATGCCCCTGTACACACGCTTGATTCTCTTTTGGAGATATAGCAATCCATGGGTTTTAAGATACTTACTAGTCACGTACATACTTAGGCGTTTAATATGGGGTGTTGAGTCCATTTCGTTGAGCAATGCGTAGCTCTTGTCTATTCCATATTTGGCTTAAGGAACTTTATCTGTGCTCATTTCAATCTCTGGTTTTATGCAGCACCCCAACTCACCTTTCCCCTTAAGCAAGCATAAGTTGGTTTTCCAAATTTGAGACCCTGTTCTCTTTTGTAATCCAGTTCCTGTGTAGCCAAGTTTACATTCCGTGTATTAGTGATATCTTATGATGTTTCTTTTTCTGTGTGACTTATTTCAGTTAGAATCATCATACCTGAATCCACTCATTATGCTGCTATGGGTCTGATGACATAGATTTCATTGCTGAGTGATATTGCATTGTACGTAAGTACCACAACTGCTTTATCCATTTTTCACTTTCTGTGATATTGAACTTGTCCCGTAAACGAGTTTCTTGTAAACAGAGCCGTCCCAAATTTGGGGTGGCTGTGTCTTTTTGATGTTAATTTCCCTAAGCTATAGGGCCATAAGTGGAAGTGCCCTAGGCTCTGTTGCTTTGTTTTTTAGATGTTTCAGGAAACACCATACACTTCTCCCGAGTGGCTGTTGGCAATATACATCCCGCCCATCAGCATAACAAGGCTAGCAGTTCTCCATGCCCTGTCCTGCCTTGCTGGATTTTACACTTTTTTCAGTTGGCCCTTTTGACCGGAGGGAAGTGAGACTTCATTGTAGTGCAGATTTCCTTTGCAAGCTTGGTTGGTTGGCCAAAAAGGGCGTATGCGTTTTTTCCTGAATATATTCAGGAAAAAACGCATACGCCCTTTTTGGCCAAGTGCATCATTGTCGACGTTCTGCCTCTTTTCCTATGCTTTAAATGCAATTCCAGTGTTCCTCCTGAAATTGCTTTCCTGCAGTTCTGCCCCGCTTTCAAGTCCTCTTGGCAGCCTTACTTCAGTATATTTTTGGACGATAGCTGTCATTTATAACTCTGCAGGTTTGTGAATTACACTGCCCCTGAGCTCCTTTCTTCAATTCGCTTTCTTGTGAGCTGGCCGCAACACCGCAGGATTGCTTCAGGCCCTAATCTAGTTCCGGCACGGCACACTGAGCCTTTGGTTAATTCCTCTTCCTGGTGGGAAATGAGAGTTAAATTTGCCCGTCCAGACACCTCCAGCTAGTCTCTCATTTGTCCTCCCTATTCCTGTTCATCTTCCGCAGAAATTGGAAACTGGGCCAAACAGGAGGTTAAAGGCACTGACTCTCCAAGTCGGGAGAGTGTTAGTAAAGCGTCTGGAATGTTGCACCCGAGTACCAGGGGACGAGAACTGAGACATATTGGAACACGTCTCCCGATCACACAGTTGATCATACTCTGGGTTCCACATGCTTGTTTTAGCTGAAGGAAGAATCCCTTAAACCTGGAGAGTTGAGACCCGTGGAATGGGTACCATGCAATATGACTTCAAAGCGTCTTCATTTGCTCACCGAACCTCTCCAATCCTATCACTGCTGCGTTTATGCCCCTGTACACACGCTTGATTCTCTTTCGGAGACATAGCGATCCATAGGTTTTAAGATACTTACTAGTCAGGTACATTCTTAGGCGTTTAATATGGGGTGTTGAGTCCATTTCGTTGAGCAAGGAGTAGCTCTTGTCTATTCCATATTTGGCTTAAGGAACTTTATCTGTGCTCATTTCAATCTCTGGTTTTATGCAGCACCCCAACTCACCTTTCGCCTTAAGCAAGCATAAGTTGGTTTTCTAAATTTGAGACCCTGTTCTGTTTTGTAATCCAGTTCCTGTGTAGCCAAGTTTACATTCCGTGTATTAGTGATATCTTATGATGTTTCTTTTTCTGTGTGACTTATTTCAGTTAGAATCATCATACCTGAATCCACTCATTATGCTGCTATGGGCCTGATGACAAAGATTTCATTGCTGAGTGATATTGCATTGTACGTAAGTACCACAACTTCTTTATCCATTTTTCGCTTTCTGTGAAATTGAACTTGTACCGTAAACGAGGTTCTTGTAAACAGAGCCGTCCCAAACTTTGGGGTGGCTGTGTCTTTTTTATTTTAATTTCCCTAAGCTATAGGACCATAAGTGGAAGTGCCCTAGGCTCTGTTGCTTTGTTTTAGACGTTCCAGGAAACACCATACACTTCTCCTGAGTGGCTGTTGGCAATTTACATCCCGCCCATCAGCATAACAAGGCTCCCAGTTCTCCATGGCCTGTCCTGCCTTTCTGGATTTTACACTTTTTTCAGATGGCCCATTTGACTGGGGGGAAGTGAGACTTCATTGTAGTGCAGATTTCCTTTGCAAGCTTGCTTGGTTGGCCTAAAAGGGCGTATGCTTTTTTTCCTGAATATATTCAGGAAAAAAAGCATACGCCCTTTTTGGCAAGTGCATCATTGTGGACGTTCTGCCTCTTTTCCTATGCTTTAAATGCAAATCAAGTCTACCACCTGAAATCGGTTTCCTGCAATTCTGCCCCGGTTTCAAGCCCTCTTGGCAGCCTTACTTCAGTAGATTTTTGTACGATAGCTGTCATTTATAACTCTGCAGGTTTGTGAATTACAGTGTCCCTGAGCTCCTCTCTTCAACTCGCTTTCTTGTGAGCTGGCCTCAACACCGCAGGATTGCTTCAGGCCCTAATCTGGTTCTGGCACGGCACGCTGAGCCTTTGGTTAATTCCTCTTCCTGGTGGGAAATGAGAGTTAAATTTGCCCGTCCAGACACCTCCAGCTAGTCTCTCATTGGTTCTCCCTATTCCTGTTCATCTTCCGCAGAAATTGCAAACTGGGCCAAACAGGAAATTAAAGGCACTGTCTCTCCAAGTCGGGAGAATATTAGTAAAGCGTCTGCAATTTTGCACCCGAGTACCAGGGGATGAGAACTGAGACATATTAGAACACATCTCCCGATCACACGGTTGATCACACTCTGTGTTCCACATGCATTTTTTAGCTGAAGGAAGAATCCCTTAAACTTGGAGAGTTGAGACCCGTGGAATGGGTACCATGCAATATGACTTCAAAGGGTCTTCATTTGCTCACCAAACCTCTCCAATCCTATCACTGCTGCGTTTATGCCCCTGTACTCACGCTTGATTCTCTTTCAGAGACATAGCAATCCATAAGTTTTAAGATACTTACTAGTCAGGTACATTATTAGGCGTTTAATAAGGGGTTTTGAGTCCATTTCGTTGAGCAAGGAGTAGCCCTTGTCTATTACATATTTGGCTTAAGGAACTTTATCTGTGCTCATTTCAATCTCTGGTTTTATGCAGCACCCCAACTCACCTTTCCCCTTAAGCAAGCATAAGTTGGTTTTCTAAATTTGAGACCCTGTTCTGTTTTGTAATCCAGTTCCTGTGTAGCCAAGTTTACACTCCGTGTATTAGTGTTATCTTATGATGTTTCTTTTTCTGTGTGACTTATTTCAGTTAGAATCATCATACCTGAATCCACTCTATGCTTTACAGGCCTGATGACATAGATTTCATTGCTGATTGATATTGCATTGTACGTAAGTACCACAACTTCTTTATCCAGTTTTCACTTTCTGCGATATTGAACTTGTACCATAAATGGGGTTCTTGTAAACAGAGCCGTCCCAAACTTTGGGGTGGCTGTGTCTTATTGATTTCAATTTCCCTAAGCTATAGGACCATAAGTGGAACTGCCCTAGGCTCTGTTGCTTTGTTTTTTCGATGTTTCAGGAAACACCATACACTTCTCCTGAGTGGCTGTTGGCAATTTACATCCCGCCAATCAACATAACAAGGCTCCCAGTTCTCCATGGCCTGTCCTGCCTTTCTGGATTTTACACTTTTTTCAGATGGCCCTTTTGACCGGGGGGAAGTGAGACTTCATTGTAGTGCAGATTTCCTTTGCAAGCTTGCTTGGTTGGCCAAAAAGGGTGTATGCGTTTTTTCCTGAATATATTCAGGAAAAAACGCATACACCCTTTTTGGCCTAGTGCATCATTCTCGACGTTCTGCCTCTTTTCCTATGCTTTAAATGCAATTCCAGTCTACCTCCTGAAATCGGTTTCCTGCAATTCTGCCCGGCTTTCAAGTCCTCTTGGCAGCATTACTTCAGTATATTTTTGGACGATAGCTGTCATTTATAACTCTGCAGGTTTGTGAATTACAGTGCCCCTGAACTCCTTTCTTCAAATTGCTTTCTTGTGAGCTGGCAGCAACACCGCAGGATTGCTTCAGGCCCTAATCTGATTCCGACATGGCACGCTGAGCCTTTGGTTAATTCCTCTTCGTGGTGGGAAATGAGAGTTAAATTTGCCCGTCCAGACACCTCCAGCTAGTCTCTCATTGGTTCTCCCTATTCCTGTTAATCTTCCGCGGAATTTGCAACCTGGGCCAAACAGGAGGTTAAAGGCACTGACTCTCCAATACAGGAGAGTGTTAGTAAAGCGTATGGAATGTTGCACCCGAGTACCAGGGGACGAGAACTGAGACATATTGGAACACGTCTCCCGATCACACGTTTGATCATACTCTGGGTTCCACATGCATGTTTTAGCTGAAGGAAGAATCCCTTAAACCTGGAGAGTTGAGACCCGTGGAATGGGTACCATGCAATATGACTTCAAAGGGTCTTCATTTGCTCACCGAACCTCTCCAATCCTATCACTGTTGCGTTTATGCCCCTATACTCACGCTTGATTCTCTTTCAGAGACATAGCAATCTTTAGGTTTTAAGATACTTACAAGTCAGGTACATTATAAGGTGTTTAACATGGGGTTTTGAGTCCATTTCGTTGAGGAAGGAGTAGCTCTTGTCTATTACATATTTGGCTTAAGGAACTTTATCTGTGCTCATTTCAATCTCTGCTTTTATGCAGCACCCCAACTCACCTTTCCCCTTAAGCAAGCATAAGTTGGTTTTCTAAATTGGAGACCCTGTTCTGTTTTGTAATCCAGTTCCTGTGTAGCCAAGTTTACATTCCGTGTATTAGTGATATCTTATGATGTTTCTTTTTCTGTGTGACTTATTTCAGTTAGATTCATCATACCTGAACCCACTCATTTTCTGCTACGGGCCTGATGACATAGATTTCATTGCTGAGTGATATTGCATTGTACGTAAGTACCACAACTTCTTTATCCATTTTTCACTTTCTGCGATATTCAACTTGTACCGTAAATGAGGTTCTTGTAAACAGAGCCATCCCAAACTTTGGGGTGGCTGTGTCTTTTTGATTTTAATTTCCCTAAGCTATAGGACCATAAGTGGAAGTGCCCTAGGCTCTGTTGCTTTGTTTTTTAGATGTTTCAGGAAACACCATACACTTCTCCCCAGTGGCTGTTTGGAGTTTACATCCCGCCCATCAGCATAACAAGGCTCCCAGTTCTCCATGGCCTGTCCTGCCTTTCTGGATTTTACACTTTTTTCAGATGGCCCCTTTGACCGCGGGGAAGTGAGACTTCATTGTAGTGCAGATGTCCTTTGCAAGCTTGCTTGGTTGGCCAAAAAGGGCGTATGCTTTTTTTCCTGAATATATTCAGGAAAAAACGCATACGCCCTTTTTGGCCAAGTGCATCATTGTGGACGTTCTGCCTCTTTTCCTATGCTTTAAATGCAATTCCTGTCTACCTCCTGAAATCGGTTTCCTGCAATTCTGCCCCGCTTTCAAGTCCTCTTGGCAGCCTTACTTCAGTATATTTTTGGACGATAGCTGTCATTTATAACTCTGCAGGTTTGTGAATTACAGTGCCCCTGAGCTCCTTTCTTCAACTCGCTTTCTTGTGAGCTGGCCGCAACACCGCAGGATTCCTTCAGGCCCTAATCTGGTTCCGGCACGGCACGCTGAGCCTTTGGTTAATTCCTCTTCCTGGTGGGAAATGGGAGTTAAATTTGCCCGTCCAGACACCTCCAGCTAGTCTCTCATTGGTTCTCCCTATTCCTGTTCATCTTCCACGGAATTTGCAAACTGGGCCAAACAGGAGGTTAAAGGCACTGACTCTCCAAGTCGGGAGAGTGTTAGTAAAGCGTCTGGAATGTTACACCCGAGTACCAGGGGATGAGAACTGAGACATATTTCAACACGTCTCCCGATCACACGGTTGATCATACTCTGGGTTCCACATGCATGTTTTAGCTGAAGGAAGAATCCCTTAAACCTGGAGAGTTGAGACCCGTGGAATGGGTACCATGCAATATGACTTCAAAGGGTCTTCATTTGCTCACCGAACCTCTCCAATCCTATCACTGCTGCGTTTATGCCCCTGTACTCACGCTTGATTCTCTTTCAGAGACATAGCAATCTTTAGGTTTTAAGAAACTTACTAGTCAGGTACATTATAAGGTGTTTAACATGGTGTTTTGAGTCCATTTCGTTGAGCAGGGAGTAGCTCTTTTCTATTCCATATTTGGCTTAAGGAACTTTATCTGTGCTCATTTCAATCTCTGGTTTTATGCAGCACCCCAACTCACCTTTCCCCTTAAGCAAGCATAAGTTGGTTTTCTAAATTTGAGACCCTGTTCTGTTTTGTAATCCATTTCCTGTGTAGCCAAGTTTACATTCCGTGTATTAGTGATATCTTATGATGTTTCTTTTTCTGTGTGACTTATTTCAGTTAGAATCATCATACCTGAATCCACTCATTATGCTGCTACGTGCCTGATGACATAGATTTCATTGCTGAGTGTCATTGCATTGTATGTAAGTACCACAACATCTTTATCCATTTTTCACTTTCTGTGATATTGAACTTGTACCGTAAACGAGGTTCTTGTAATAAGAGCCATACCAAATTTTGGGGTGGCTGTGTCTTTTTGATTTTAATTTCCCTAAGCTATAGGATCATAAGTGGAAGTGCCCTAGCCTCTGTTGCTTTGTTTTTTACATGTTTCAGGAAGCACCATACACTTCTCCCGAGTGGCTGTTGGCAATTTACATCCCGCCCATCAGCATAACAATGCTCCAAGTTCTCCATGGCCTGTCCTGCCTGTCGGGATTTTACACTTTTTTCAGATGGCCCTTTTGACCGGGGGCAAGTGAGACTTCATTGTAGTGCAGATTTCCTTTGCAAGCTTGCTTGGTTGGCCAAAAAGGGCGTATGCGTTTTTTCCTGAATATATTCAGGAAAAAACGCATACGCCCTTTGTGGCCAAGATTATCATTGTCGACGTTTTGCCTCTTTTCCTATGCTTTAAATGCAATTCCAGTGTACCTCCTGAAATCAGTTTCCTGCAATTCTGCCCCGCTTTCAAGTCCTCTTGGCAGCCTTACTTCAGTATATTTTTGGACGATAGCTGTCATTTATAACTCTGCAGGTTTGTGAATTACAGTGCCCCTGAGTTCCTTTCTTCAACTCGCTTTCTTGTGAGCTGGCCGCAACACCGCAGGATTGCTTCAGGCCCTAATCTGGTTCCGGCACGGCACGCTGAGCCTTTGATTAATTCCTCTTCCTGGTGGGAAATGAGAGTTAAATTTGCCCGTCCAGACACCTCCAGCTAGTCTCTCATTGGTTCTCCCTATTCCTGTTCATCTTCTGCAGAAATTGCAAACTGGGCCAAACAGGAGGTTAAAGGCACTGACTCTCCAAGTCGGGAGAGTGTTAGTAAAGCGTCTGGAATGTTGCACCCGAGTACCAGGGGACGAAAACTGAGACATATTGGAACACGTCTCCCGATCACATGGTTGATCATACTCAGGGTTCCACATGCATGATTTAGCTGAAGGAAGAATCCCTTAAACCTGGAGCGTTGAGACCCGTGGAATGGGTACCATGCAATATGACTTCAAAGGGTCTTCATTTGCTCACCGAACCTCTCCAATCCTATCACTGCTGTGTTTATGCCCCTGTACAAACGCTTGATTCTCTTTCGGAGACATAGCAATCCATAGGTTTTAAGATACTTACTAGTCAGGTACATTCTTAGGCGTTTAATATGGGGTGTTGAGTCCATTTCGTTGAGCAAGGAGTAGCTCTTTTCTATTCCACATTTGGCTTAAGGAACTTTATCTGTGCTCATTTCAATCTCTGGTTTTATGCAGCACCCCAACTCACCTTTCCCCTTAAGCAAGCATAAGTTGGTTTTCTAAATTTGAGACCCTGTTCTGTTTTGTAATCCAGTTCCTGTGTAGCCAAGTTTACATTCCGTGTATTAGTGATATCTTATGATGTTTCTTTTTCTGTGTGACTTATTTCAGTTAGAATCATCATACCTGAATCCACTCATTATGCTGCTACGGGCCTGATGACATAGATTTCATTGCTGAGTGATATTGCATTGTACGTAAGTACCACAACTGCTTTATCCAGTTTTCAGTTTCTGCGATATTGAACTAGTCCCATAAATGAGTTTCTTGTAAACAGAGCCGTCCCAAACTTAGGGGTGGCTGTGTCTTTTAGATTTTAATTTCCCTAAGCTATAGGGCCATAAGTGGAAGTGCCCTAGGCTCTGTTGCTTTGTTTTTTAGATGTTTCAGGAAACACCATACACTTCTCCCGAGTGGCTGTTGGCAATATACATCCCGCCCATCAGCATAACAAGGCTCCCAGTTCTCCATGGCCTGTCCTGCCTGTCTGGATTTTACACTTTTTTCAGATGGCCCTTTTGACCGCGGGGAAGTGAGACTTCATTGTAGTGCAGATTTCCTTTGCAAGCTTGCTTGGTTGGCCAAAAAGTGCGTATGCGTTTTTTCCTGAATATATTCAGGAAAAAACGCATACGCCCTTTGTGGCCAAGTTTATCATTGTCGACGTTTTGCCTCTTTTCCTATGCTTTAAATGCAATTCCAGTGTACCTCCTGAAATCAGTTTCCTGCAATTCTGCCCCGCTTTCAAGTCCTCTTGGCAGCCTTACTTCAGTATATTTTTGGACGATAGCTGTCATTTATAACTCTGCAGGTTTGTGAATTACACTGCCCCTGAGCTCCTTTCTTCAATTCGCTTTCTTGTGAGCTGGCCGCAACACCGCAGGATTGCTTCAGGCCCTAATCTAGTTCTGGCACGGCACACTGAGCCTTTGGTTAATTCCTCTTCCTGGTGGGAAATGAGAGTTAAATTTTCCCGTCCAGACACCTCCAGCTAGTCTCTCATTTGTCCTCCCTATTCCTGTTCATCTTCCGCAGAAATTGGAAACTGGGCAAACAGGAGGTTAAAGGCACTGACTCTCCAAGTCGGGAGAGTGTTAGTAAAGCGTCTGGAATGTTGCACCCGAGTACCAGGGGACGAGAACTGAGACATATTGGAACACGTCTCCCGATCACACAGTTGATCATACTCTGGGTTCCACATGCTTGTTTTAGCTGAAGGAAGAATCCCTTAAACCTGGAGAGTTGAGACCCGTGGAATGGGTACCATGCAATATGACTTCAAAGGGTCTTCATTTGCTCACCGAACCTCTCCAATCCTATCACTGCTGCGTTTATGCCCCTGTACTCACACTTGATTCTCTTTCAGACACATAGCAATCTTTAGGTTTTAAGATACTTACTAGTCAGGTACATTATCAGGTGTTTAAAATGGGGTTTTGAGTCCATTTCGTTGAGCAAGGAGTAGCTCTTGTCTATTACATATTTGGCTTAAGGAACTTTATCTGTGCTCATTTCAATCTCTGGTTTTACGCAGCACCCCAACTCACCTTTCCCCTTAAGCAAGCATAAGTTTGTTTTCTAAATTTGAGACCCTGTTCTCTTTTGTAATCTAGTTCCTGTGTAGTCAAGTTTACATTCCGTGTATTATTGATATCTTATGATATTTCTTTTTCTGTGTGACTTATTTCAGTTAGAATCATCATACCTGAATCCACTCATTATGCTGCTATGGGCCTGATGACATAGATTTCATTGCTGAGGGATATTGCATTGTACGTAAGTACCAAAACTTCTTTATCCATTTTTCACTTTCTGCAAAATTGAACTTGTACCGTAAATGAGGTTCTTGTAAACAGAGCCATCCCAAATTTTGGGGTGGCTGTGTCTTTTTGATTTAAATTTCCCTAAGCTATAGGACCATAAGTGGAAGTGCCCTAGGCTCTGTTGCTTTGTTTTTTAGATGTTTCAGGAAACACCATACACTTCTCCCGAGTGGCTGTTGGCAGTTTACATCCCGCCCATCAGCATAACAAGGCTCCCATTTCTCCATGGCCTGTCCTGCCTTTCTGGATTTTACACTTTATTCAGATGGCCCTTTTGACCAGGGGGAAGTGAGACTTCATTGTTGTGCAGATTTCTTATGCAAGCTTGCTTGGTTGGCCAAAAAGGGCGTATGCGTTTTTTCCTGAATATATTCAGGAATAAACGCATACGCCCTTTTTGGCCAAGTGCATCATTGTGGATGTTCTGCCTCTTTTCCTATGCTTTAAATGCAATTCCAGTCTACCTCCTGAAATCGGCTTCCTGCAATTCTGCCCCGCTTTCAAGTCCTCTTGGCAGCCTTACTTCAGTATATTTTTGGACGATAGCTGTCATTTATAACTCTGCAGGTTTGTGAATTACAGTGCCCCGAGCGCCTTTCTTCAACTCGCTTTCTTGTGAGCTGGCCGCAACACCGCAGGATTGCTTCAGGCCCTAATCTGGTTCTGGCACGGCACGCTGAGCCTTTGCTTAATTCCTCTTCCTGGTGGGAAATGAGAGTTAAAGTTGCCCGTCCAGACACCTCTAGCTAGTCTCTCATTGGTTCTTCCTATTCTTGTTCATGTTCCGCAGAAATTGCAAACTGGCCCAAACAGGAGTTTAAAGGCACTGACTCTCCAAGTCAGGAGAGTGTTAGTAAAGCGTCTGGAATGTTGCACCCGAGTACAAGGGGACGAGAACTGAGACATATTGGAACACGTCTCCCGATCACATGGTTGATCATACTCTGGGTTCCACATGCATGCTTTAGGTGAAGGAAGAATCCCTTAAACCTGGAGAGTTGAGACCCGTGGAATGGGTACCATGCAATATGACTTCAAAGGGTCTTCATTTGCTCACCGAACCTCTCCAATCCTATCACTGCTGCGTTTATGCCCCTGTACACACGCTTGATTCTCTTTTGGAGACATAGCAATCCATAGGTTTTAAGATACTTACTAGTCAGGTACATTTTTAGGCATTTAATATGGGGTGTTGAGTCCATTTCGTTGAGCAAGGAGTAGCTCTTGTCTATTCCATATTTGGCTTAAGGAACTTTATCTGTGCTCATTTCAATCTCTGGTTTTATGCAGCACCCCAACTCACCTTTCCCCTTAAGCAAGCATAAGTTGGTTTTCTAAATTTGAGACCCTGTTCTCTTTTGTAATACAGTTCCTGTGTAGCCAAGTTTACATTCCGTGTATTAGTGATATCTTATGATGTTTCTTTTTCTGTGTGGCTTATTTCAGTTAGAATCATCATACCTGAATCCACTCATTATGCTGCTACTGGCCTGATGACATAGATTTCATTGCTGAGTGATATTGCATTGTACGTAAGTACCACAACTTCTTTATCCATTTTTCACTTTCTGCGATATTGAACTAGTCCCTTAAACGAGTTTCTTCTAAACAGAGCCGTCCCAGACTTTGGGGTGGCTGTGTCTTTTTGATGTTAATTTCCCTAGGCTATAGGGCCATAAGTGGAAGTGCCCTAGGCTCTGTTGCTTTGTTTTTTAGATGTTTCAGGAAACACCATACACTTCTCCCGAGTGGCTGTTGGCAATTTACATCCCGCCCATCAGCATAACAAGGCTCCCAGTTCTCCATGGCCTGTGTTGCCTTTCTGGATTTTACACTTTTTTCAGATGGCCCTTTTGACCGGGGGGAAGTGAGACTTCATTGTAGTGCAGATTTCCTTTGCAAGCTTGCTTGGTTGGCCAAAATGGGCGTATGCGTTTTTTCCTGAATATATGCAGGAAAAAACGCATACGCCCTTTTTGGCCAAGTGCATCATTGTCGATGTTCTGCCTCTTTTCCTATGCTTTAAATGCAATTCCAGTCTACCTCGTGAAATCGGTTTCCTGCAATTCTGCCCCGCTTTCAAGTCCTCTTGGCAGCCTTACTTCAGTATATTTTTGGACGATAGCTGTCATTTATAACTCTGCAGGTTTGTGAATTACAGTGCCCCTGAGCTCCTTTCTTCAACTCGCTTTCTTGTGAGCTGGCCGCAACACCGCAGGATTGCTTCAGGCCCTAATCTGTTTCCGGCACGGCACGCTGAGCCTTTGGTTAATTCCTCTTCCTGTTGGGAAATGAGAGTTAAATTTGCCCGTCCAGACACCTCCAGCTAGTCTCTCATTGGTTCTCCCTATTCCTGTTCATCTTCCGCAGAAATTGCAACCTGGGCCAAACAGGAGGTTAAAGGCACTGACTCTCCAAGTCGGGAGAGTGTTAGTAAAGCGTCTGGAATGTTGCACCCGAGTACCAGGGGACGAGAATGGAGACATATTGGACCACGACTCCCGATCACACGGTTGATCATACTCCGGGTTCCACATGCATGATTTAGCTGAAGGAAGAATCCCTTAAACCTGGAGAGTTGAGACCCGTGGAATGGGTACCATGCAATATGACTTCAAAGCGTCTTCATTTGCTCACCGAACCTCTCCAATCCTATCACTGCTGCGTTTATGCCCCTGTACACACTCTTGATTCTCTTTCGGAGACATAGCGATCCATAGGTTTTAAGATACTTACTAGTCAGGTACATTCTTAGGCGTTTATTATGGGGTGTTGAGCCCATTTCGTTGAGCAAGGAGTAGCTCTTGTCTATTCCATATTTGGCTTAAGGAACTTTATCTGTGCTCATTTCAATCTCTGGTTTTATGCAGCACCCCAACTCACCTTTCGCCTTAAGCAAGCATAAGTTGGTTTTCTTAATTTGAGACCCTGTTCTGTTTTGTAATCCAGTTCCTGTGTAGCCAAGTTTACATTCCGTGTATTAGTGATATCTTATGATGTTTCTTTTTCTGTGTGACTTATTTCAGTTAGAATCATCATACCTGAATCCACTCATTATGCTGCTATGGGCCTGATGGCAAAGATTTCATTGCTGAGTGATATTGCATTGTACGTAAGTACCACAACTTCTTTATCCATTTTTCGCTTTCTGTGAAATTGAACTTGTACCGTAAACGAGGTTCTTGTAAACAGAGCCGTCCCAAACTTTGGGGTGGCTGTGTCTTTTTTATTTTAATTTCCCTAAGCTATAGGACCATAAGTGGAAGTGCCCTAGGCTCTGTTGCTTTGTTTTAGACGTTCCAGGAAACACCATACACTTCTCCTGAGTGGCTGTTGGCAATTTACATCCCGCCCATCAGCATAACAAGGCTCCCAGTTCTCCATGGCCTGTCCTGCCTTTCTGGATTTTACACTTTTTTCAGATGGCCCACTTGACTGGGGGGAAGTGAGACTTCATTGTAGTGCAGATTTCCTTTGCAAGCTTGCTTGGTTGGCCTAAAAGGGCGTATGCTTTTTTTCCTGAATATATTCAGGAAAAAAAGCATACGCCCTTTTTGGCAAGTGCATCATTGTCGACGTTCTGCCTCTTTTCCTATGCTTTAAATGCAAATCAAGTCTACCACCTGAAATCGGTTTCCTGCAATTCTGCCCCGGTTTCAAGCCCTCTTGGCAGCCTTACTTCAGTAGATTTTTGTACGATAGCTGTCATTTATAACTCTGCAGGTTTGTGAATTACAGTGCCCCTGAGCTCCTCTCTTCAACTCGCTTTCTTGTGAGCTGGCCTCAACACCGCAGGATTGCTTCAGGCCCTAATCTGGTTCTGGCACGGCACGCTGAGCCTTTGGTTAATTCCTCTTCCTGGTGGGAAATGAGAGTTAAATTTGCCCGTCCAGACACCTCCAGGTAGTCTCTCATTGGTTCTCCCTATTCCTGTTCATCTTCCGCAGAAATTGCAAACTGGGCCAAACAGGAAGTTAAAGGCACTGTCTCTCCAAGTCGGGAGAATATTAGTAAAGCGTCTGCAATTTTGCACCCGAGTACCAGGGGATGAGAACTGAGACATATTAGAACACATCTCCCGATCACACGGTTGATCACACTCTGTGTTCCACATGCATTTTTTAGCTGAAGGAAGAATCCCTTAAACTTGGAGAGTTGAGACCCGTGGAATGGGTACCATGCAATATGACTTCAAAGGGTCTTCATTTGCTCACCAAACCTCTCCAATCCTATCACTGCTGCGTTTATGCCCCTGTACTCACGCTTGATTCTCTTTCAGAGACATAGCAATCCATAAGTTTTAAGATACTTACTAGTCAGGTACATTATTAGGCGTTTAATAAGGGGTTTTGAGTCCATTTTGTTGAGCAAGGAGTAGCCCTTGTCTATTACATATTTGGCTTAAGGAACTTTATCTGTGCTCATTTCAATCTCTGGTTTTATGCAGCACCCCAACTCACCTTTCCCCTTAAGCAAGCATAAGTTGGTTTTCTAAATTTGAGACCCTGTTCTGTTTTGTAATCCAGTTCCTGTGTAGCCAAGTTTACACTCCGTGTATTAGTGTTATCTTATGATGTTACTTTTTCTGTGTGACTTATTTCAGTTAGAATCATCATACCTGAATCCACTCTATGCTTTACAGGCCTGATGACATAGATTTCATTGCTGATTGATATTGCATTGTACGTAAGTACCACAACTTCTTTATCCAGTTTTCACTTTCTGCGATATTGAACTTGTACCATAAATGGGGTTCTTGTAAACAGAGCCGTCCCAAACTTTGGGGTGGCTGTGTCTTATTGATTTCAATTTCCCTAAGCTATAGGACCATAAGTGGAACTGCCCTAGGCTCTGTTGCTTTGTTTTTTCGATGTTTCAGGAAACACCATACACTTCTCCTGAGTGGCTGTTGGCAATTTACATCCCGCCAATCAACATAACAAGGCTCCCAGTTCTCCATGGCCTGTCCTGCCTTTCTGGATTTTACACTTTTTTCAGATGGCCCACTTGACTGGGGGGAAGTGAGACTTCATTGTAGTGCAGATTTCCTTTGCAAGCTTGCTTGGTTGGCCTAAAAGGGCGTATGCTTTTTTTCCTGAATATATTCAGGAAAAAAAGCATACGCCCTTTTTGGCAAGTGCATCATTGTCGACGTTCTGCCTCTTTTCCTATGCTTTAAATGCAAATCAAGTCTACCACCTGAAATCGGTTTCCTGCAATTCTGCCCCGGTTTCAAGCCCTCTTGGCAGCCTTACTTCAGTAGATTTTTGTACGATAGCTGTCATTTATAACTCTGCAGGTTTGTGAATTACAGTGCCCCTGAGCTCCTCTCTTCAACTCGCTTTCTTGTGAGCTGGCCTCAACACCGCAGGATTGCTTCAGGCCCTAATCTGGTTCTGGCACGGCACGCTGAGCCTTTGGTTAATTCCTCTTCCTGGTGGGAAATGAGAGTTAAATTTGCCCGTCCAGACACCTCCAGGTAGTCTCTCATTGGTTCTCCCTATTCCTGTTCATCTTCCGCAGAAATTGCAAACTGGGCCAAACAGGAAGTTAAAGGCACTGTCTCTCCAAGTCGGGAGAATATTAGTAAAGCGTCTGCAATTTTGCACCCGAGTACCAGGGGATGAGAACTGAGACATATTAGAACACATCTCCCGATCACACGGTTGATCACACTCTGTGTTCCACATGCATTTTTTAGCTGAAGGAAGAATCCCTTAAACTTGGAGAGTTGAGACCCGTGGAATGGGTACCATGCAATATGACTTCAAAGGGTCTTCATTTGCTCACCAAACCTCTCCAATCCTATCACTGCTGCGTTTATGCCCCTGTACTCACGCTTGATTCTCTTTCAGAGACATAGCAATCCATAAGTTTTAAGATACTTACTAGTCAGGTACATTATTAGGCGTTTAATAAGGGGTTTTGAGTCCATTTTGTTGAGCAAGGAGTAGCCCTTGTCTATTACATATTTGGCTTAAGGAACTTTATCTGTGCTCATTTCAATCTCTGGTTTTATGCAGCACCCCAACTCACCTTTCCCCTTAAGCAAGCATAAGTTGGTTTTCTAAATTTGAGACCCTGTTCTGTTTTGTAATCCAGTTCCTGTGTAGCCAAGTTTACACTCCGTGTATTAGTGTTATCTTACGATGTTTCTTTTTCTGTGTGACTTATTTCTGTTAGAATCATCATACCTGAATCCACTCTATGCTTTACAGGCCTGATGACAAAGATTTCATTGCTGATTGATATTGCATTGTACGTAAGTACCACAACTTCTTTATCCAGTTTTCACTTTCTGCGATATTGAACTTGTACCATAAATGGGGTTCTTGTAAACAGAGCCGTCCCAAACTTTGGGGTGGCTGTGTCTTATTGATTTCAATTTCCCTAAGCTATAGGACCATAAGTGGAACTGCCCTAGGCTCTGTTGCTTTGTTTTTTCGATGTTTCAGGAAACACCATACACTTCTCCTGAGTGGCTGTTGGCAATTTACATCCCGCTCATCAGCATAACAAGGCTTCCAGTTCTCCATGGCCTGTCCTGCCTTTCTGGATTTTATACTTTTTTCAGATGGCCCTTTTGACCGGGGGGAAGTGAGACTTCATTGTAGTGCAGATTTCCTTTGCAAGCTTGCTTGGTTGGCCAAAAAGGGCGTATGCATTTTTTCCTGAATATATTCAGGAAAAAATGCATACACACTTTTTGGCCAAGTGCATCATTGTTGACGTTCTGCCTCTTTTCCTATGCTTTAAATGCAATTCCAGTCTACCTCCTGAAATCGGTTTCCTGCAATTCTGCCCCGCTTTCAAGTCCTCGTGGCAGCCTTACTTCAGTATATTTTTGGACGATAGCTGTCATTTATAACTCTGCAGGTTTGTGAATTACAGTGCCCCTGAGCTCCTTTCTTCAACTCGCTTTCTTGTGAGCTGGCCGCAACACCGCAGGATTGCTTCAGGCCCTAATCTGGTTCCGGCACGACACGCTAAGCCTTTCGTTAATTCCTCTTCCTGGTGGGAAATGAGAGTTAAATTGGCCCGTACAGACACCTCCAGCTAGCCTCTCATTGCTTCTCCCTATTCCTGTTCATCTTCCGCAGAAATTGCAAACTGGGCCAAACAGGAGGTTAAAGGCACTGACTCTCCAAGTCGGGAGAGTGTTAGTAAAGCGTCTGGAATGTTGCACCCGAGTTCCAGGGGACGAGAACGGAGACATATTTGAACATGTCTCCCGATCACACGGTTGATCATACTCTGGGTTCCACATGCATGATTTTGCTGAAGGAAGAATCCCTTAAACCTGGAGAGTTGAGACCCGTGGAATGGGTACCATGCAATATGACTTCAAAGGGTCTTCATTTGCTTACCGAACCTCTCCAATCCTATCACTGTTGCGTTTATGCCCCTGTGCACACGCTTGATTCTCCTTTGGAGACATAGCAATCCATAGGTTTTAAGATACTTACTAGTCAGCTACATTCTTTGGCGTTTAATATGGGGTGTTGAGTCCATTTCATTGAGCAAGGAGTAGCTCTTGTCTATTACATATTTGGCTTAAGGAACTTTATCTGTGCTCATTTCAATCTCTGGTTTTATGCAGCACCCCAACTCAGCTTTCCCCTTAAGCAAGCATAAGTTGGTTTTCTAAATTTGAGACCCTGTTCTGTTTTGTAATCCAGTTCCTGTGTAGCCAAGTTTACATTCCGTGTATTAGTGATATCTTATGATGTTTCTTTTTCTGTGTGACTTATTTCAGTTAGAATCATCATACCTGAATCCACTCATTATGCTGCTACGTGCCTGATGACATAGATTTCATTGCTGAGTGATATTGCATTGTACGTAAGTACCACAACTTCTTTATCCATTTTCCGCTTTCTGCGATATTGAACTTGTACCATAAATGCGGTTCTTGTAAAGAGAGCCGTCCCAAACTTTGGGGTGGCTGTGTCTTTTTGATTTTAATTTCCCTAAGCTATAGGACCATAAGTGGAAATGCCCTAGGCTCTGTTGCTTTTTTTTTAGATGTTTCAGGAAACACCATACACTTCTCCCGAGTGGCTGTTGGCAATTTACATCCCGCCCATCAGCATAACAAGGCTCCCAGTTCTCCATGGCCTGTTCTGCCTTTCTGGATTTTACACTTTTTTCAGATGGCCCTTTTGACCGCGGGGAAGTGAGACTTCATTGTAGTGCAGATTTCCTTTGCAAGCTTGTTTGGTTGGCCAAAAAGTGCGTATGCGTTTTTTCCTGAATATATTCAGGAAAAAACGCATACGCCCTTTTTGGCCAAGTGCATCATTGTCGACGTTCTGCCTCTTTTCCTATGCTTTAAATGCAATTCCAGTGTTCCTCCTGAAATTGCTTTCCTGCAGTTCTGCCCCGCTTTCAAGTCCTCTTGGCAGCCTTACTTCAGTATATTTTTGGACGATAGCTGTCATTTATAACTCTGCAGGTTTGTGAATTACACTGCCCCTGAGCTCCTTTCTTCAATTCGCTTTCTTGTGAGCTGGCCGCAACACCGCAGGATTGCTTCAGGCCCTAATCTAGTTCCGGCACGGCACACTGAGCCTTTGGTTAATTCCTCTTCCTGGTGGGAAATGAGAGTTAAATTTGCCCGTCCAGACACCTCCAGCTAGTCTCTCATTTGTCCTCCCTATTCCTGTTCATCTTCCGCAGAAATTGGAAACTGGGCCAAACAGGAGGTTAAAGGCACTGACTCTCCAAGTCGGGAGAGTGTTAGTAAAGCATCTGGAATGTTGCACCCGAGTACCAGGGGACGAGAAATGAGACATATTGGAACACGTCTCCCGATCACACAGTTGATCATACTCTGGGTTCCACATGCTTGTTTTAGCTGAAGGAAGAATCCCTTAAACCTGGAGAGTTGAGAACCGTGGAATGGGTACCATGCAATATGACTTCAAAGGGTCTTCATTTGCTCACCGAACCTCTCCAATCCTATCACTGCTGCGTTTATGCCCCTGTACACACGCTTGATTCTCTTTTGGAGGCATAGCAATCCATAGGTTTTAAGATACTTACTAATCAGGTACATTCTTAGGCGTTTAATATGGGGTGTTGAGTCCATTTCGTTGAGCAAGGAATAGCTCTTGTCTATTACATATTTGGCTTAAGGAACTTTATCTGTGCTCATTTCAATCTCTGGTTTTATGCAGCACCCCAACTCACCTTTCCCCTTGAGCAAGCATAAGTTGGTTTTCTAAATTTGAGACCCTGTTCTCTTTTGTAATCCAGTTCCTGTGTAGCCAAGTTTACATTCCGTGTATTAGTGATATCTTATGATGTTTCTTTTTCTGTGTGACTTATTTCAGTTAGAATCATCATACCTGAGCCCACTCATTTTCTGCTACAGGCCTGTTGACATAGATTTCATTGCTGAGTGATATTGCATTGTACGTAAGTACCACAACTGCTTTATCCATTTTTCGCTTTCTGCGATATTTAACTTGTACCATAAACGAGGTTCTTGTAAACAGAGCCATCCCAAACTTTGGGGTGGCTGTGTCTTTTTGATTTTAATTTCCCTAAACTATAGGACCATAAGTGGAATTGACCTAGGCTCTGTTGCTTTCTTTTTTAGATGTTTCAGGAAACACCATACACTTCTCCCGAGTGGCTGTTGGCAATTTACATCCCACCCATCAGCATAACAAGGCTCCCAGTTCTCCATGGCCGGTCCTGCCTTTCTGGATTTTACACTTTTTTCAGATGGCCCTTTTGATCAGGGGGAAGTGAGACTTCATTGTAGTGCAGATTTCCTTTGCAAGCTTGCTTGGTTGGCCAAAAAGGGCGTATGCGTATTTTCCTGAATATATTCAGGAAAAAACGCATACGCCCTTTTTGGCCAAGTGCATCATTGTGGACGTTCTGCCTCTTTTGCTATGCTTTAAATGCAATTCCAGTCTACCTCCCGATATCGGTTTCCTGCAATTCTGCCCCACTTTCAAGTCCTCTTGGCAGGCTTACTTCAGTATATTTTTGGACGATAGCTGTCATTTATAACTCTGCAGGTTTGTGAATTACAGTGTCCCTGAGCTCCTTTCTTCAACTCGCTTTCTTGTGAGCTGGCCGCAACAATGCAGGATTGCTTCAGGCCCTAATCTGGTTCCGGCATGACACGCTGAGCTTTTGGATAATTCCTCTTCCTGGTGGGAAATGAGAGTTAAATTTGCCCGTCCAGACACCTCCAGCTAGTCTCTCATTGGTCCTCCCTATTCCTGTTCATCTTCCACAGAATTTGCAAACTGGGCCAAACAGGAGGTTAAAGGCACTGACTCTCCAAGTCGGGAGATTGTTAGTAAAACGTCTGGAATATTGCACCCGAGTACCAGGGGACGAAAAGTGAGACATATTGGAACACGTCTTCCGATCACACGGTTGATCACACTCTGGGTTCCACATGCATGATTTAGCTGAAGGAAGAATCCCTTAAACCTGGAGAGTTGAGACCCGTGGAATGGGTACCATGCAATATGACTTCAAAGGGTCTTCATTTGCTCACCAAAACTCTCCAATCCTATCACTGCTGCGTTTATGCCCCTGTACACACACTTGATTCTCTTTCGGAGACATAGCAATCCATAGGTTTTAAGATACTTACTAGACAGCTACATACTTAGGCTTTTAATATGAGGTGTTGAGTCCATTTCGTTGAGCAAGGAGTAGATCTTGTCTATTCCATATTTGGCTTAAGGAACTTTATCTGTGCTCATTTCAATCTCTGGTTTTATGCAGCACCCCAACTCACCTTTCCCCTTAAGCAAGCATAAGTTGGTTTTCTAAATTTGATTCCCTGTTCTGTTTTGTAATTCAGTTCCTGTGTAGCCAGGTTTACATTCCGTGTATTAGTGATATCTTCTGATGTTTCTTTTCCTGTGTGACTTATTTCAGTTAGAATCATCATACCTGAATCCACTCATTATGCTGCTACGGGCCTGATGACATAGATGTCATTGCTGAGTGATATTGCATTGTACGTAAGTACCACAACTGCTTTATCCAGTTTTCAGTTTCTGCGATATTGAACTAGTCCGATAAACGAGTTTCTTGTAAACAGAGCTGTCCCAAACTTAGGGGTGGCTGTGTCTTTTTGATTTTAATTTCCCTAAGCTATAGGGCCATAAGTGGAAGTGCCCTAGGCTCTGTTGCTTTGTTTTTTAGATGTTTCAGGAAACACCATACACTTCTCCCGAGTGGCTGTTGGCAATATACATCCCGCCCATCAGCATAACAAGGCTCCCAGTTCTCCATGGCCTGTCCTGCCTGTCTGGATTTTACACTTTTTTCAGATGGCCCTTTTGACCGGGGGCAAGTGAGACTTCATTGTAGTGCAGATTTCCTTTGCAAGCTTGCTTGGTTGGCCAAAAAGGGCGTATGCGTTTTTTCCTGAATATATTCAGGAAAAAACGCATACGCCCTTTGTGGCCAAGTTTATCATTGTCGACGTTTTGCCTCTTTTCCTATGCTTTAAATGCAATTCCAGTGTACCTCCTGAAATCAGTTTCCTGCAATTCTGCCCCACTTTCAAGTCCTCTTGGCAGCCTTACTTCAGTATATTTTTGGACGATAGCTGTCATTTATAACTCTGCAGGTTTGTGAATTACACTGCCCCTGAGCTCCTTTCTTCAATTCGCTTTCTTGTGAGCTGGCCGCAACACCGCAGGATTGCTTCAGACCCTAATCTAGTTCCGGCACGGCACACTGAGCCTTTGGTTAATTCCTCTTCCTGGTGGGAAATGAGAGTTAAATTTGCCCGTCCAGACACCTCCAGCTAATCTCTCATTTGTCCTCCCTATTCCTGTTCATCTTCCGCAGAAATTGGAAACTGGGCCAAACAGAAGGTTAAAGGCACTGACTCTCCAAGTCGGGAGAGTGTTAGTAAATCGTCTGGAATGTTGCACCCGAGTACCAGGGGACGAGAACTGAGACATATTGGAACACGTCTCCCGATCACACAGTTGATCATACTCTGGGTTCCACATGCTTGTTTTAGCTGAAGGAAGAATCCCTTAAACCTGGAGAGTTGAGACCCGTGGAATGGGTACCATGCAATATGACTTCAAAGGGTCTTCATTTGCTCACCGAACCTCTCCAATCCTATCACTGCTGCGTTTATGCCCCTGTACTCACACTTGATTCTCTTTCAGACACATAGCAATCTTTAGGTTTTAAGATACTTACTAGTCAGGTACATTATCAGGTGTTTAACATGGGGTTTTGAGTCCATTTCGTTGAGCAAGGAGTAGCTCTTGTCTATTACATATTTGGCTTAAGGAACTTTATCTGTGCTCATTTCAATCTCTGGTTTTACAAAGCACCCCAACTCACCTTTCCCCTTAAGCTAGCATAAGTTTGTTTTCTAAATTTGAGACCCTGTTCTCTTTTGTAATCTAGTTCCTGTGTAGTCAAGTTTACATTCCGTGTATTAGTGATATCTTATGATATTTCTTTTTCTGTGTGACTTATTTCAGTTAGAATCATCATACCTGAATCCACTCATTATGCTGCTATGGGCCTGATGACAGATTTCATTGCTGAGGGATATTGCATTGTACGTAAGTACCAAAACTTCTTTATCCATTTTTCACTTTCTGCAAAATTGAACTTGTACCGTAAATGAGGTTCTTGTAAACAGAGCCATCCCAAATTTTGGGGTGGCTGTGTCTTTTTGATTTTAATTTCCCTAAGCTATAGGACCATAAGTGGAAGTGCCCTAGGCTCTGTTGCTTTGTTTTTTAGATGTTTCAGGAAACACCATACACTTCTCCCTAGTGGCTGTTGGCAGTTTACATCCCGCCCATCAGCATAACAAGGCTCCCAGTTCTCCATGGCCTGTCCTGCCTTTCTGGATTTTACACTTTATTCAGATGGCCCTTTTGACCAGGGGGAAGTGAGACTTCATTGTTGTGCAGATTTCCTATGCAAGCTTGCTTGGTTGGCCAAAAAGGGCGTATGCGTTTTTTCCTGAATATATTCAGGAATAAACGCATACGCCCTTTTTGGCCAAGTGCATCATTGTGGACATTCTGCCTCTTTTCCTATGCTTTAAATGCAATTCCAGTCTACCTCCTGAAATCGGCTTCCTGCAATTCTGCCCCGCTTTCAAGTCCTCTTGGCAGCCTTACTTCAGTATATTTTTGGACGATAGCTGTCATTTATAACTCTGCAGGTTTGTGAATTACAGTGCCCCGAGCGCCTTTCTTCAACTCGCTTTCTTGTGAGCTGGCCGCAACACCGCAGGATTGCTTCAGGCCCTAATCTGGTTCTGGCACGGCACGCTGAGCCTTTGCTTAATTCCTCTTCCTGGTGGGAAATGAGAGTTAAATTTGCCCGTCCAGACACCTCCAGCTAGTCTCTCATTGGTTCTCCCTATTCCTGTTCATGTTCCGCAGAAATTGCAAACTGGCCCAAACAGGAGTTTAAAGGCACTGACTCTCCAAGTCGGGAGAGTGTTAGTAAAGCGTCTGGAATGTTGCACCCGAGTACAAGGGGACGAGAACTGAGACATATTGGAACACGTCTCCCGATCACATGGTTGATCATACTCTGGGTTCCACATGCATGCTTTAGGTGAAGGAAGAATCCCTTAAACCTGGAGAGTTGAGACCCGTGGAATGGGTACCATGCAATATGACTTCAAAGGGTCTTCATTTGCTCACCGAACCTCTCCAATCCTATCACTGCTGCGTTTATGCCCCTGTACACACGCTTGATTCTCTTTTGGAGACATAGCAATCCATAGGTTTTAAGATACTTACTAGTCAGGTACATTCTTAGGCATTTAATATGGGGTGTTGAGTCCATTTCGTTGAGCAAGGAGTAGCTCTTGTCTATTCCATATTTGGCTTAAGGAACTTTATCTGTGCTCATTTCAATCTCTGGTTTTATGCAGCACCCCAACTCACCTTTCCCCTTAAGCAAGCATAAGTTGGTTTTCTAAATTTGAGACCCTGTTCTCTTTTGTAATACAGTTCCTGTGTAGCCAAGTTTACATTCCGTGTATTAGTGATATCTTATGATGTTTCTTTTTCTGTGTGGCTTATTTCAGTTAGAATCATCATACCTGAATCCACTCATTATGCTGCTACTGGCCTGATGACATAGATTTCATTGCTGAGTGATATTGCATTGTACGTAAGTACCACAACTTCTTTATCCATTTTTCACTTTCTGCGATATTGAACTAGTCCCTTAAACGAGTTTCTTCTAAACAGAGCCATCCCAGACTTTGGGGTGGCTGTGTCTTTTTGATGTTAATTTCCCTAGGCTATAGGGCCATAAGTGGAATTGCCCTAGGCTCTGTTGCTTTGTTTTTTAGATGTTTCAGGAAACACCATACACTTCTCCCTAGTGGCTGTTGGCAATTTACATCCCGCCCATCAGCATAACAAGGCTCCCAGTTCTCCATGGCCTGTGTTGCCTTTCTGGATTTTACACTTTTTTCAGATGGCCCTTTTGACCGGGGGGAAGTGAGACTTCATTGTAGTGCAGATTTCCTTTGCAAGCTTGCTTGGTTGGCCAAAATGGGCGTATGCGTTTTTTCCTGAATATATGCAGGAAAAAACGCATACGCCCTTTTTGGCCAAGTGCATCATTGTCGACGTTCTGCCTCTTTTCCTATGCTTTAAATGCAATTCCAGTCTACCTCCTGAAATCGGTTTCCTGCAATTCTGCCCCGCTTTCAAGTCCTCTTGGCAGCCTTACTTCAGTATATTTTTGGATGATAGCTGTCATTTATAACTCTGCAGGTTTGTGAATTACAGTGCCCCTGAGCTCCTTTCTTCAACTCGCTTTCTTGTGAGCGGGCCGCAACACCGCAGGATTCCTTCAGGCCCTAATCTGGTTCCGGCACGGCACGCTGAGCCTTTGGTTAATTCCTCTTCCTGGTGGGAAATGAGAGTTAAATTTGCCCGTCCAGACACCTCCAGCTAGTCTCTCATTGGTTCTCCCTATTCCTGTTCATCTTCCGCAGAAATTGCAAACTGGGCCAAACAGGAGGTTAAAGGCACTGACTCTCCAAGTCGGGAGAGTGTTAGTCAAGCGTCTGTAATGTTGCACCCGAGTACCAGGGGACGAGAATGGAGAAATATTGGACCACGACTCCCGATCACACGGTTGATCATACTCCGGGTTCCACATGCATGATTTAGCTGAAGGAAGAATCCCTTAAACCTGGAGAGTTGAGACCCGTGGAATGGGTACCATGCAATATGACTTCAAAGCGTCTTCATTTGCTCACCGAACCTCTCCAATCCTATCACTGCTGCGTTTATGCCCCTGTACACACGCTTGATTCTCTTTCGGAGACATAGCGATCCATAGGTTTTAAGATACTTACTAGTCAGGTACATTCTTAGGCGTTTAATATGGGGTGTTGAGTCCATTTCGTTGAGCAAGGAGTAGCTCTTGTCTATTCCATATTTGGCTTAAGGAACTTTATCTGTGCTCATTTCAATCTCTGGTTTTATGCAGCACCCCAACTCACCTTTCGCCTTAAGCAAGCATAAGTTGGTTTTCTAAATTTGAGACCCTGTTCTGTTTTGTAATCCAGTTCCTGTGTAGCCAAGTTTACATTCCGTGTATTAGTGATATCTTATGATGTTTCTTTTTCTATGTGACTTATTTCAGTTAGAATCATCATACCTGAATCCACTCATTATGCTGCTATGGGCCTGATGACAAAGATTTCATTGCTGAGTGATATTGCATTGTACGTAAGTACCACAACTTCTTTATCCATTTTTCGCTTTCTGTGAAATTGAACTTGTACCATAAACGAGGTTCTTGTAAACAGAGCCGTCCCAAACTTTGGGGTGGCTGTGTCTTTTTTATTTTAATTTCCCTAAGCTATAGGACCATAAGTGGAAGTGCCCTAGGCTCTGTTGCTTTGTTTTAGACGTTCCAGGAAACACCATACACTTCTCCTGAGTGGCTGTTGGCAATTTACATCCCGCCCATCAGCATAACAGGGCTCCCAGTTCTCCATGGCCTGTCCTGCCTTTCTGGATTTTACACTTTTTTCAGATGGCCCATTTGACTGGGGGGAAGTGAGACTTCATTGTAGTGCAGATTTCCTTTGCAAGCTTGCTTGGTTGGCCTAAAAGGGCGTATGCTTTTTTTCCTGAATATATTCAGGAAAAAAAGCATACGCCCTTTTTGGCAAGTTCATCATTGTCGACGTTCTGCCTCTTTTCCTATGCTTTAAATGCAAATCAAGTCTACCACCTGAAATCGGTTTCCTGCAATTCTGCCCCGGTTTCAAGCCCTCTTGGCAGCCTTACTTCAGTAGATTTTTGTACGATAGCTGTCATTTATAACTCTGCAGTTTTGTGAATTACAGTGCCCCTGAGCTCCTCTCTTCAACTCGCTTTCTTGTGAGCTGGCCTCAACACCGCAAGATTGCTTCAGGCCCTAATCTGGTTCTGGCACGGCACGCTGAGCCTTTGGTTAATTCCTCTTCCTGGTGGGAAATGAGAGTTAAATTTGCCCGTCCAGACACCTCCAGCTAGTCTCTCATTGGTTCTCCCTATTCCTGTTCATCTTCCGCAGAAATTGCAAACTGGGCCAAACAGGAAGTTAAAGGCACTGTCTCTCCAAGTCGGGAGAATATTAGTAAAGCGTCTGCAATTTTGCACCCGAGTACCAGGGGATGAGAACTGAGACATATTAGAACACATCTCCCGATCACACGGTTGATCACACTCTGTGTTCCACATGCATTTTTTAGCTGAAGGAAGAATCCCTTAAACTTGGAGAGTTGAGACCCGTGGAATGGGTACCATGCAATATGACTTCAAAGGGTCTTCATTTGCTCACCAAACCTCTCCAATCCTATCACTGCTGCGTTTATGCCCCTGTACTCACGCTTGATTCTCTTTCAGAGACATAGCAATCCATAAGTTTTAAGATACTTACTAGTCAGGTACATTATTAGGCGTTTAATAAGGGGTTTTGAGTCCATTTCGTTGAGCAAGGAGTAGCCCTTGTCTATTACATATTTGGCTTAAGGAACTTTATCTGTGCTCATTTCAATCTCTGGTTTTATGCAGCACCCCAACTCACCTTTCCCCTTAAGCAAGCATAAGTTGGTTTTCTAAATTTGAGACCCTGTTCTGTTTTGTAATCCAGTTCCTGTGTAGCCAAGTTTACACTCCGTGTATTAGTGTTATCTTATGATGTTTCTTTTTCTGTGTGACTTATTTCAGTTAGAATCATCATACCTGAATCCACTCTATGCTTTACAGGCCTGATGACATAGATTTCATTGCTGATTGATATTGCATTGTACGTAAGTACCACAACTTCTTTATCCAGTTTTCACTTTCTGCGATATTGAACTTGTACCATAAATGGGGTTCTTGTAAACAGAGCCATCCCAAACTTTGGGGTGGCTGTGTCTTATTGATTTCAATTTCCCTAAGCTATAGGACCATAAGTGGAACTGCCCTAGGCTCTGTTGCTTTGTTTTTTCGATGTTTCAGGAAACACCATACACTTCTCCTGAGTGGCTGTTGGCAATTTACATCCCGCCAATCAACATAACAAGGCTCCCAGTTCTCCATGGCCTGTCCTGCCTTTCTGGATTTTACACTTTTTTCAGATGGCCCTTTTGACCGGGGGGAAGTGAGACTTCATTGTAGTGCAGATTTCCTTTGCAAGCTTGCTTGGTTGGCCAAAAAGGGCGTATGCGTTTTTTCCTGAATATATTCAGGAAAAAACGCATACACCCTTTTTGGCCTAGTGCATCATTCTCGACGTTCTGCCTCTTTTCCTATGCTTTAAATGCAATTCCAGTGTACCTCCTGAAATCGGTTTCCTGCAATTCTGCCCGGCTTTCAAGTCCTCTTGGCAGCATTACTTCAGTATATTTTTGGACGATAGCTGTCATTTATAACTCTGCAGGTTTGTGAATTACAGTGCCCCTGAACTCCTTTCTTCAAATTGCTTTCTTGTGAGCTGGCAGCAACACCGCAGGATTGCTTCAGGCCCTAATCTGATTCCGACATGGCACGCTGAGCCTTTGGTTAATTCCTCTTCGTGGTGGGAAATGAGAGTTAAATTTGCCCGTCCAGACACCTCCAGCTAGTCTCTCATTGGTTCTCCCTATTCCTGTTAATCTTCCGCGGAATTTGCAACCTGGGCCAAACAGGAGGTTAAAGGCACTGACTCTCCAATTCAGGAGAGTGTTAGTAAAGCGTATGGAATGTTGCACCCGAGTACCAGGGGACGAGAACTGAGACATATTGGAACACGTCTCCCGATCACACGTTTGATCATACTCTGGGTTCCACATGCATGTTTTAGCTGAAGGAAGAATCCCTTAAACCTGGAGAGTTGAGACCCGTGGAATGGGTACCATGCAATATGACTTCAAAGGGTCTTCATTTGCTCACCGAACCTTTCCAATCCTATCACTGTTGCGTTTATGCCCCTATACTCACGCTTGATTCTCTTTCAGAGACATAGCAATCTTTAGGTTTTAAGATACTTACAAGTCAGGTACATTATAAGGTGTTTAACATGGGGTTTTGAGTCCATTTCGTTGAGGAAGGAGTAGCTCTTGTCTATTACATATTTGGCTTAAGGAACTTTATCTGTGCTCATTTCAATCTCTGGTTTTATGCAGCACCCCAACTCACCTTTCCCCTTAAGCAAGCATAAGTTGGTTTTCTAAATTGGAGACCCTGTTCTGTTTTGTAATCCAGTTCCTGTGTAGCCAAGTTTACATTCCGTGTATTAGTGATATCTTATGATGTTTCTTTTTCTGTGTGACTTATTTCAGTTAGATTCATCATACCTGAACCCACTCATTTTCTGCTACGTGCCTGATGACATAGATTTCATTGCTGAGTGATATTGCATTGTACGTAAGTACCACAACTTCTTTATCCATTTTTCACTTTCTGCGATATTGAACTTGTACCGTAAACGAGGTTCTTGTAAACAGAGCCATCCCAAACTTTGGGGTGGCTGTGTCTTTTTGATTTTAATTTCCCTAAGCTATAGGACCATAAGTGGAAGTGCCCTAGGCTCTGTTGCTTTGTTTTTTAGATGTTTCAGGAAACACCATACACTTCTCCCCTGTGGCTGTTTGGAGTTTACATCCCGCCCATCAGCATAACAAGGCTCCCAGTTCTCCATGGCCTGTCCTGCCTTTCTGGATTTTACACTTTTTTCAGATGGCCCCTTTGACCGCGGGGAAGTGAGACTTCATTGTAGTGCAGATGTCCTTTGCAAGCTTGCTTGGTTGGCCAAAAAGGGCGTATGCTTTTTTTCCTGAATATATTCAGGAAAAAACGCATACGCCCTTTTTGGCCAATTGCATCATTGTGGACGTTCTGCCTCTTTTCCTATGCTTTAAATGCAATTCCTGTCTACCTCCTGAAATCGGTTTCCTGCAATTCTGCCCCGCTTTCAAGTCCTCTTGGCAGCCTTACTTCAGTATATTTTTGGACGATAGCTGTCATTTATAACTCTGCAGGTTTGTGAATTACAGTGCCCCTGAGCTCCTTTCTTCAACTCGCTTTCTTGTGAGCTGGCCGCAACACCGCAGGATTCCTTCAGGCCCTAATCTTGTTCCGGCACGGCACGCTGAGCCTTTGGTTAATTCCTCTTCCTGGTGGGAAATGGGAGTTAAATTTGCCCGTCCAGACACATCCAGCTAGTCTCTCATTGGTTCTCCCTATTCCTGTTCATCTTCCACGGAATTTGCAAACTGGGCCAAACAGGAGGTTAAAGGCACTGACTCTCCAAGTCGGAAGAGTGTTAGTAAAGCGTCTGGAATGTTACACCCGAGTACCAGGGGATGAGAACTGAGACATATTTCAACACGTCTCCCGATCACACGGCTGATCATACTCTGGGTTCCACATGCATGTTTTAGCTGAAGGAAGAATCCCTTAAACCTGGAGAGTTGAGACCCGTGGAATGGGTACCATGCAATATGACTTCAAAGGGTCTTCATTTGCTCACCGAACCTCTCCAATCCTATCACTGCTGCGTTTATGCCCCTGTACTCACGCTTGATTCTCTTTCAGAGACATAGCAATCTTTAGGTTTTAAGAAACTTACTAGTCAGGTACATTATAAGGTGTTTAACATGGGGTTTTGAGTCCATTTCGTTGAGCAGGGAGTAGCTCTTTTCTATTCCATATTTGGCTTAAGGAACTTTATCTGTGCTCATTTCAATCTCTGGTTTTATGCAGCACCCCAACTCACCTTTCCCCTTAAGCAAGCATAAGTTGGTTTTCTAAATTTGAGACCCTGTTCTGTTTTGTAATCCATTTCCTGTGTAGCCAAGTTTACATTCCGTGTATTAGTGATATCTTATGATGTTTCTTTTTCTGTGTGACTTATTTCAGTTAGAATCATCGTACCTGAATCCACTCATTATGCTGCTACGTGCCTGATGACATAGATTTCATTGCTGAGTGTTATTGCATTGTATGTAAGTACCACAACATCTTTATCCATTTTTCACTTTCTGTGATATTGAACTTGTACCGTAAACGAGGTTCTTGTAATAAGAGCCATACCAAATTTTGGGGTGGCTGTGTCTTTTTGATTTTAATTTCCCTAAGCTATAGGATCATAAGTGGAAGTGCCCTAGCCTCTGTTGCTTTGTTTTTTACATGTTTTAGGAAACACCATACACTTCTCCCGAGTGGCTGTTGGCAATTTACATCCCGCCCATCAGCATAACAAGGCTCCCAGTTCTCCATGGCCTGTCCTGCCTGTCTGGATTTTACACTTTTTTCAGATGGCCCTTTTGACCGGGGGCAAGTGAGACTTCATTGTAGTGCAGATTTCCTTTGCAAGCTTGCTTGGTTGGCCAAAAAGGGCGTATGCGTTTTTTTCTGAATATATTCAGGAAAAAACGCATACGCCCTTTGTGGCCAAGATTATCATTGTCGACGTTTTGCCTCTTTTCCTATGCTTTAAATGCAATTCCAGTGTACCTCCTGAAATCAGTTTCCTGCAATTCTGCCCCGCTTTCAAGTCCTCTTGGCAGCCTTACTTCAGTATATTTTTGGACGATAGCTGTCATTTATAACTCTGCAGGTTTGTGAATTACAGTGCCCCTGAGTTCCTTTCTTCAACTCGCTTTCTTGTGAGCTGGCCGCAACACCGCAGGATTGCTTCAGGCCCTAATCTGGTTCCGGCACGGCACGCTGAGCCTTTGATTAATTCCTCTTCCTGGTGGGAAATGAGAGTTAAATTTTCCCGTCCAGACACCTCCAGCTAGTCTCTCATTGGTTCTCCCTATTCCTGTTCATCTTCCGCAGAAATTGCAAACTGGGCCAAACAGGAGGTTAAAGGCACTGACTCTCCAAGTCGGGAGAGTGTTAGTAAAGCGTCTGAAAAGTTGCACCCGAGTACCAGGGGACGAAAACTGAGACATATTGGAACACGTCTCCCGATCACATGGTTGATCATACTCAGGGTTCCACATGCATGATTTAGCTGAAGGAAGAATCCCTTAAACCTGGAGCGTTGAGACCCGTGGAATGGGTACCATGCAATATGACTTCAAAGGGTCTTCATTTGCTAACCGAACCTCTCCAATCCTATCACTGCTGTGTTTATGCCCCTGTACAAACGCTTGATTCTCTTTCGGAGACATAGCAATCCATAGGTTTTAAGATACTTACTAGTCAGGTACATTCTTAGGCGTTTAATATGGGGTGTTGAGTCCATTTCGTTGAGCAAGGAGTAGCTCTTGTCTATTCCACATTTGGCTTAAGGAACTTTATCTGTGCTCATTTCATCTCTAGTTTTATGCAGCACCCCAACTCACCATTCCCCTTAAGCAAGCATAAGTTGGTTTTCTAAATTTGAGACACTGTTCTGTTTTGTAATCCAGTTCCTGTGTAGCCAAGTTTACATTCCGTGTATTAGTGATATCTTCTGATGTTTCTTTTCCTGTGTGACTTATTTCAGTTAGAATCATCATACCTGAATCCACTCATTATGCTGCTACGGGCCTGATGACATAGATTTCATTGCTGAGTGATATTGCATTGTACGTAAGTACCACAACTGCTTTATCCATTTTTCACTTTCTGCGATATTGAACTAGTCCCATAAACGAGTTTCTTGTAAACAGAGCCGTCCCAAACTTAGGGGTGGCTGTGTCTTTTTGATTTTAATTTCCCTAAGCTATAGGGCCATAAGTGGATGTGCTCTAGGCTCTGTTGCTTTGTTTTTTATATGTTTCAGGAAACACCATACACTTCTCCTGAGTGGCTGTTGGCAATTTACATCCCGCTCATCAGCATAACAAGGCTTCCAGTTCTCCATGGCCTGTCATGCCTTTCTGGATTTTATACTTTTTTCAGATGGCCCTTTTGACCTGGGGGGAAGTGAGACTTCATTGTAGTGCAGATTTCCTTTGCAAGCTTGCTTGGTTGGCCAAAAAGGGCGTATGCATTTTTTCCTGAATATATTTAGGAAAAAATGCATACACACTTTTTGGCCAAGTGCATCATTGTTGACGTTCTGCCTCTTTTCCTATGCTTTAAATGCAATTCCAGTCTACCTCCTGAAATCGGTTTCCTGCAATTCTGCCCCGCTTTCAAGTCCTCGTGGCAGCCTTACTTCAGTATATTTTTGGACGATAGCTGTCATTTATAACTCTGCAGGTTTGTGAATTACAGTGCCCCTGAGCTCCTTTCTTCAACTCGCTTTCTTCTGAGCTGGCCGCAACACCGCAGGATTGCTTCAGGCCCTAATCTGGTTCCGGCACGACACGCTAAGCCTTTCGTTAATTCCTCTTCCTGGTGGGAAATGAGAGTTCAATTGGCCCGTACAGACACCTCCAGCTAGCCTCTCATTGCTTCTCCCTATTCCTGTTCATCTTCCGCAGAAATTGCAAACTGGGCCAAACAGGAGGTTAAAGGCACTGACTCTCCAAGTCGGGAGAGTGTTAGTAAAGCGTCTGGAATGTTGCACCCGAGTTCCAGGGGACGAGAACGGAGACATATTTGAACATGTCTCCCGATCACACGGTTGATCATACTCTGGGTTCCACATGCATGATTTTGCTGAAGGAAGAATCCCTTAAACCTGGAGAGTTGAGACCCGTGGAATGGGTACCATGCAATATGACTTCAAAGGGTCTTCATTTGCTTACCGAACCTCTCCAATCCTATCACTGTTGCGTTTATGCCCCTGTGCACACGCTTGATTCTCCTTTGGAGACATAGCAATCCATAGGTTTTAAGATACTTACTAGTCAGCTACATTCTTTGGCGTTTAATATGGGGTGTTGAGTCCATATCATTGAGCAAGGAGTAGCTCTTGTCTATTACATATTTAGCTTAAGGAACTTTATCTGTGCTCATTTCAATCTCTGGTTTTATGCAGCACCCCAACTCACCTTTCCCCTTAAGCAAGCATAAGTTGGTTTTCTAAATTTGAGACCCTGTTCTGTTTTGTAATCCAGTTCCTGTGTAGCCAAGTTTACATTCCGTGTATTAGTGATATCTTATGATGTTTCTTCTTCTGTGTGACTTATTTCAGTTAGAATCATCATACCTGAATCCACTCATTATGCTGCTACGTGCCTGATGACATAGATTTCATTGCTGAGTGATATTGCATTGTACGTAAGTACCACAAATTCTTTATCCATTTTCCGCTTTCTGCGATATTGAACTTGTACCATAAATGCGGTTCTTGTAAAGAGAGCCGTCCCAAACTTTGGGGTGGCTGTGTCTTTTTGATTTTAATTTCCCTAAGCTATAGGACCATAAGTGGAAATGCCCTAGGCTCTGTTGCTTTGTTTTTTAGATGTTTCAGGAAACACCATACACTTCTCCCGAGTGGCTGTTGGCAATTTACATCCCGCCCATCAGCATAACAAGGCTCCCAGTTCTCCATGGCCTGTTCTGCCTTTCTGGATTTTACACTTTTTTCAGATGGCCCTTTTGACCGCGGGGAAGTGAGACTTCATTGTAGTGCAGATTTCCTTTGCAAGCTTGTTTGGTTGGCCAAAAAGGGCGTATGCGTTTTTTCCTGAATATATTCAAGAAAAAACGCATACGCCCTTTTTGGCCACATTTATCATTGTCCACGTTCTGCCTCTTTTCCTATGCTTTAAATGCAATTCCAGTCTACCTCCTGAAATCGGTTTTCTGCAATTCTTCCCCGCTTTCAAGTCCTCTTGGCAGCCTTACTTCAGTATATTTTTGGATGATAGCTGTCATTTATAATTCTGCAGGTTTGTGAATTACAGGGCCCCTGAGCTCCTTTCTTCAACTCGCTTTCTTGTGAGCTGGCCGCAACACCGCAGGATTGCTTCAGGCCCTAATCTTGTTCCGGCACGGCACGCTGAGCCTTTGGTTAATTCCTCTTCCTGGTGGGAAATGAGACTTAAATTTTCCCGTCCAGACACCTCCAGCTAGTCTCTCATTGGTTCTCCCTATTCCTGTTCATCTTCCGCAGAAATTGCAAACTGGGCCAAACAGGAGGTTAAAGGCCCTGACTCTCCAAGTCGGGAGAGTGTTAGTAAAGCATCTGGAATGTTGCACCCGAGTACCAGGGGACGAGAACTGAGACATATTGGAACATGTCTCCCGATCACACGGTTGATCACACTCTGGGTTCCACATGCATGTTTTAGCTGAAGGAAGAATCCCTTAAACCTGGAGAGTTGAGACCCGTGGAATGGGTACCATGCAATATGACTTCAAAGGGTCTTCATTTGATCACCGAACCTCTCCAATCCTATCACTGCTGCGTTTATGCCCCTGTACACACGCTTGATTCTCATTTGGAGATATAGCAATCCATGGGTTTTAAGATACTTACTAGTCACGTACATACTTAGGCGTTTAATATGGGGTGTTGAGTCCATTTCGTTGAGCAATGCGTAGCTCTTGTCTATTCCATATTTGGCTTAAGGAACTTTATCTGTGCTCATTTCAATCTCTGGTTTTATGCAGCACCCCAACTCACCTTTCCCCTTAAGCAAGCATAAGTTCGTTTTCCAAATTTGAGACCCTGTTCTCTTTTGTAATCCAGTTCCTGTGTAGCCAAGTTTACATTCCGTGTATTAGTGATATCTTATGATGTTTCTTTTTCTGTGTGACTTATTTCAGTTAGAATCATCATACCTGAATCCACTCATTATGCTGCTATGGGTCTGATGACATAGATTTCATTGCTGAGTGATATTGCATTGTACGTAAGTACCACAACTGCTTTATCCATTTTTCACTTTCTGTGATATTGAACTTGTCCCGTAAACGAGTTTCTTGTAAACAGAGCCGTCCCAAATTTGGGGTGGCTGTGTCTTTTTGATGTTAATTTCCCTAAGCTATAGGGCCATAAGTGGAAGTGCCCTAGGCTCTGTTGCTTTGTTTTTTAGATGTTTCAGGAAACACCATACACTTCTCCCGAGTGGCTGTTGGCAATATACATCCCGCCCATCAGCATAACAAGGCTAGCAGTTCTCCATGCCCTGTCCTGCCTTTCTGGATTTTACACTTTTTTCAGTTGGCCCTTTTGACCGGAGGGAAGTGAGACTTCATTGTAGTGCAGATTTCCTTTGCAAGCTTGCTTGGTTGGCCAAAAAGCGCGTATGCGTTTTTTCCTGAATATATTCAGGAAAAAACGCATACGCCCTTTTTGGCCAAGTGCATCATTGTCGACGTTCTGCCTCTTTTCCTATGCTTTAAATGCAATTCCAGTGTTCCTCCTGAAATTGCTTTCCTGCAGTTCTGCCCCGCTTTCAAGTCCTCTTGGCAGCCTTACTTCAGTATATTTTTGGACGATAGCTGTCATTTATAACTCTGCAGGTTTGTGAATTACACTGCCCCTGAGCTCCTTTCTTCAATTCGCTTTCTTGTGAGCTGGCCGCAACACCGCAGGATTGCTTCAGGCCCTAATCTAGTTCCGGCACGGCACACTGAGCCTTTGGTTAATTCCTCTTCCTGGTGGGAAATGAGAGTTAAATTTGCCCGTCCAGACACCTCCAGCTAGTCTCTCATTTGTCCTCCCTATTCCTGTTCATCTTCCGCAGAAATTGCAAACTGGGGCAAACAGGAGGTTAAAGGCACTGACTCTCCAAGTCGGGAGAGTGTTAGTAAAGCGTCTGGAATGTTGCACCCGAGTACCAGGGGACGAGAACTGAGACATATTGGAACACGTCTCCCGATCACACAGTTGATCATACTCTGGGTTCCACATGCTTGTTTTAGCTGAAGGAAGAATCCCTTAAACCTGGAGAGTTGAGAACCGTGGAATGGGTACCATGCAATGTGACTTCAAAGGGTCTTCATTTGCTCACCGAACCTCTCCAATCCTATCACTGCTGCGTTTATGCCCCTGTACACACGCTTGATTCTCTTTCGGAGGCATAGCAATCCATAGGTTTTAAGATACTTACTAATCAGGTACATTCTTAGGCGTTTAATATGGGGTGTTGAGTCCATTTCGTTGAGCAAGGAATAGCTCTTGTCTATTACGTATTTGGCTTAAGGAACTTTATCTGTGCTCATTTCAATCTCTGGTTTTATGCAGCACCCCAACTCACATTTCCCCTTAAGCAAGCATAAGTTGGTTTTCTAAATTTGAGACCCTGTTCTCTTTTGTAACCCAGTTCCTGTGTAGCCAAGTTTACATTCCGTGTATTAGTGATATCTTATGATGTTTCTTTTTCTGTGTGACTTATTTCAGTTAGAATCATCATACCTGAGCCCACTCATTTTCTGCTACAGGCCTGTTGACATAGATTTCATTGCTGAGTGATATTGCATTGTACGTAAGTACCACAACTGCTTTATCCATTTTTCGCTTTCTGCGATATTGAACTTGTACCATAAACGAGGTTCTTGTAAACAGAGCCATCCCAAAGTTTGGGGTGGCTGTGTCTTTTTGATTTTAATTTCCCTAAACTATAGGACCATAAGTGGAATTGACCTAGGCTCTGTTGCTTTCTTTTTTAGATGTTTCAGGAAACACCATACACTTCTCCCGAGTGGCTGTTGGCAATTTACATCCCGCCCATCAGCATAACAAGGCTCCCAGTTCTCCATGGCCGGTCCTGCCTTTCTGGATTTTACACTTTTTTCAGATGGCCCTTTTGATCAGGGGGAAGTGAGACTTCATTGTAGTGCAGATTTCCTTTGCAAGCTTGCTTGGTTGGCCAAAAAGGTCGTATGCGTATTTTCCTGAATATATTCAGGAAAAAATGCATACGCCCTTTTTGGCCAAGTGCATCATTGTGGACATTCTGCCTCTTTTGCTATGCTTTAAATGCAGTTCCTGTCTACCTCCCGATATCGGTTTCCTGCAATTCTGCCCCACTTTCAAGTCCTCTTGGCAGGCTTACTTCAGTATATTTTTGGACGATAGCTGTCATTTATAACTCTGCAGGTTTGTGAATTACAGTGTCCCTGAGCTCCTTTCTTCAACTCGCTTTCTTGTGAGCTGGCCGCAACAATGCAGGATTGCTTCAGGCCCTAATCTGGTTCCGGCATGACACGCTGAGCTTTTGGATAATTCCTCTTCCTGGTGGGAAATGAGAGTTAAATTTGCCCGTCCAGACACCTCCAGCTAGTCTCTCATTGGTCCTCCCTATTCCTGTTCATCTTCCGCAGAATTTGCAAACTGGGCCAAACAGGAGGTTAAAGGCACTGACTCTCCAAGTCGGGAGATTGTTAGTAAAACGTCTGGAATATTGCACCCGAGTACCAGGGGACGAAAAGTGAGACATATTGGAACACGTCTTCCGATCACACGGTTGATCACACTCTGGGTTCCACATGCATGTTTTAGCTGAAGGAAGAATCCCTTAAACCTGGAGAGTTGAGACCCGTGGAATGGGTACCATGCAATATGACTTCAAAGGGTCTTCATTTGCTCACCAAAACTCTCCAATCCTATCACTGCTGCGTTTATGCCCCTGTACACACACTTGATTCTCTTTCGGAGACATAGCAATCCATAGGTTTTAAGATACTTACTAGACAGCTACATACTTAGGCTTTTAATATGAGGTGTTGAGTCCATTTCGTTGAGCAAGGAGTAGCTCTTGTCTATTCCATATTTGGCTTAAGGAACTTTATCTGTGCTCATTTCAATCTCTGGTTTTATGCAGCACCCCAACTCACCTTTCCCCTTAAGCAAGCATAAGTTGGTTTTCTAAATTTGATTCCCTGTTCTGTTTTGTAATTCAGTTCCTGTGTAGCCAGGTTTACATTCCGTGTATTAGTGATATCTTCTGATGTTTCTTTTCCTGTGTGACTTATTTCAGTTAGAATCATCATACCTGAATCCACTCATTATGCTGCTACGGGCCTGATGACATAGATTTCATTGCTGAGTGATATTGCATTGTACGTAAGTACCACAACTGCTTTATCCAGTTTTCAGTTTCTGCGATATTGAACTAGTCCCATAAACGAGTTTCTTGTAAACAGAGCCGTCCCAAACTTAGGGGTGGCTGTGTCTTTTTGATTTTAATTTCCCTAAGCTATAGGGCCATAAGTGGAAGTGCCCTAGGCTCTGTTGCTTTGTTTTTTAGATGTTTCAGGAAACACCATACACTTCTCCCGAGTGGCTGTTGGCAATATACATCCCGCCCATCAGCATAACAAGGCTACCAGTTCTCCATGGCCTGTCCTGCCTGTCTGGATTTTACACTTTTTTCAGATGGCCCTTTTGACCGGGGGCAAGTGAGACTTCATTGTAGTGCACATTTCCTTTGCAAGCTTGCTTGGTTGGCCAAAAAGGGCGTATGCGTTTTTTCCTGAATATATTCAGGAAAAAACGCATACGCCCTTTGTGGCCAAGTTTATCATTGTCGACGTTTTGCCTCTTTTCCTATGCTTTAAATGCAATTCCAGTGTACCTCCTGAAATCAGTTTCCTGCAATTCTGCCCCGCTTTCAAGTCCTCTTGGCAGCCTTACTTCAGTATATTTTTGGACGATAGCTGTCATTTATAACTCTGCAGGTTTGTGAATTACACTGCCCCTGAGCTCCTTTCTTCAATTCGCTTTCTTGTGAGCTGGCCGCAACACCGCAGGATTGCTTCAGGCCCTAATCTAGTTCCGGCACGGCACACTGAGCCTTTGGTTAATTCCTCTTCCTGGTGGGAAATGAGAGTTAAATTTGCCCGTCCAGACACCTCCAGCTAGTCTCTCATTTGTCCTCCCTATTCCTGTTCATCTTCCGCAGAAATTGGAAACTGGGCCAAACAGGAGGTTAAAGGCACTGACTCTCCAAGTCGGGAGAGTGTTAGTAAAGCGTCTGGAATGTTGCACCCGAGTACCAGGGGACGAGAACTGAGACATATTGGAACACGTCTCCCGATCACACAGTTGATCATACTCTGGGTTCCACATGCTTGTTTTAGCTGAAGGAAGAATCCCTTAAACCTGGAGAGTTGAGACCCGTGGAATGGGTACCATGCAATATGACTTCAAAGGGTCTTCATTTGCTCACTGAACCTCTCCAATCCTATCACTGCTGCGTTTATGCCCCTGTACTCACACTTGATTCTCTTTCAGACACATAGCAATCTTTAGGTTTTAAGATACTTACTAGTCAGGTACATTATCAGGTGTTTAACATGGGGTTTTGAGTCCATTTCATTGAGCAAGGAGTAGCTCTTGTCTATTACATATTTGGCTTAAGGAACTTTATCTGTGCTCATTTCAATCTCTGGTTTTACGCAGCACCCCAACTCACCTTTCCCCTTAAGCAAGCATAAGTTTGTTTTCTAAATTTGAGACCCTGTTCTCTTTTGTAATCTAGTTCCTGTGTAGTCAAGTTTACATTCCGTGTATTAGTGATATCTTATGATACTTCTTTTTCTGTGTGACTTATTTCAGTTAGAATCATCATACCTGAATCCACTCATTATGCTGCTATGGGCCTGATGACATAGATTTCATTGCTGAGGGATATTGCATTGTACGTAAGTACCAAAACTTCTTTATCCATTTTTCACTTTCTGCAAAATTGAACTTGTACCGTAAATGAGGTTCTTGTAAACAGAGCCATCCCAAATTTTGGGGTGGCTGTGTCTTTTTGATTTAAATTTCCCTAAGCTATAGGACCATAAGTGGAAGTGCCCTAGGCTCTGTTGCTTTGTTTTTTAGATGTTTCAGGAAACACCATACACTTCTCCCTAGTGGCTGTTGGCAGTTTACATCCCGCCCATCAGCATAACAAGGCTCCCATTTCTCCATGGCCTGTCCTGCCTTTCTGGATTTTACACTTTATTCAGATGGCCCTTTTGACCAGGGGGAAGTGAGACTTCATTGTTGTGCAGATTTCCTATGCAAGCTTGCTTGCTTGGCCAAAAAGGGCGTATGCGTTTTTTCCTGAATATATTCAGGAATAAACGCATACGCCCTTTTTGGCCAAGTGCATCATTGTGGACGTTCTGCCTCTTTTCCTATGCTTTAAATGCAATTCCAGTCTACCTCCTGAAATCGGCTTCCTGCAATTCTGCCCCGCTTTCAAGTCCTCTTGGCAGCCTTACTTCAGTATATTTTTGGACGATAGCTGTCATTTATAACTCTGCAGGTTTGTGAATTACAGTGCCCCGAGCGCCTTTCTTCAACTCGCTTTCTTGTGAGCTGGCCGCAACACCGCAGGATTGCTTCAGGCCCTAATCTGGTTCTGGCACGGCACGCTGAGCCTTTGCTTAATTCCTCTTCCTGGTGGGAAATGAGAGTTAAATTTGCCCGTCCAGACACCTCCAGCTAGTCTCTCATTGGTTCTCTCTATTCCTGTTCATGTTCCGCAGAAATTGCAAACTGGCCCAAACAGGAGTTTAAAGGCACTGACTCTCCAAGTTGGGAGAGTGTTAGTAAAGCGTCTGGAATGTTGCACCCGAGTACAAGGGGACGAGAACTGAGACATATTGGAACACGTCTCCCGATCACATGGTTGATCATACTCTGGGTTCCACATGCATGCTTTAGGTGAAGGAAGAATCCCTTAAACCTGGAGAGTTGAGACCCGTGGAATGGGTACCATGCAATATGACTTCAAAGGCTCTTCATTTGCTTACCGAACCTCTCCAATCCTATCACTGCTGCGTTTATGCCCCTGTACACACGCTTGATTCTCTTTTGGAGACATAGCAATCCATAGGTTTTAAGATACTTACTAGTCAGGTACATTCTTAGGCATTTAATATGGGGTGTTGAGTCCATTTCGTTGAGCAAGGAGTAGCTCTTGTCTATTACATATTTGGCTTAAGGAACTTTATCTGTGCTCATTTCAATCTCTGGTTTTATGCAGCACCCCAACTCACCTTTCCCCTTAAGCAAGCATAAGTTGGTTTTCTAAATTTGAGACCCTGTTCTCTTTTGTAATACAGTTCCTGTGTAGCCAAGTTTACATTCCGTGTATTAGTGATATCTTATGATGTTTCTTTTTCTGTGTGGCTTATTTCAGTTAGAATCATCATACCTGAATCCACTCATTATGCTGCTACTGGCCTGATGACATAGATTTCATTGCTGAGTGATATTGCATTGTACGTAAGTACCACAACTTCTTTATCCATTTTTCACTTTCTGCGATATTGAACTAGTCCCTTAAACGAGTTTCTTCTAAACAGAGCCGTCCCAGACTTTGGGGTGGCTGTGTCTTTTTGATTTTAATTTCCCTAAGCTATAGGACCATAAGTGGAAGTGCCCTAGGCTCTGTTGCTTTGTTTCTTAGATGTTTCAGGAAACACCATACACTTTTCCCGAGTGGCTGTTGGCAATTTACATCCCGCCCATCAGCATAACAAGGCTCCCAGTTCTCCATGGCCTGTGTTGCCTTTCTGGATTTTACACTTTTTTCAGATGGCCCTTTTGACCGGGGGGAAGTGAGACTTCATTGTAGTGCAGATTTCCTTTGCAAGCTTGCTTGGTTGGCCAAAATGGGCGTATGCGTTTTTTCCTGAATATATGCAGGAAAAAACGCATACGCCCTTTTTGGCCAAGTGCATCATTGTCGACGTTCTGCCTCTTTTCCTATGCTTTAAATGCAATTCCAGTCTACCTCCTGAAATCGGTTTCCTGCAATTCTGCCCCGCTTTCAAGTCCTCTTGGCAGCCTTACTTCAGTATATTTTTGGACGATAGCTGTCATTTATAACTCTGCAGGTTTGTGAATTACAGTGCCCCTGAGCTCCTTTCTTCAACTCGCTTTCTTGTGAGCTGGCCGCAACACCGCAGGATTGCTTCAGGCCCTAATCTGGTTCCGGCACGGCACGCTGAGCCTTTGGTTAATTCCTCTTCCTGGTGGGAAATGAGAGTTAAATTTGCCCGTCCAGACACCTCCAGCTAGTCTCTCATTGGTTCTCCCTATTCCTGTTCATCTTCCGTGGAATTTGCAACCTCGGCCAAACAGGAGGTTAAAGACACTGACTCTCCAAGTCGGGAGAGTATTAGTAAAGCACCTGGAATGTTGCACCCGAGTACCAGTGGACGAGAACTGAGACATATTGGAACACGTCTCCCAATCACATGGTTGATCATACTCTGGGTTCCACATGCATGCTTTAGCTGAAAGAAGAATCCCTTAAACCTGGAGAGTTGAGACCCGTGGAATGTGTACCATGCAATATGACTTCAAAGGGTCTTCATTTGCTAACCGAACCTCTCCAATCCTATCACTGCTGCATTTATGCCCCTGTACACACGCTTGATTCTCTTTCAGAGACATAGCAATCCATAGGTTTTAAGATACTTCCTAGTCAGGTACATTCTTAGGCGTTTAATATGGGGTGTTGAGTCCATTTCATTGAGCAAGGAGTAGCTCTTGTCTATTCCATATTTGGCTTAAGGAAATTTATCTGTGCTCATTTCAATCTCTGGTTTTATGCAGCACCCCAACTCACCTTTCCCCTTAAGCAAGCATAAGTTGGTTTTCTAAATTTGAGACCCTGTTCTGTTTTGTAATTCAGTTCCTGTGTAGCCAAGTTTACATTCTGTGTATTAGTGATATCTTATGATATTCCTTTTTCTTGTGACTTATTTCAGTTAGAATCATCATACCTGAATCCACTCATTATGCTGCTACGGGCCTGATGACATAGATTTCATTGCTGAGTTATATTGCATTGTATGTAAGTACCACAACTTCTTTATCCATTTTTCACTTTCTGCGATATTGAACCTGTCCCGTAAAAGAGTTTCTTGTAAACAGAGCCATCCCAAACTTTGGGGTGGCTGTGTCTTTTTGATTTTAATTTCCCTAAGCTATAGGACCATAAGTGGAAGTGCCCTAGGCTCTGTTGCTTTGTTTTTTAGATGTTTCAGGAAACACCATACACTTCTCCGGAGTGGCTGTTGGCAATTTACATCCCACCCATCAGCATAACAAGGCTCCCAGTTCTCCATGGTCTGTCCTGCCTTTCTGGATTTTACACTTTTTTCAGATGGCCCTTTTGACCTGGGGGGAAGTGAGACTTCATTGTAGTGCAGATTTCCTTTGCAAGCTTGCTTGGTTGGCCAAAAAGGGCGTATGCGTTTTGTCCTGAATATATTCAGGAAAAAACGCATACGCCCTTTTTGGCCAAGTGCATCATTGTCGACGTTCTGCCTCTTTTCCTATGCTTTAAATGCAATTCCAGTCTACCTCGTGAAATCGGTTTCCTGCAATTCTTCCCCGCTTTCAAGTCCTCTTGGCAGCCTTACTTCAGTATATTTTTGGACGATAGCTGTCATTTATAACTCTGCAGGTTTGTGAATTACAGTGCCCCTGAGCTCCTTTCTTCAACTCGCTTTCTTGTGAGCGGGCCGCAACACCGCAGGATTCCTTCAGGCCCTAATCTGGTTCCGGCACGGCACGCTGAGCCTTTGGTTAATTCCTCTTCCTGGTTGGAAATGAGAGTTAAATTTGCCCATCCAGACACCTCCAGCTAGTCTCTCTTTTGTTCTCCCTATTCCTGTTCATCTTCCACAGAAATTGCAAACTGGGCCAAACAGTAGGTTAAAGGCACTGACTCTCCAACTCGGGAGAGTGTTAGTTAAGCGTCTGGAATGTTGCACCCGAGTACCAGGGGACGAAAACTGAGACATATTTGAACCCGTCTCCCGATCACACGGTTGATCATACTCTGGGTTCCACATGCATGTTTTAGCTGAAGGAAGAATCCCTTAATCCTGGAGAGTTGAGACCCGTGGAATGGGTACCATGCAATATGACTTCAAAGGGTCTTCATTTGCTCACCGAACCTCTCCAATCCTATCACTGCTGCGTTTATGCCCCTGTACACACACATGATTCTCTTTCGGAGACATAGCAATCCATAGGTTTTAAGATACTTACTAGTCAGGTACATTCTTAGGCGTTTAATATGGGGTGTTGAGTCCATTTCGTTGAGCAAGGAGTAGCTCTTGTCTATTACATATTTGGCTTAAGGAACTTTATCTGTGCTCATTTCAATCTCTGGTTTTATGCAGCACCCCAGCTCACCTTTCCCCTTAAGCAAGCATAAGTTGGTTTTCTAAATTTGAGACCCTGTTCTGTTTTGTAATTCAGTTCCTGTGTAGCCAAGTTTACATTCCGTGTATTAGTGATATCTTATGATGTTTCTTTTTCTGTGTGACTTATTTCAGTTAGAATCATCATACCTGAATCCACTCATTATGCTGCTATGGGCCTGATGACATAGATTTCATTACTGAGTGATATTGCATTGTACGTAAGTACCACAACTTCTTTATCCATTTTTCACTTTCTGTGATATTGAACTTGTAACGTAAACGTGGCTCTGGTAAACAGAGACGTTCCAAACTTTGGGGTGGCTGTGTCTTTTTTATTTTAATATCCCTAAGCTATAGGACCATAAGTGGAAGTGCCCTAGGCTCTGATGCTTTGTTTTTTAGATGTTTCAGGAAACACCATACACTTCTCCAGAGTGGCTGTTGGCAATTTACATCCCGCCCATCAGCACAACAAGGCTCCCAGTTGTCCATGGCCTGTCCTGCCTTTCTGGATTTTACACTTTTTTTGAAATGACCCTTTTGACCGGGGGGAAGTGAGACTTCATTGTAGTGCAGATTTCCTTTGCAAGCTTGCTTTGTTGGCCAAAAAGTGCGTATGCGTTTTTTCCGGAATATATTCAGGAAAAAACGCATACGCCCTTTTTGGCCAAGTGCATCATTGTCGACGTTCTGCCTCTTTTCCTATGCTTTAAATGCAATTCCTGTCTGCCTACTGAAATCAGTTTCCTGCAATTCTGCCCCGCTTTCAAGTCCTCTTGGCAGCCTTACTTCAGTATATTTTTGGACGATAGCTGTCATTTATAACTCTGCAGGTTTGTGAATTACAGTGCCCCTGAGCTCCTTTCTTCAACTCGCTTTCTTGTGAGCTGGCCGCAACACCGCAGGATTGCTTCAGGCCCTAATCTGGTTCTGGCACGGCACGCTGAGCCTTTGGTTAATTCCTCTTCCTGGTGGGAAATGAGAGTTAAATTTGCCCGTCCAGACACCTCCAGCTAGTCTCTCATTGGTTCTCCCTTTTCCTGTGCATCTTCCGTGGAATTTGCAACCTGGGCCAAACAGGAGGTTAAAGACACTGACTCTCCAAGTCGGGAGAGTATTAGTAAAGCACCTGGAATGTTGCACCCGAGTACCAGTGGACGAGAACTGAGACATATTGGAACACGTCTCCCAATCACATGGTTGATCATACTCTGGGTTCCACATGCATGCTTTAGCTGAAGGAAGAATCCCTTAAACCTGGAGAGTTGAGACCCGTGGAATGGGTACCATGCAATATGACTTCAAAGGGTCTTCATTTGCTAACCGAACCTCTCCAATCCTATCACTGCTGCATTTATGCCCCTGTACACACGCTTGATTCTCTTTCAGAGACATAGCAATCCATAGGTTTTAAGATACTTACTAATCAGGTACATTCTTAGGCGTTTAATATGGGGTGTTGAGTCCATTTCATTGAGCAAGGAGTAGCTCTTGTCTATTCCATATTTGGCTTAAGGAAATTTATCTGTGCTCATTTCAATCTCTGGTTTTATGCAGCACCCCAACTCACCTTTCCCCTTAAGCAAGCATAAGTTGGTTTTCTAAATTTGAGACCCTGTTCTGTTTTGTAATTCAGTTCCTGTGTAGCCAAGTTTACATTCCGTGTATTAGTGATATCTTATGATATTCCTTTTTCTTGTGACTTATTTCAGTTAGAATCATCATACCTGAATCCACTCATTATGCTGCTACGGGCCTGATGACATAGATTTCATTGCTGAGTTATATTGCATTGTATGTAAGTACCACAACTTCTTTATCCATTTTTCACTTTCTGCGATATTGAACCTGTCCCGTAAAAGAGTTTCTTGTAAACAGAGCCGTCCCAAACTTTTGGGTGGCTGTGTCTTTTTGATTTTAATTTCCCTAAGCTATAGGACCATAAGTGGAAGTGCCCTAGGCTCTGTTGCTTTGTTTTTTAGATGTTTCAGGAAACACCATACACTTCTCCCTAGTGGCTGTTGGCAATTTACATCCCACCCATCAGCATAACAAGGCTCCCAGTTCTCCATGGTCTGTCCTGCCTTTCTGGATTTTACACTTTTTTCAGATGGCCCTTTTGACCTGGGGGGAAGTGAGACTTCATTGTAGTGCAGATTTCCTTTGCAAGCTTGCTTGGTTGGCCAAAAAGGGCGTATGCGTTTTGTCCTGAATATATTCAGGAAAAAACGCATACGCCCTTTTTGGCCAAGTGCATCATTGTCGACGTTCTGCCTCTTTTCCTATGCTTTAAATGCAATTCCAGTCTACCTCGTGAAATCGGTTTCCTGCAATTCTTCCCCGCTTTCAAGTCCTCTTGGCAGCCTTACTTCAGTATATTTTTGGACGATAGCTGTCATTTATAACTCTGCAGGTTTGTGAATTACAGTGCCCCTGAGCTCCTTTCTTCAACTCGCTTTCTTGTGAGCGGGCCGCAACACCGCAGGATTCCTTCAGGCCCTAATCTGGTTCCGGCACGGCACGCTGAGCCTTTGGTTAATTCCTCTTCCTGGTTGGAAATGAGAGTTAAATTTGCCCATCCAGACACCTCCAGCTAGTCTCTCCTTTGTTCTCCCTATTCCTGTTCATCTTCCACAGAAATTGCAAACTGGGCCAAACAGTAGGTTAAAGGCACTGACTCTCCAACTCGGGAGAGTGTTAGTTAAGCGTCTGGAATGTTGCACCCGAGTACCAGGGGACGAAAACTGAGACATATTTGAACCCGTCTCCCGATCACACGGTTGATCATACTCTGGGTTCCACATGCATGTTTTAGCTGAAGGAAGAATCCCTTAATCCTGGAGAGTTGAGACCCGTGGAATGGGTACCATGCAATATGACTTCAAAGGGTCTTCATTTGCTCACTGAACCTCTCCAATCCTATCACTGCTGCGTTTATGCCCCTGTACACACACATGATTCTCTTTCGGAGACATAGCAATCCATAGGTTTTAAGATACTTACTAGTCAGGTACATTCTCAGGCGTTTAATATGGGGTGTTGAGTCCATTTCGTTGAGCAAGGAGTAGCTCTTGTCTATTACATATTTGGCTTAAGGAACTTTATCTGTGCTCATTTCAATCTCTGGTTTTATGCAGCACCCCAGCTCACCTTTCCCCTTAAGCAAGCATAAGTTGGTTTTCTAAATTTGAGACACTGTTCTGTTTTGTAATTCAGTTCCTGTGTAGCCAAGTTTACATTCCGTGTATTAGTGATATCTTATGATGTTTCTTTTTCTGTGTGACTTATTTCAGTTAGAATCATCATACCTGAATCCACTCATTATGCTGCTATGGGCCTGATGACATAGATTTCATTACTGAGTGATATTGCATTGTACGTAAGTACCACAACTTCTTTATCCATTTTTCACTTTCTGTGATATTGAACTTGTAACGTAAACGTGGCTCTGGTAAACAGAGCCGTTCCAAACTTTGGGGTGGCTGTGTCTTTTTTATTTTAATATCCCTAAGCTATAGGACCATAAGTGGAAGTGCCCTAGGCTCTGATGCTTTGTTTTTTAGATGTTTCAGGAAACACCATACACTTCTCCAGAGTGGCTGTTGGCAATTTACATCCCGCCCATCAGCACAACAAGGCTCCCAGTTGTCCATGGCCTGTCCTGCCTTTCTGGATTTTACACTTTTTTTGAAATGACCCTTTTGACCGGGGGGAAGTGAGACTTCATTGTAGTGCAGATTTCCTTTGCAAGCTTGCTTTGTTGGCCAAAAAGTGCGTATGCGTTTTTTCCGGAATATATTCAGGAAAAAACGCATACGCCCTTTTTGGCCAAGTGCATCATTGTCGACGTTCTGCCTCTTTTCCTATGCTTTAAATGCAATTCCTGTCTGCCTACTGAAATCAGTTTCCTGCAATTCTGCCCCGCTTTAAAGTCCTCTTGGCAGCCTTACTTCAGTATATTTTTGGACGATAGCTGTCATTTATAACTCTGCAGGTTTGTGAATTACAGTGCCCCTGAGCTCCTTTCTTCAACTCGCTTTCTTGTGAGCTGGCCGCAGCACCACAGGATTGCTTCAGGCCCTAATCTGGTTCCGGCACGGCACGCTGAGCCTTTGCTTAATTCCTCTTCCTGGTTGGAAATGAGAGTTAAATTTGCCCGTCCAGACACCTCCAGCTAGTCTCTCATTGCTTCTCCCTATTCCTGTTTATCTTCCGCAGAAATTGCAAACTGGGCCAAACAGGAGGTTAAAGGCACTGACTCTCCAAGTCGGGAGAGTGTTAGTTAAGCGGCTGGAATGTTGCACCCGAGCACCGGTGGACGAGAACTGAGACAAATTGGAACATATCTCCTGATCACACGGTTGATCATACTCTGGGTTACACATGCATGTTTTAGCTGAAGGAAGAATCCCTTAAACCTGGAGAGTTGAGACCCGTGGAATGGGTACCATGCAATATGATTTCAAAGGGTCTTCATTTGCTCACCGAACCTCTCCAATCCTATCATTGCTGCGTTTCTACCACTGTACACACGCTTCATTCTCTTTTGGAGACATAGCAATCCATAAGTTTTAAGATACTTACTAGTCAGCCACATTGTTAGGCGTTTAATATGGGGTGTTGAGCCCGTTTCGTTTAGCAAGGAGTAGCTCTTGTCTATTACATATTTGGCTAAAGGAACTTTATCTGTGCTCATTTCAATCTCTGGTTTTATGCAGCACCCCAACTCACCTTTCCCCTTAAGCAAGCATAAGTTGGTTTTCTAAATTTGAGACCCTGTTCTCTTTTGTAATCCAGTTCCTGTGTAGCCAAGTTTACATTCCGTTTATTAGTGATATCTTATGATGTTTCTTTTTCTGTGTGACTTATATCAGTTAGAATCATCATACCTGAATCCACTCATTATGCTGTTACGGGCCTGATGACATAGATTTTATTCCTGAGAGATATTGCATTGTACGTAAGTACCACAACTTCTTTATCCGTTTTTCGCTTTCTGCGATATTGAACTTGTACCGTAAACGAGGTTCTTGTCAACAGAGCAATCCCAAACTTTGGGGTGGCTGTGTCTTTTTGATTTTAATTTCCCTAAGCTATAGGACCATAAGTGGAAATGCCCTAGGCTCTGTTCATGTGTTTTTTAGATGCTTCATGAAGCACCATACACTTCTCCAGAGTGGCTGTTGGCAATTTACATCCCGCCCATCAGCACAACAAGGCTCCCAGTTCTCCATGGCCTGTCCTGCCTTTCTGGATTTTACACTTTTTTCAGATGGCCCTTTTGACTGGGGGGAAGTGAGACTTCATTGTAGTGCAGATTTCCTTTGCAAGCTTGCTTGGTTGACCAAAAAGGACATATGCCTGTTTTCCTGAATATATTCAGGAAAAAACGCATACGCCCTTTTTGGCCAAGTGCATCATTGTCGACATTCTGCCTCTTTTCCTATGCTTTAAATGCAATTCCAGTCTACCTCCTGAAATCAGTTTCCTGCAATTCTGCGCCGATTTCAAGTCCTCTTGGCAGCCTTACTTCAGTATATGTTTGGACCATAGCTGTCATTTATAACTCTACAGATTTGTGAATTACAGTGCCCCTGAGCTCCTTTCTTCAACTCGCTTTCTTGTGAGCTGGCCGCAACACCGCAGGATTGCTTCAGACACTAATCTGGTTCCATCAGGGCACGCTGAGCCTTTGGTTAATTCCTCTTCCAGTTGGGCAATGAGAGTTAAATTTGCCCATCCAGACACCTCCAGCTAGTCTCTCATTGGTTCTCCCTATTCCTGTTCATCTTCCGCAGAAATTGCAAACTGGGCCAAACAGGAGGTTAAAGGCACTGACTCTCCAATTCGGGAGAGTGTTAGTAAAGCGTCTGGAAAGTTGCACCCGAGTACCAGGGGACGAGAACTGAGACATATTTGAACACGTCTCCCGATCAAACGGTTGATCATAGTCTGGGTTCCACATGCATGTGTTAGCTGAAGGAAGAATCCCTTAAACCTGGAGAGTTGAGACCCGTGGAATGGGTACCATGCAATATGACTTCAAAGGGTCTTCATTTGCTCACCGAACCTCTCCAATCCTATCACTGCTGCGTTTATGCCCCTGTACACACGCTTGATTCTCTTTTGGAGACATAGCAATCCATAGCTTTTAAGATACTAGTCAGGTACATTATTAGGTGTTTAATATGGGGTGTTGAGTCCATTTCATTGAGCAAGGAGTAGCTCTTGTCTATTACATATTTGGCTTAAGGAAGTTTATCTGTGCTCATTTCAGTCTCTGGTTTTATGCAGCACCCCAATTCACCTTTCTCCTTAAGCAAGCATAAGTTGGTTTTCTAAATTTGAGACCCTGTTCTGTTTTGTAATCCAGTTCCTCTGTAGCCAAGTTTACATTCTGTGTATTAGTGATATCTTATGATGTTTCTTTTTCTGTGTGACTTATTTCAGTTAGAAGCATCATACCTGAATCGACTCATTATGCTGCTACGGGCCTGATGACAATGATTTCATTGCTGAGTGATATTGCATTGTACGTAAGTACCACAACTTCTTTATCCATTTTTCGCTTTCTGTGATATTTAACTTGTACCGTAAACGAGGTTTTTGTAAACTGAGCCGACCCAAAGTTTAGGGTGGCTGTGTCTTTTTGATTTTAATTTCCCTAAGCTATAGGACTATAAGTGGAAGTGCCCTAGGCTCTGTTGCTTTGTTTTTTAGATGTTTCAGTAAACACCATACACTTCTCCTGAGTGGATGTTGGCAATTTTCATCCCGCCCATCAGCATAACAAGGCTCCCAGTTCTCCATGGCCTGTCGTGCCTTTCTGGATTTTACACTTTTTTCAGAAGGCCCTTTTGACCGGGGGGAAGTGAGACTTCATTGTACTGCAGATTTCCTTTGCAAGCTTGCTTGGTTGGCCAAAAAGTGCGTATGCGTTCTTTCCTGAATATATTCAGGAAACAACGCATACGCCCTTTTTGGCCAAGTGCATCATTGTGGACGTTCTGCGTCTTTTCCTATGCTTTAAATGCAATTCCAGTCTACCTCCTGAAATCGGTTTCCTGCAATTCTGCCCCGCTTTCAAGTCCTCTTGGCAGCCTTACTTCAGTATATTTTTGGACGATAGCTGTCATTTATAACTCTGCAGGTTTGTGAATTACAGTGCCCCTGAGCTCCTTTCTTCAACTCGCTTTCTTGTGAGCTGGCCGCAACACCGCAGGATTGCTTCAGGCCCTAATCTGGTTCCGGCACGGCACGCTGAGCCTTTGGTTAATTCCTCTTCCTGGTGGGAAATGAGAGTTAAATTTGCCCGTCCAGACACCTCCAGCTAGTCTCTCATTGGTCCTCCCTATTCCTGTTCATCTTCCGCAGAAATTGCAAACTGGGGCAAACAGGAGGTTAAAGGCACTGACTCTCCAAGTCGGGAGAGTGTTAGTAAAGCGTCTGGAATGTTGCACCCGAGTACCAGGGGATGAAAACTGAGACATATTTGAACACGTCTCCCGATCACACGGTTGATCATACTCTGGGTGCCACATGCATGTTTTAGCTGAAGGAAGAATCCCTTAAACCTGGAGAGTTGAGACCCGTGGAATGGGTACCATGCAATGTGACTTCAAAGGGTCTTCATTTGCTCACCGAACCTCTCCAATCCTATCACTGCTGCGTTTATGCCCCTGTACACACGCTTGGTTCTCTTTCGGAGACATAGCAATCCATAGCTTTTAAGATACTTACTAGTCAGGTACATTCTTAGGCGTTTAATATGGGGTGTTGAGTCCATTTCGTTGAGCAAGGAGTAGCTCTTGTCTATTCCATATTTGGCTTAAGGAACTTTATCTGTGCTCATTTCAATCTCTGGTTTTATGCAGCACCCCAACTCACCTTTCCCCTTAAACAAGCATAAGTTGGTTTTCTAAATTTGAGACCCTCTTCTGTTTTGTAATCCAGTTCCTGTGTAGCCAAGTTTACATTCCGTGTATCGGTGATATCTTAAGATGTTTCTTTTTCTGTGTTACATATTGTAGGTAGAATCATCATACCTGAATCCACTCATTATGCTGCTACGGGCCTGATAACATAGATTTAATTGTTGAGTGATATTGCATTGTACGTAAGTACCACAAATTCTTTATCCATTTTTCACTTTCTGCGATATTGAAGTTGTCCCGTAAACGAGGTTGTTGTAAACAGAGCCGTCCAAAACTTTTGGGTGGTTCTGCCTTTTTGATTTTAATTTCCCTAAGCTATAGGACCATAAGTGGAAGTGCCCTAGGCTCTGTTCCTCTTTTTTTTAGATGTTTCAGGAAACACCATACACTTCTAACCAGCGGCTGTTGGCAATTTACATCCCGCCCATCAGCATAACAAGGCTCCCAGTTCTCCATGTCCTGTCCTGCCTTTCTCGATTTTACACTTTTTTCAGATGGCCCTTTTGACCGGGAGGAAGTGAGACTTCATTGTAGTGCAGATTTCCTTTGCAAGCTTGCTTGGTTGGCCAAAAAGGGCGTATGCGTTTTTTCCTGAATATATTCAGGAAAAAACGCATACGCCCTTTTAGGGCAAGTGCGTCATTGTGGACGTTCTGCCTCTTTTCCTGTGCTTTAAATGAAATTCCAGTCTACCTCCTGAAATCGGTTTCCTGCAATTCTGGCGCGCTTTCAAGTCCTCTTGGCAGCCTTACTTCAGTATATTTTTGGACGATAGCTGTCATTTATAACTCCGCAGGTTTGTGAATTACAGTGCCCCTGAACTCCTTTCTTCAACTCGCTTTCTTGTGAGCTCTCCGCAACACCGCAGGATTGCTTCAGGCCCTAATCTGGTTCCGGCACGGCACGCTGAGCCTTTGATTAATTGCTCTTCCTGGTGGGAAATGAGAGTTAAATTTGCCCGTCCAGACACCTCCAGCTAGTCTCTCATTGGTCCTCCCTATCCCTGTTCATCTTCCACAGAAATTGCAAACTGGGCCAAGCAGGAGGTTAAAGGCACTGACTCTCCAAGTCGGGAGAGTGTTAGTAAAGCGTCTGGAATGTTGCACCTGAGTACCAGCGGTCGAAAACTGAGACATATTTGAACACGTCTCCGAATCAAACGGTTGATCATACTCTGGGTTCCACATGCATGTTTCAGCTGAAGGAAGAATCCCTTAAAGCTGGAGAGTTGAGACCCGTGGAATGGGTACCATGCAATATGACTTCAAAGGGTCTTCATTTGCACACCGAACCTCTCCAATCCTCTCACTGTTGCGTTTATGCCCCTATACACACGCTTGATTCTGTTTTGGAGACATAGCAATCCATAGGTTTTAAGATACTTACTAGTCAGGTACATACTTAGGCGTTTAATATGGGGTGTTGAGTCCATTTCGTTGAGCAAGGAGTAGCTCTTGTCTATTCCATATTTGGCTTAAGGAACTTTATCTGTGCTCATTTCAATCTCTGGTTTTATGCTGCACCCCAAGTCACCTTTCCCCTTAAGCAAGCATAAGTTGGTTTTCTAAATTTGAGACCCTCTTCTGTTTTGTAATCCAGTTCCTGTGTAGCCAAGTTTACATTCCGTGTATTAGTGATATATTATGATGTTTCTTTTTCTGTGTGACTTATTTCAGTGAGAATCATCATACCTGAATCCACTCATTATGCTGCTACGGGCCTGATGACATAGATTTCATTGCTGAGTGATATTACATTGTACGTAAGTACCACAAATTCTTTATCCATTTTTCACTTTCTGCGATATTGTACTTGTACCATAAACAAGGTTCTTGTAAACAGAGCCGTCCCAAACTTTGGAGTGGCTGTGTCTTTTTGATTTTAATTTCCCTAAGCTATAGGACCATAAGTGGAAGTGCCCTAGGCTCTGTTGCTTTGTTTTTTAGATGTTTCAGGAAACACCATACACTTCTTCCGAGTGGCTGTTGGCAATTTACATCCCGCCCATCAGCATAACAAGGCTCCCAGTTCTCCATGGCCTGTACTGCCTTTCTGGATTTTACAGTTTTTTCAGATGGCCCTTTTGACAAGGGGGAAGTGAGACTTCACTGTAGTGCAGATTTCCTTTGCAAGCTTGCTTGGTTGGCCAAAAAGGGCGTATGCGTTTTTTCCTGAATATATTCAGGAAAAAACTTATACGCCCTTTTTGGCCAAGTGCATCATTGTCGACGTTCTGCCTCTTTTCCTATGCTTTAAGTGCAGTTCCAGTCTACCTCCTGAAATCGGTTTCCTGCAATTCTGCCCCGCTTTCAAGTCCTCTTGGCAGCCTTACTTCAGTATATTTTTGGACGATAGCTGTCATTTATAACTCTGCAGGTTTGTGAATTACAGTGCCCCTGAGCTCCTTTCTTCAACTCGCTTTCTTGTGAGCTGGCCGCAACACCGCAGGATTGCTTCAGGCCCTAATCTGGTTCCGGCACGGCACGCTGAGCCTTTGGTTAATTCCTCTTCCTGGTGGGAAATGAGAGTTAAATTTGCCCGTCCAGACACCTCCAGCTAGTCTCTCATTGGTTCTCCCTATTCCTGTTCATCTTCCGCAGAAATTGCAAACTGGGCCAAACAGGACGTTAAAGGCACTGACTCTCCAAGTCGGGAGAGTGTTAGTAAAGTGTCTGGAATGTTGCACCCGAGTACCAGGGGACAAGAATGAGACATATTGGAACACGTCTCCCGATCACATGGTTGATAATACTCTGGGTTCCACATGCATGATTTAGCTGAAGGAAGAATCCCTTAAACCTGGAGAGTTGAGACCCGTGGAATGGGTACCATGCAATATGACTTCAAAGGGTCTTCATTTGCTCACCGAACCTCTCCAATCCTATCACTGCTGCGTTTATGCCCCTGTACACATGCTTGATTCTCTTTCAGAGACATAGCGATCCATAGGTTTTAAGATACTTACTAGTCAGGTACATTCTTAGGCGTTTAATATGGGGTGTTGAGTCCATTTCGTTGAGCAATGCGTAGCTCTTGTCTATTCCATATTTGGCTTAAGGAACTTTATCTGTGCTCATTTCAATCTCTGGTTTTATGCAGCACCCCAACTCACCTTTCCCCTTAAGCAAGCATAAGTTCGTTTTCCAAATTTGAGACCCTGTTCTCTTTTGTAATCCAGTTCCTGTGTAGCCAAGTTTACATTCCGTGTATTAGTGATATCTTATGATGTTTCTTTTTCTGTGTGACTTATTTCAGTTAGAATCATCATACCTGAATCCACTCATTATGCTGCTATGGGTCTGATGACATAGATTTCATTGCTGAGTGATATTGCATTGTACGTAAGTACCACAACTGCTTTATCCATTTTTCACTTTCTGTGATATTGAACTTGTCCCGTAAACGAGTTTCTTGTAAACAGAGCCGTCCCAAATTTGGGGTGGCTGTGTCTTTTTGATGTTAATTTCCCTAAGCTATAGGGCCATAAGTGGAAGTGCCCTAGGCTCTGTTGCTTTTTTTTTAGATGTTTCAGGAAACACCATACACTTCTCCCGAGTGGCTGTTGGCAATATACATCCCGCCCATCAGCATAACAAGGCTAGCAGTTCTCCATGCCCTGTCCTGCCTTTCTGGATTTTACACTTTTTTCAGTTGGCCCTTTTGACCGGAGGGAAGTGAGACTTCATTGTAGTGCAGATTTCCTTTGCAAGCTTGCTTGGTTGGCCAAAAAGGGCGTATGCGTTTTTTCCTAAATATATTCAGGAAAAAACGCATATGCCCTTTGTGGCCAAGTGCATCATTGTCGACGTTCTGCCTCTTTACCTATGCTTTAAATGCAATTCCAGTGTACCTCCTGAAATAAGTTTCCTGCAATTCTGCCCCGCTTTCAAGTCCTCTTGGCAGCCTTACTTCAGTATATTTTTGGACGATAGCTGTCATTTATAACTCTGCAGGTTTGTGAATTACACTGCCCCTGAGCTCCTTTCTTCAATTCGCTTTCTTGTGAGCTGGCCGCAACACCGCAGGATTGCTTCAGGCCCTAATCTAGTTCCGGCACGGCACACTGAGCCTTTGGTTAATTCCTCTTCCTGGTGGGAAATGAGAGTTAAATTTGCCCGTCCAGACACCTCCAGCTAGTCTCTCATTTGTCCTCCCTATTCCTGTTCATCTTCCGCAGAAATTGGAAACTGGGCCAAACAGGAGGTTAAAGGCACTGACTCTCCAAGTCGGGAGAGTGTTAGTAAAGCGTCTGGAATGTTGCACCCGAGTACCAGGGGACGAGAACTGAGACATATTGGAACACGTCTCCCGATCACACAGTTGATCATACTCTGGGTTCCACATGCTTGTTTTAGCTGAAGGAAGAATCCCTTAAACCTGGAGAGTTGAGACCCGTGGAATGGGTACCATGCAATATGACTTCAAAGGGTCTTCATTTGCTCACCGAACCTCTCCAATCCTATCACTGCTGCGTTTATGCCCCTGTACTCACATTTGATTCTCTTTCAGACACATAGCAATCTTTAGGTTTTAAGATACTTACTAGTCAGGTACATTATCAGGTGTTTAACATGGGGTTTTGAGTCCATTTCGTTGAGCAAGGAGTAGCTCTTGTCTATTACATATTTGGCTTAAGGAACTTTATCTGTGCTCATTTCAATCTCTGGTTTTACGCAGCACCCCAACTCACCTTTCCCCTTAAGCAAGCATAAGTTGCTTTTCTAAATTTGAGACCCTGTTCTCTTTTGTAATCTAGTTCCTGTGTAGTCAAGTTTACATTCCGTGTATTAGTGATATCTTATGATATTTCTTTTTCTGTGTGACTTATTTCAGTTAGAATCATCATACCTGAATCCACTCATTATGCTGCTATGGGCCTGATGACATAGATTTCATTGCTGAGGGATATTGCATTGTACGTAAGTACCAAAACTTCTTTATCCATTTTTCACTTTCTGCAAAATTGAACTTGTACCGTAAATGAGGTTCTTGTAAACAATGCCATCCCAAATTTTGGGGTGGCTGTGTCTTTTTGATTTAAATTTCCCTAAGCTATAGGACCATAAGTGGAAGTGCCCTAGGCTCTGTTGCTTTGTTTTTTAGATGTTTCAGGAAACACCATACACTTCTCCCTAGTGGCTGTTGGCAATTTACATCCCGCCCATCAGCATAACAAGGCTCCCATTTCTCCATGGCCTGTCCTGCCTTTCTGGATTTTACACTTTATTCAGATGGCCCTTTTGACCAGCGGGAAGTGAGACTTCATTGTAGTGCAGATTTCCTTTGCAAGCTTGCTTGGTTGGCCAAAAAGGGCGTATGCGTTTTTTCCTGAATATATTCAGGAAAAATCGCATACGCCCTTTTTGGCCAAGTGCATCATTGTCCACCTTCTGCCTCTTTTCCTATGCTTTAAATGCAATTCCAGTCTATCTCCTGAAATCGGTTTCCTGCAATTCTGCCCCGCTTTCAAGATCTCTTGTCAGGCTTCCTTCAGTATATTTTTGGACGATAGCTGTCATTTATAACTCTGCAGGTTTGTGAATTACAGTGCCCCTGAGCTCCTTTCTTCAACTCGCTTTCTTGTGAGCTGCCCGCAACACTGCAGGAATGCTTCAGGCCCTAATCTTGTTCTGGCACGGCACACTGAGCCTTTGCTTAATTCCTCTTCCTGGTGGGAAATGAGAGTTAAATTTGCCCGTCCAGACACCTCCAGCTAGTCTCTCATTGGTTCTCCCTATTCCTGTTCATTTTCCGCAGAAATTGCAAACTGGGCCAAACAGGAGGTTAAAGGCACTGACTCTCCAAGTTGGGAGAGTGTTAGTAAAGCATCTGGAATGTTGCACCCGAGTACCAGTGGACGAGAACTGAGACATATTGGAACACGTCTCCCAATCACATGGTTGATCATACTCTGGGTTCCACATGCATGCTTTAGCTGAAGGAAGAATCCCTTAAACCTCGAGAGTTGAGACCCGTGGAATGGGTACCATGCAATATGACTTCAAAGGGTCTTCATTTGCTAACCGAACCTCTCCAATCCTATCACTGCTGCATTTATGCCCCTGTACACACGCTTGATTCTCTTTCAGAGACATAGCAATCCATAGGTTTTAAGATACTTACTAGTCAGGTACATTCCTAGGCGTTTAATATGGGGTGTTGAGTCCATTTCATTGAGCAAGGAGTAGCTCTTGTCTATTCCATATTTGGCTTAAGGAAATTTATCTGTGCTCATTTCAATCTCTGGTTTTATGCAGCACCCCAACTCACCTTTCCCCTTAAGCAAGCATAAGTTGGTTTTCTAAATTTGAGACCCTGTTCTGTTTTGTAATTCAGTTCCTGTGTAGCCAAGTTTACATTCCGTGTATTAGTGATATCTTATGATATTCCTTTTTCTTGTGACTTATTTCAGTTAGAATCATCATACCTGAATCCACTCATTATGCTGCTACGGGCCTGATGACATAGATTTCATTGCTGAGTTATATTGCATTGTATGTAAGTACCACAACTTCTTTATCCATTTTTCACTTTCTGCGATATTGAACCTGTCCCGTAAAAGAGTTTCTTGTAAACAGAGCCGTCCCAAACTTTGGGGTGGCTGTGTCTTTTTGATTTTAATTTCCCTAAGCTATAGGACCATAAGTGGAAGTGCCCTAGGCTCTGTTGCTTTGTTTTTTAGATGTTTCAGGAAACACCATACACTTCTCCGGAGTGGCTGTTGGCAATTTACATCCCACCCATCAGCATAACAAGGCTCCCAGTTCTCCATGGTCTGTCCTGCCTTTCTGGATTTTACACTTTTTTCAGATGGCCCTTTTGACCTGGGGGGAAGTGAGACTTCATTGTAGTGCAGATTTCCTTTGCAAGCTTGCTTGGTTGGCCAAAAAGGGCATATGCGTTTTGTCCTGAATATATTCAGGAAAAAACGCATACGCCCTTTTTGGCCAAGTGCATCATTGTCGACGTTCTGCCTCTTTTCCTATGCTTTAAATGCAATTCCAGTCTACCTCGTGAAATCGGTTTCCTGCAATTCTTCCCCGCTTTCAAGTCCTCTTGGCAGCCTTACTTCAGTATATTTTTGGACGATAGCTGTCATTTATAACTCTGCAGGTGTGTGAATTACAGTGCCCCTGAGCTCCTTTCTTCAACTCGCTTTCTTGTGAGCTGGCCGCAACACCGCAGGATTCCTTCAGACCCTAATCTGGTTCCATCAGGGCACGCTGAGCCTTTGGTTAATTTCTCTTCCAGTTGGGCAATGAGAGTTAAATTTGCCCATCCAGACACCTCCAGCTAGTCTCTCATTGGTTCTCCCTATTCCTGTTCATCTTCCGCAGAAATTGCAAACTGGGCCAAACAGGAGGTTAAAGGCACTGACTCTCCAATTCGGGAGAGTGTTACTAAAGCGTCTGGAAAGTTGCACCCGAGTACCAGGGGACGAGAACTGAGACATATTTGAACACGTCTCCCGATCAAACGGTTGATCATAGTCTGGGTTCCACATGCATGTGTTAGCTGAAGGAAGAATCCCTTAAACCTGGAGAGTTGAGACCCGTGGAATGGGTACCATGCAATATGACTTCAAAGGGTCTTCATTTGCTCACCGAACCTCTCCAATCCTATCACTGCTGCGTTTATGTCCCTGTACTCACGCTTGATTCTCTTTCAGAGACATAGCAATCCATAGGTTTTAAGATACTTACTAGTCAGGTACATTATTAGGCATTTAATATGGTGTTTTGAGTCCATTTCGTTGAGCAAGGAGTAGCTCTTGTCTATTACATGTTTGGCTTAAGGAACTTTATCTGTGCTCAATTCAATCTCTGGTTTTATGCAGCACCCCAACTCACCTTTCCCCTTAAGCAAGCATAAGTTGCTTTTCTACATTTGAGACCCTGTTCTGTTTTGTAATCCAGTTCCTGTGTAGCCAAGTTTACATTCCGTGTATTAGTGATATCTTGTGATGTTTCTTTTTCTGTGTGACTTATTTCAGTTAGAATCATCATACCTGAATCCACTCTATGCTGCTACGGGCCTGATGACATAGATTTCATTGCTGAGTGATATTGCATTGTACGTAAGTACCACAACTTATTTATCCATTTTTCACTTTCTGCGATATTGAACTTGTACCGTAAACGAGGTTCTTATAAACAGAGCCGTCCCATACTTTGGGGTGTCTGTGTCTTTTTGATTTTAATTTCCCTAAGCTATAGGACTATAAGTGGAAGTGCCCTAGGCTCTGTTGCTTTGTTTTTTAGATGTTTCAGGAAACACCATACACTTCTCCCGAGTGGCTGTTGGCAATTTACATCCCGCCCATCAGCATAACAAGGCTCCCAGTTCTCCATGGCCTGTCCTGCCTTTCTGGATTTTACACTTTTTTCAGATGGCCCTTTTGACCGGGGGGAAGTGAGACTTCATTGTAGTGCAGATTTCCTTTGCAAGCTTGCTTGGTTGGCCAAAAAGGGCGTATGCGTTTTTTCCTGAATATATTCAGGAAAAAACGCATATGCCCTTTTTGGGCAAGTGCATCATTATCGACCTTCTGCCTCTTTTCCTATGCTTTAAATGCAATTCCAGTCTACCTCCTGAAATGGGTTTCCTGCAATTCTGCCCCGCATTCTAGTCCTCTTGGCAGCCTTACTTCAGTATATTTTTGGACGATAGCTGTCATTTATAACTCTGCAGGTTTGTGAATTACAGTGCCCCTGAGCTCCTTTCTTCAACTCGCTTTCTTGTGAGCTGGCCGCAACACCGCAGGATTGCTTCAGGCCCTAATCTGGTTCCGGCACGGCACATTGAGCCTTTGCTTAATTCCTCTTTCTGGTGGGAAATGAGAGTTAAATTTTCCCGTCCAGACACCTCCAGCTAGTCTCTCATTGGTCCTCCCTATCCCTGTTCATCTTTCGCAGAAATTGCAAACTGGGCCAAACAGGAGGTTAAAGGCACTGACTCTCCAAGTCGGGAGAGTCTTAGTAAAGCGTGTGGAATGTTGCACCTGAGTACCAGGGGACAAGAACTGAGACATATTTGAACCCGTCTCCCGATCACACGGTTGATCATACTCTGGGTTCCACATGCATGCTTTAGCTGAAGGAAGAATCCCTTAAACCTGGAGAGTTGAGACCCGTGGAATGGGTACCATGCAATATGACTTCAAAGGGTCTTCATTTGCTCACCGAACCTCTCCAATCCTATCACTGCTGTGTTTATGCCCCTGTACTCACGGTTGATTCTCTTTCGGAGACATAGCAATCCATAGGTTTTAAGATACTTACTAGTCAGGTACATTCTTAGGCGTTTAATATGGGGTGTTGAGTCCATTTCGTTGAGCAAGGAGTAGCTCTTGTCTATTACATATTTGGCTTAAGGAACTTTATCTGTGCTCATTTCAATCTCTGGTTTTATGCAGCACCCCAACTCACCTTTCCCCTTAAGCAAGCATAAGTTGGTTTTCTAAATTTGAGACCCTGTTCTGTTTTGTAATCCAGTTCCTGTGTAGCCAAGTTTACATTCCGTGTATTAGTGATATCTTATGATGTTTCTTTTTCTGTGTGACTTATTTCAGTTAGAATCATCATACCTGAATCCACTCATTATGCTGCTATGGGCCTGATGACATAGATTTCATTGCTGAGTGATATTGCATTGTACGTAAGTACCACAAATTCTTTATCCATTTTTCACTTTCTGCGAAATTGAACTTGTACCGTAAACGAGGTTCTTGTAAACAGAGCCGTCCCAAACTTTGGGGTGGCTGTGTCTTTTTGATTTTAATTTCCCTAAGCTATAGGACCATATGAGGAAGTGCCCTAGGCTCTGTTGCTTTGTTTTTTAGATGTTTCAGGAAACACCATACACTTCTCCCGAGTGGCTGTTGGCAATTTACATCCCGCCCATCAGCATAACAAGGCTCCCAGTTCTCCATGGCCTGTCCTGCCTTTCTGGATTTTACACTTTTTTCAGATGGCACTTTTGACCAGGGGGAAGTGAGACTTCATTGTAGTGCAGATTTCCTTTGCAAGCTTGCTTGGTTGGCCAAAAAGGGCATATGCGTTTTTTCCTGAATATATTCAGGAAAAAACGCATATGCCCTTTTTGGCCAAGTGCATCATTGTCGACGTTCTGCCTCTTTTCCTATGCTTTAAATGCAATTCCAGTGTACCTCCTGAAATTGGTATCCTGCATTTCTGCCCCGCTTTCAAGTCCTCTTGGCAGCCTTACTTCAGTATATTTTTGGACGATAGCTGTCATTTATAACTCTGCAGGTTTGTGAATTACAGTGCCCCTGAGCTCCTTTCTTCAACTCGCTTTCTTGTGAGCTGGCCGCAACACCGCAGGATTGCTTCAGGCCCTAATCTGGTTCCGGCACGGCACGCTGAGCCTTTGGTTAATTCCTCTTCCTGGTGGGAAATGAGAGTTAAATTTGCCCGTCCAGACACCTCCAGCTAGTCTCTCATTGGTTCTCCCTATTCCTGTTCATCTTCCGCAGAAATTGCAAACTGGGCCAAACAGGAGGTTAAAGGCACTGACTCTCCAAGTCGGGAGAGTGTTAGTAAAGCGTCTGAAAAGTTGCACCCGAGTACCAGGGGTCAAAAACTGAGACATATTTGAACACATCTCCCGATCACACGGTTGATCATACTCTGGGTTCCACATGAATGTTTTAGCTGAAGGAAGAATCCCTTAAACCTGGAGAGTTGAGACCCGTGGAATGGGTACCATGCAATATGACTTCAAAGGGTCTTCATTTGCACACCGAACCTCTCCAATCCTCTCACTACTGCGTTTATGCCCCTGTACTCACGCTTGATTCTCTTTCAGAGACATAGCAATCCATAGGTTTTAAGATACTGACTAGTCTGGTACATTATTAGGCGTTTAATATGGGGTTTTGAGTCCATTTCGTTGAGCAAGGAGTAGCTCTTGTCTATTACATATTTGTCTTAAGGAACTTTATCTGTGCTCATTTCAATCTCTGGTTTTATGCAGCACCCCAACTCACCTTTCGCCTTAAGCAAGCATAAGTTGGTTTTCTAAATTTGAGACACTGTTCTTTTTTGTAATTCAGTTTCTGTGTAGCCAAGTTTACATTCCGTGTATTAGTGATATCTTATGATGTTTCTTTTTCTGTGTGACTTATTTCAGTTAGAATCGTCATACCTGAATCCACTCACTATGCTGCTACAGGCCTGATGACATAGATTTCATTGCTGAGTGATATTGCATTGTACGTAAGTAGCACAAATTCTTTATCCATTTTTCGCTTTCTGCGATATTGAACTTGTACCATAAACGAGGTTCTTGTAAACAGAGCCGTCCCAAACTTTGGGGTGGCTGTGTCTTTTTGATTTTAATTTCCCTAAGCTATAGGACCATAAGTGGAAGTGCCCTAGGCTCTGTTGCTTTGTTTTTTAGATGTTTCAGGAAACACCATACACTTCTTCCGAGTGGCTGTTGGCAATTTACATCCCACCCATCAGCATAACAAGGCTCCCAGTTCTCCATGGCCTGTCCTGCCTTTCTGGATTTTACACTTTTTTCAGATGGCACTTTTGACCAGGGGGAAGTGAGACTTCATTGTAGTGCAGATTTCCTTTGCAAGCTTGCTTGGTTGGCCAAAAAGGGCATATGCGTTTTTTCCTGAATATATTCAGGAAAAAACGCATATGCCCTTTTTGGCCAAGTGCATCATTGTCGACGTTCTGCCTCTTTTCCTATGCTTTAAATGCAATTCCAGTGTACCTCCTGAAATCGGTATCCTGCAATTCTGCCCCACTTTCAAGTCCTCTTGGCAGCCTTACTTCAGTATATTTTTGGACGATAGCTGTCATTTATAACTCTGCAGGTGTGTGAATTACAGTGCCCCTGAGCTCCTTTCTTCAACTCGCTTTCTTGTGAGCTGGCCGCAACACCGCAGGATTGCTTCAGGCCCTAATCTGGTTCCGGCACGGCACGCTGAGCCTTTGGATAATTCCTCTACCTGGTGGGAAATGAGAGTTAAATTTGCCCGTCCAGACACCTCTAGCTAGTCTCTCATTGGTTCTCCCTATTCCTGTTCATCTTCCACAGAAATTGCAAACTGGGCCAAACAGGAGTTTAAAGGCACTGACTCTCCAACTCGGGAGAGTGTTAGTAAAGCATCTGGAATGTTGCACCCGAGTACCCGGGGACGAGAACTGAGACATATTGGAACACGTCTCCCGATCACACGGTTGATCATACTCTGGGTTCCACATGCATGCTTTAGCTGAAGGAAGAATCCCTTAAACCTGGAGAGTTGAGACCCGTGGAACGGGTACCATGCAATATGACTTCAAAGGGTCTTCATTTGCTCACCGAACCTCTCCAATCCTCTCACTGCTGCGTTTATGCCCCTGTACTCACGCTTGATTCTCTTTCAGAGACATAGCAATCCATAGGTTTTAAGATACTGACTAGTCTGGTACATTATTAGGCGTTTAATATGGGGTTTTGAGTCCATTTCCTTGAGCAAGGAGTAGCTCTTGTCTATTACATATTTGTCTTAAGGAACTTTATCTGTGCTCATTTCAATCTCTGGTTTTATGCAGCACCCCAACTCACCTTTCCCCTTAAGCAAGCATAAGTTGGTTTTCTAAATTTGAGACCCTGTTCTTTTTTGTAATTCAGTTCCTGTGTAGCCAAGTTTACATTCCGTGTATTAGTGATATCTTATGATGTTTCTTTTTCTGTGTGACTTATTTCAGTTAGAATCGTCATACCTGAATCCACTCACTATGCTGCTACAGGCCTGATGACATAGATTTCATTGCTGAGTGATATTGCATTGTACGTAAGTAGCACAAATTCTTTATCCATTTTTCACTTTCTGCGATATTGAACTTGTACCATAAACGAGGTTCTTGTAAACAGAGCCATCCCAAACTTTGGGGTGGCTGTGTCTTTTTGATTTTAATTTCCCTAAGCTATAGGACCATAAGTGGAAGTGCCCTAGGCTCTGTTGCTTTGTTTTTTAGATGTTTCAGGAAACACCATACACTTCTCCCGAGTGGCTGTTGGCAATTTACATCCCACCCATCAGCATAACAAGGCTCCCAGTTCTCCATGGCCTGTCCTGCCTTTCTGGATTTTACACTTTTTTCAGATGGCACTTTTGACCAGGGGGAAGTGAGACTTCATTGTAGTGCAGATTTCCTTTGCAAGCTTGCTTGGTTGGCCAAAAAGGGCATATGCGTTTTTTCCTGAATATATTCAGGAAAAAACGCATATGCACTTTTTGGCCAAGTGCATCATTGTCGACGTTCTGCCTCTTTTCCTATGCTTTAAATGCAATTCCAGTGTACCTCCTGAAATTGGTATCCTGCAATTCTGCCCCGCTTTCAAGTCCTCTTGGCAGCCTTACTTCAGTATATTTTTGGACGATAGCTGTCATTTATAACTCTGCATGTGTGTGAATTACAGTGCCCCTGAGCTCCTTTCTTCAACTCGCTTTCTTGTGAGCTGGCCGCAACACCGCAGGATTGCTTCAGGCCCTAATCTGGTTCCGGCACGGCACGCTGAGCCTTTGGTTAATTCCTCTTCCTGGTGGGAAATGAGAGTTAAATTTGCCCGTCCAGACACCTCCAGCTAGTCTCTCATTGGTTCTCCCTATTCCTGTTCATCTTCCGCAGAAATTGCAAACTGGGCCAAACAGGAGGTTAAAGGCACTGACTCTCCAAGTCGGGAGAGTGTTAGTAAAGCGTCTGAAAAGTTGCACCCGAGTACCAGGGGTCGAAAACTGAGACATATTTGAACACGTCTCCCGATCACACGGTTGATCATACTCTGGGTTCCACATGCATGTTTTAGCTGAAGGAAGAATCCCTTAAACCTGGAGAGTTGAGACCCGTGGAATGGGTACCATGCAATATGACTTCAAAGGGTCTTCATTTGCACACCGAACCTCTCCAATCCTCTCACTGTTGCGTTTATGCCCCTGTACTCACGCTTGATTCTCTTTCAGAGACATAGCAATCCATAGGTTTTAAGATACTGACTAGTCTGGTACATTATTAGGCGTTTAATGTGGGGTTTTGAGTCCATTTCGTTGAGCAAGGAGTAGCTCTTGTCTATTACATATTTGTCTTAAGGAACTTTATCTGTGCTCATTTCAATCTCTGGTTTTATGCAGCACCCCAAATCACCTTTCCCCTTAAGCAAGCATAAGTTGGTTTTCTAAATTTGAGACCCTGTTCTTTTTTGTAATTCAGTTCCTGTGTAGCCAAGTTTACATTCCGTGTATTAGTGATATCTTATGATGTTTCTTTTTCTGTGTGACTTATTTCAGTTAGAATCGTCATACCTGAATCCACTCACTATGCTGCTACAGGCCTGATGACATAGATTTCATTGCTGAGTGATATTGCATTGTACGTAAGTAGCACAAATTCTTTATCCATTTTTCACTTTCTGCGATATTGAACTTGTACCATAAACGAGGTTCTTGTAAACAGAGCCATCCCAAACTTTGGGGTGGCTGTGTCTTTTTGATTTTAATTTCCCTAAGCTATAGGACCATAAGTGGAAGTGCCCTAGGCTCTGTTGCTTTGTTTTTTAGATGTTTCAGGAAACACCATACACTTCTCCCCAGTGGCTGTTGGCAATTTACATCCCACCCATCAGCATAACAAGGCTCCCAGTTCTCCATGGCCTGTCCTGCCTTTCTGGATTTTACACTTTTTTCAGATGGCACTTTTGACCAGGGGGAAGTGAGACTTCATTGTAGTGCAGATTTCCTTTGCAAGCTTGCTTGGTTGGCCAAAAAGGGCATATGCGTTTTTTCCTGAATATATTCAGGAAAAAACGCATATGCCCTTTTTGGCCAAGTGCATCATTGTCGACGTTCTGCCTCTTTTCCTATGCTTTAAATGCAATTCCAGTGTACCTCCTGAAATTGGTATCCTGCAATTCTGCCCCACTTTCAAGTCCTCTTGGCAGCCTTACTTCAGTATATTTTTGGACGATAGCTGTCATTTATAACTCTGCAGGTGTGTGAATTACAGTGCCCCTGAGCTCCTTTCTTCAACTCGCTTTCTTGTGAGATGGCCGCAACACCGCAGGATTCCTTCAGGCCCTAATCTGGTTCCGGCACGGCACACTGAGCCTTTGGATAATTCCTCTACCTGGTGGGAAATGAGAGTTAAATTTGCCCGTCCAGACACCTCCAGCTAGTCTCTCATTGGTTCTCCCTATTCCTGTTCATCTTCCGCAGAAATTGCAAACTGGGCCAAACAGGAGTTTAAAGGCACTGACTCTCCAAGTCGGGAGAGTGTTAGTAAAGCATCTGGAATGTTGCACCCGAGTACCCGGGGACGAGAACTGAGACATATTGGAACACGTCTCCCGATCACACGGTTGATCATACTCTGGGTTCCACATGCATGCTTTAGCTGAAGGAAGAATCCCTTAAACCTGGAGAGTTGAGACCCGTGGAACGGGTACCATGTAATATGACTTCAAAGGGTCTTCATTTGCTCACCAAACCTCTCCAATCCTACCACTGCTGCGTTTATGCCCCTGTACACATGCTTGATTCTCTTTCAGAGACATAGCAATCCATAGGTTTTAAGATATTTACTAGTCAGGTACATTCTTAGGCGTTTAATATGGGGTGTTGAGTCCATTTCGTTGAGCAAGGAGTAGCTCTTGTCTATTACATATTTGGCTTAAGGAACTTTATCTGTGCTCATTTCAATCTCTGGTTTTATGCAGCACCCCAACTCACCTTTCCCCTTAAGCAAGCATAAGTTGGTTTTCTAAATTTGAGACCCTGTTCTGTTTTGTAATCCAGTTCCTGTGTAGCCAAGTTTACATTCCGTGTATTAGTGATATCTTATGATGTTTCTTTTTCTGTGTGACTTATTTCAGTTAGAATCATCATACCTGAATCCACTCATTATGCTGCTATAGGCCTCATGACATAGATTTCATTGCTGAGTGATATTGCATTGTACGTAAGTACCACAAATTCTTTATCCATTTTTCACTTTCTGCGAAATTGAACTTGTACCGTAAACGAGGTTCTTGTAAACAGAGCCGTCCCAAACATTGGGGTGGCTGTGTCTTTTTGATTTTAATTTCCCTAAGCTATAGGACCATATGAGGAAGTGCCCTAGGCTCTGTTGCTTTGTTTTTTAGATGTTTCAGGAAACACCATACACTTCTCCCCCGTGACTGTTGGCAATTTACATCCCGCCCATCAGCATAACAAGGCTCCCAGTTCTCCATGGCCTGTCCTGCCTTTCTGGATTTTACACTTTTTTCAGATGGCCCTCTTGACCGGGGGGAAGTGAGACTTCATTGTAGTGCAGATTTCCTTTGCAAGCTTGCTTGGTTGGCCAAAAAGTGCGTATGCGTTTTTTCCTGAATATATTCGGGAAAAAACGCATACGCCCTTTTTGGCCAAGTGCATCATTGTGGACGTTCTGCCTCTTTTCCTATGCTTTAAATGCAATTCCAGTCCACCTCCTGAAATCGGTTTCCTGCAATTCTGCCCCGCTTTCAAGTCCTCTTGGCAGCCTTACTTCAGTATATTTTTGGACGATAGCTGTCATTTATAACTCTGCATGTGTGTGAATTACAGTGCCCCTGAGCTCCTTTCTTCAACTCGCTTTCTTGTGAGCTGGCCGCAACACCGCAGGATTGCTTCAGGCCCTAATCTGGTTCCGGCACGGCACGCTGAGCCTTTGGTTAATTCCTCTTCCTGGTGGGAAATGAGAGTTAAATTTGCCCGTCCAGACACCTCCAGCTAGTCTCTCATTGGTTCTCCCTATTCCTGTTCATCTTCCGCAGAAATTGCAAACTGGGCCAAACAGGAGGTTAAAGGCACTGACTCTCCAAGTCGGGAGAGTGTTAGTAAAGCGTCTGAAAAGTTGCACCCGAGTACCAGGGGTCGAAAACTGAGACATATTTGAACACGTCTCCCGATCACACGGTTGATCATACTCTGGATTCCACATGCATGTTTTAGCTGAAGGAAGAATCCCTTAAACCTGGAGAGTTGAGACCCGTGGAATGGGTACCATGCAATATGACTTCAAAGGGTCTTCATTTGCACACCGAACCTCTCCAATCCTCTCACTGTTGCGTTTATGCCCCTGTACTCACGCTTGATTCTCTTTCAGAGACATAGCAATCCATAGGTTTTAAGATACTGACTAGTCTGGTACATTATTAGGCGTTTAATGTGGGGTTTTGAGTCCATTTCGTTGAGCAAGGAGTAGCTCTTGTCTATTACATATTTGTCTTAAGGAACTTTATCTGTGCTCATTTCAATCTCTGGTTTTATGCAGCACCCCAAATCACCTTTCCCCTTAAGCAAGCATAAGTTGGTTTTCTAAATTTGAGACCCTGTTCTTTTTTGTAATTCAGTTCCTGTGTAGCCAAGTTTACATTCCGTGTATTAGTGATATCTTATGATGTTTCTTTTTCTGTGTGACTTATTTCAGTTAGAATCGTCATACCTGAATCCACTCACTATGCTGCTACAGGCCTGATGACATAGATTTCATTGCTGAGTGATATTGCATTGTACGTAAGTAGCACAAATTCTTTATCCATTTTTCACTTTCTGCGATATTGAACTTGTACCATAAACGAGGTTCTTGTAAACAGAGCCATCCCAAACTTTGGGGTGGCTGTGTCTTTTTGATTTTAATTTCCCTAAGCTATAGGACCATAAGTGGAAGTGCCCTAGGCTCTGTTGCTTTGTTTTTTAGATGTTTCAGGAAACACCATACACTTCTCCCCAGTGGCTGTTGGCAATTTACATCCCACCCATCAGCATAACAAGGCTCCCAGTTCTCCATGGCCTGTCCTGCCTTTCTGGATTTTACACTTTTTTCAGATGGCACTTTTGACCAGGGGGAAGTGAGACTTCATTGTAGTGCAGATTTCCTTTGCAAGCTTGCTTGGTTGGCCAAAAAGGGCATATGCGTTTTTTCCTGAATATATTCAGGAAAAAACGCATATGCCCTTTTTGGCCAAGTGCATCATTGTCGACGTTCTGCCTCTTTTCCTATGCTTTAAATGCAATTCCAGTGTACCTCCTGAAATTGGTATCCTGCAATTCTGCCCCACTTTCAAGTCCTCTTGGCAGCCTTACTTCAGTATATTTTTGGATGATAGCTGTCATTTATAACTCTGCAGGTGTGTGGATTACAGTGCCCCTGAGCTCCTTTCTTCAACTCGCTTTCTTGTGAGATGGCCGCAACACCGCAGGATTGCTTCAGGCCCTAATCTGGTTCCGGCACGGCACGCTGAGCCTTTGGATAATTCCTCTACCTGGTGGGAAATGAGAGTTAAATTTGCCCGTCCAGACACCTCCAGCTAGTCTCTCATTGGTTCTCCCTATTCCTGTTCATCTTCCGCAGAAATTGCAAACTGGGCCAAACAGGAGTTTAAAGGCACTGACTCTCCAACTCGGGAGAGTGTTAGTAAAGCATCTGGAATGTTGCACCCGAGTACCCGGGGACGAGAACTGAGACATATTGGAACACGTCTCCCGATCACACGGTTGATCATACTCTGGGTTCCACATGCATGCTTTAGCTGAAGGAAGAATCCCTTAAACCTGGAGAGTTGAGACCCGTGGAACGGGTACCATGTAATATGACTTCAAAGGGTCTTCATTTGCTCACCAAACCTCTCCAATCCTATCACTGCTGCGTTTATGCCCCTGTACACATGCTTGATTCTCTTTCAGAGACATAGCAATCCATAGGTTTTAAGATATTTACTAGTCAGGTACATTCTTAGGCGTTTAATATGGGGTGTTGAGTCCATTTCGTTGAGCAAGGAGTAGCTCTTGTCTATTACATATTTGGCTTAAGGAACTTTATCTGTGCTCATTTCAATCTCTGGTTTTATGCAGCACCCCAACTCACCTTTCCCCTTAAGCAAGCATAAGTTGGTTTTCTAAATTTGAGACCCTGTTCTGTTTTGTAATCCAGTTCCTGTGTAGCCAAGTTTACATTCCGTGTATTAGTGATATCTTATGATGTTTCTTTTTCTGTGTGACTTATTTCAGTTAGAATCATCATACCTGAATCCACTCATTATGCTGCTATAGGCCTCATGACATAGATTTCATTGCTGAGTGATATTGCATTGTACGTAAGTACCACAAATTCTTTATCCATTTTTCACTTTCTGCGAAATTGAACTTGTACCGTAAACGAGGTTCTTGTAAACAGAGCCGTCCCAAACATTGGGGTGGCTGTGTCTTTTTGATTTTAATTTCCCTAAGCTATAGGACCATATGAGGAAGTGCCCTAGGCTCTGTTGCTTTGTTTTTTAGATGTTTCAGGAAACACCATACACTTCTCCCCCGTGACTGTTGGCAATTTACATCCCGCCCATCAGCATAACAAGGCTCCCAGTTCTCCATGGCCTGTCCTGCCTTTCTGGATTTTACACTTTTTTCAGATGGCCCTCTTGACCGGGGGGAAGTGAGACTTCATTGTAGTGCAGATTTCCTTTGCAAGCTTGCTTGGTTGGCCAAAAAGTGCGTATGCGTTTTTTCCTGAATATATTCGGGAAAAAACGCATACGCCCTTTTTGGCCAAGTGCATCATTGTGGACGTTCTGCCTCTTTTCCTATGCTTTAAATGCAATTCCAGTCCACCTCCTGAAATCGGTTTCCTGCAATTCTGCCCCGCTTTCAAGTCCTCTTGGCAGCCTTACTTCAGTATATTTTTGGACGATAGCTGTCATTTATAACTCTGCAGGTTTGTGAACTACAGTGTCCCTGAGCTCCTTTCTTCAACTCGCTTTCTTGTGAGCTGGCAGCAACACCGCAGGATTGCTTCAGGACCTAATCTTGTTCTGGCATGGCACGGTGAGCCGTTGGTTAATTCCTCTTCCTGGTGGGAAATGAGAGTTAAATTTGCCCGTCCAGACACCTCCAGCTAGTCTCTCATTGGTTCTCCCTATTCCTGTTCATCTTCCGCAGAAATTGCAAACTGGGCCAAACAGGAGGTTAAAGTCACTGACTCTCCAAGTCCGGAGAGTGTTAGTAAAGCGTCTGAAAAGTTGCACCCGAGTACCAGGGGACGAGAACTGAGACATATTGGAACACGTCTCCCGATCACACGGTTGATCATACTCTGGGTTCCACATGCATGTTTCAGCTGAAGGAAGAATCCCTTAAACCTGGAGAGTTGAGACCCGTGGAATGGGTACCATGCAATATGACTTCAAAGGGTCTTCATTTGCTCACCGAACCTCTTCAATCCTATCACTGCTGCGTTTATGCCCCTGTACACATGCTTGATTCTCTTTCGGAGACATGGCAATCCATAGGTTTTAAGATACTTACTAGTCAGGTACATTCTTAGGCGTTTAATATGGGGTTTTGAGTCCATTTCGTTGAGCAAGGAGTAGCTCTTGTCTATTCCATATTTGGCTTAAGGAACTTTATCTGTGCTCATTTCAATCTCTGGTTTTATGCACCACCCCAACTCACCTTTCCCCTTAAGCAAGCATAAGTTGGTTTTCTAAATTTGAGACCCTGTTCTCTTTTGTAATCCAGTTCCTGTGTAGCCAAGTTTACATACTGTGTATTAGTGATATCTTATGATGTTTCTTTTTCTGTGTGACTTATTTCAGTTAGAATCATCATACCTGAATCCACTCAATATGCTGCTACGGGCCTCATGACATAGATTTCATTGCTGAGTGATATTGCATTGTACGTAAGTACCACAACTTCTTTATCCATTTTTCGCTTTCTGCGCTATTGAACTTGTACCGTAAACGAGGTTCTTGTAAACAGAGCCGTCCCAAACTTTGGGGTGGCTGTGTCTTTTTGATTTTAATTTCCCTAAGCTATAGGACCATAAGTGGAAGTGCCCTAGGCTCTGTTGCTTTGTTTTTTAGATGTTTCAGGAATCACCATACACTTCTCCCGAGTGGCTCTTGGCAATGTACATCCCGCCCATCAGCATAACAAGGCTCCCAGTTCTCCATGGCCTGTACTGCCTTTCTGGATTTTACACTTTTTTCAGATGGCCCTTTTTACCAGGGGGAAGTGAGACTTCATTGTAGTGCAGATTTCCTTTGCAAGCTTGCTTGGTTGGCCAAAAAGGGCGTATGCGTTTTTTCCTGAATATATTCAGGAAAAAACGCATACGCCCTTTTTGTTCAAGTGCATCATTGTGGACGTTCTGCCTTTTTTCCTATGCTTTAAATGCAATTCCAGTCGACCTCCTGAAATCGGTTTCCTGCAATTCTGCCCCGCTTTCAAGTCCTCTTGGCAGCCTTACTTCAGTATATTTTTGGATGATAGCTGTCATTTATAACTCTGCAGGTTTGTGAATTACAGTGCCCCTGAGCTCCTTTTTTCAACTCGCTTTCTTGTGAGCTGCCCGCAACACTGCAGGATTGCTTCAGGCCCTAATCTGGTTCTGGCACGGGATGCTGAGCCTTTGGTTAATTCCTCTTCCTGGTGGGAAATGAGAGTTAAATTTGCCTGTCCAGACACCTCCAACTAGTCTCTCATTGGTCCTCACTATTCCTGTTCATCTTCCGCAGAAATTGCAAACTGGGCCAAACAGGAGGTTAAAGGCACTGACTCTCCAAGTCGGGAGAGTGTTAGTAAAGCATCTGGAATGTTGCACCCGAGAACCAGGGGACGGGAACTGAGACATATTTGAACACATCTCCCGATCACACGGTTGATCATACTCTGGGTTCCACATGCGTGTTTTAGCTGAAGGAAGAATCCCTTAAACCTGGAGACTTGAGACCCGTTGAATAGGTACCATGCAATATGACTTCAAAGGGTCTTCATTTGCTCACCGAACCTCTCCAATCCTATCACTGCTGTGTTTATGCCCCTGTACACACGCTTGATTCTCTTTTGGAGACATAGCAATCCATAGGTTTTAAGATACTTACTAGTCAGGTACATACTTATGCGTTTAATATGGGGTGTTGAGTCCATCTCGTTGAGCAAGGAGTAGCTCTTGTCTATTCCATATTTGGCTTAAGGAACTTTATCTGTGCTCATTTCAATCTCTGGTTTTATGCAGCACCCCAACTCACCTTTCCCCTTAAGCAAGCATAAGTTGGTTTTCTAAATTTGAGACCTTATTCTGTTTTGTAACTCTGTTCCTGTGTAGCAAGTTTACATTCCGTGTATTAGTGATATCTTATGATGTTTCTTTTTCTGTGTGACTTATTTCAGTTAGAATCATCATACCTGAATCCACTCATTATGCTGCTACGGGCCTGATGACATAGATGTCATTGCTGAGTGATATTGCATTGTACGTAAGTACCACAACTTCTTTATCCATTTTTCGCTTTCTGCAATATTGAACTTGTCCCGTAAACGAGGTTCTTGTAAACAGAGCCGTCCCAAACTTTGGGGTGGCTGTGTCTTTTTGATTTTAATTTCCCTAAGCTATAGCACCATAAGTGGAAGTGCCCTAGGCTCTGTTGCTTTTTTTTTAGATGTTTCAGGAAACACCATACACTTTTCCCGAGTGGCTGTTGGCAATTTACATCCCGCCCATCAGCATAACAAGGCTCCCAGTTCTCCATGGCCTGTCCTGCCTTTCTGGATTTTACACTTTTTTCAGATGGCCCTTTTGACCGGGGGGAAGTGAGACTTCATTGTAGTGCAGATTTCCTTTGCAAGCTTGCTTGGTTGGCCAAAAAGGGCGTATGCGTTTTTTCCTGAATATATTCAGGAAAAAACGCATACGCCCTTTTTGGCCAAGTGCATCATTGTCGTCGTTCTGCCTCTTTTCCTATGCTTTAAATGCAATTCCTGTCTACCTCCTGAAATCGGTTTCCTGCAATTCTGCCTTGCTTTCAATGCCTCTTCATAGCCTTACCTCAATATAGTTTTTGAAAATAGTTGGCCTTTATAACTCTGCACGTTTTTGAATTGCAGTGGCCCTTAGCTCCATTTTTCAGCTCATATTTTTGTGATCTTGCCTCATAACCACAGGATTCCTTCAGGCCCTATTCTTCTTCTGGGGCACCTTGCTGTGCCTTTGGTTTATTCTTCTTACTGATGTGAAATTAGAGTGACATGTGCCCATTGAAACCGCTACAGCTTGTTTCTCACTGGTTCCCCCTATTCCCATTCATCCTCCGCACTAACTGCAGACTGTGCGATACCAGAACTTAAAGGCATTGACTCTCCATGTGAGGATGTTGTTAGTAAAGCGGCTGGAATGTCGATCCGGAGCCCCAGGAGAGGAAAAATGAGGTGCGTTTTAGAAACCTTTCCCGATCATATGGTATACCAGTCGCTGGGTTTCCCAAGCATGGTTTAGCTGTAGGAAGATTCCCTTCAACCTGGATTGTTGGGACCCTTGGAATGAGTAGCATGAAGTATTGCATTAAACTTTTGGCAGTTGCTCACCAAAACTCACCAATCCTCTCAGCCCCAAGTGTCCAGCCTTATGTGTTATCCAGCTGTGGGTTTATATGTGGTCAATCCAGGTTGCATCACAGCCCCTGAGCAAATTTTGTAAGAATTTTTCTCTCTTTCATTGTTTCTGCGTTTTGTTTTTAAAATTTATTTCTATAATGGGGTTTAGCTCATTTTCACTGCTGTGTTTGTGCCGCTCTGCACACACTTGATTCCCTTATGGAGATATATCAATACATGGATTTTAAGATTCTTATTACTCAGATATATTTCTCTGCGGTTTATAAGGTGTGTTGAGGCCAGTTCATTGAGCAAGGTGTAGATCTTGTCTAATATCTATTTGGTTTATTGAACGGTATCTGTGCTAATTTCAAACTCTGGTTTTATGCATCACCCCACCTCTCCTTTCCCCTTAAGCTGACATAAGTGTGTTTTCTAAATGTGAGACACTGTTCTGTAATTCATTTCTTGTGCAGCCATATTTACCCTCCCTCTATAAGTGATATCTTATGATATGTTTCTTTTTCTGTTTGACTTATTTCAAGTAGTATTATCGGACCTAAATCCACTCTTTATCCTTCTACTAGCCTTATTACATTGATTTCATGGTGAAGAGATATTCCATTGTACATAAGTACCACATCTTCTTTATCCATTGTTCTCTTTCCTGGGATATTTAAGGTGTACTGAAGTTGAGGTTCTTGTAAACAGAGTAGCCCTAAACTGTGGTGTGCTTGTGTCTTGTTGATTTTTAGACTTCCCTAGATATATTCCCATGATTGGAAGTGTCCTATGCTCTGTAGCTCTGTTTTTTAGATGATTTAGGAACCACCATACACTTCTCCAGAGTGGCTCTCGGCAGTTCACACACTGCCCATCAGCGTATAAAGGCTCCCTGTTCTCCATGGCCTGTCCTGCATTTCTGGTTTTTACAATTTTTTAGGATGGCCCTTTTGACCGGTGGGAAATGAGACTTCTTTGTTGTGCACATTTGCATTGCTTGCTTGCTTCGTTGCCCATAAAGTGCGTATGCGTTTTTTCCTGGATATAATCAGGAAAAACGCATACGCCCTTTTGGGCCAACTGCATCATTGTCGAAATTCTGCCGCTTTTCATGTGCTTTAAAGACGAGTCCAATCTATCTCTTGAAATCTGTTTCTTGCAATTCTGTCTTGCATTCAGATCCTCTTCTTTGCCTTACCTCAACATAGTTTTGGACGTTAGTTTTCATTTATAACTCTGCAGGTTTGTGAATTGCAGTGACCCTGAGCTCCATTTTTTAAGTTGCTCTTTTGTGAGCTGGCCTCAAACCCGCAGGATTGCTTCAGGCCCTATTTTGGCTCCGGCGAGGCGGGCTGAGCCTTTTTTCAATTCTTATTCTTAATGGGAAATTAGAGTGATATGTGCCCGTCCAAACCCCTACAACTATTCTCTCATTGGTTCCCCCTCTTCCCGTTCATCCTCCTCACAATTTGCAAAATGTGTGAAACAGAAGTTTAAATGTGCTGATTCTCCAAGTGGGGAGATTCTAAGTAACGTGGCTGGAATGGTGAACAGGAGCACCAGGAGAGGATAAATGAGCTGCATTTTAGACACATCTCCCAATCACATGGTGTACAGTCCTCTGGGTTTTCCATGCATGTTTTAGCTGTAGGAAGATCCCTTGAACCTGCAGATTTGGGACCCATTGAATGGGTACCAGGTAGTATTACTTTAAAGGGTGTGCATTTCCTCACCCAACCTCACATTTCTCTTAGTGCAAACAGTTTCCAGCCTTATGTCTCATCCTGCTGTGGGTCTAGATGTGTTCAATCCATGTTGCATCACTGTCCCTGAGGAAAAGTTGTAAGAGGTTTTCTCTGTCTCTCTGTCATTTATTTTTTTCAATTTGTTACTATATTGGTTACAGCTGATTTTCAAAGCTCTGTTTCTTGCTGCTGTACATCCACTTGATTCACGTACAGAGAGACATCAGTAAATTCTTTTTCAGATTCTTACCAGTCGTATATATTCTTTTCCGGTGACTTGAGTGTGCTGAGTGCAGTTCTTTTAGCTACCGTGTAGGCTTTGTTGATTATCAGTTTGGTATTTGGAATGGTATCTTTGCTAATTTCAACCTCCTGGATGATGCCTCACCCCTCCCCACCTTTCCCGTTTAGCAGCCTTATGCGTGTTTCCTACATATTTGACTATGTTTTTGTTTTGTAATTTATTTCATGTGTAGCCATTTTGGATTCCACCTTTAAGTGATATCTTATGATATGTGTCTTTTTCTTTTTGAATTATGTCACTTAGAATGATCATACGTAACTCCTCCGGAGTTGTTACAACTGGCCATAGTTCATTGATTTCCAGGCTGAATAATATTCCACTCTACCTAAGTACCACATCTCTATCCATTTTTTCGCTCCAGAGACATTTAAGTTATATCCTAGTCGAGGATCTTTTAAACAGAGAGGGGGTAAACATTGGGGTGCCTGTGTCCTCTCGATTTTTGTTTTTCCCAAGATATACGCCCATGAGTGCAAGTGCCCTATGCTCTGTAGCTCATTTTTTAGATGCTTTAGTAAACACAATACACTTCTCCAGAATGGCCGTTGGCAATATACATTTCCACTATAAGTCTCACAGGGCTCCCTCTTCTCCTTGCCCTGTCCTGCATTTCTGTTGTTTACGCTTTATGAGGATGGCTCTTCTGACTGATGCGAAGTGATATCTTTTGTAGTATTGACTTCCAGTGCCCACCTGTTTGCTTGGCTAAAAAAGTGTATGCCCTTTTCTTGAATATATACAGAAAAAAACGCATACACCCTTTTTGGCCAACTGCAATGTTGGCAATGTTCAGCTCCTTTTCTCGTGCTTAATGGCGAGTCCTTTCTACCTCCTCAGATCCCTTTCCTGCCATTCTCCCTTGCTTACAAGTCCTTTTCTCTGACTTTCCTCAAGACATTTTTCAGTGATGGATATTTTCAACTCTGCAGTTTCGTGAATTTTACTGCCCCTGAGTTCCATTGTTCAACTTGTGTTTATGGGAACTGGCCACAAAGCAGCGGGATTTCCTCAAGCCCTATACTGTTTCCATGGGCAACCCTAGCCTTTGGTCAATTCGTCTTCCTGGTTGGAAATTAGAGTGACATGTGCCTGTCTGAACACCTAGGACTTGTCTCTCATTGTTCCTCATCCTTCCGCTTCATCCTCTGGACAAATTCCAAACTGTACGCAACAGGATGTTGACAGTGCTGACATCTCCAAGTGGGGAGACTGTTAGTAAAGACGCTGGAGGGGTGAACCCGAGCACCAGGAGATGAGGAGATGAGATGCCTTTTCCAAACTCTTCCCGATCAGACGGTATACCATCCTCTGGGTGTGACAGACATGTTTTAGTAGTAGGAAGAGTCCCATTCATGTAAGGAGAACACCAGGGCTTTTTCAAAATCAGTGTCTGCCCGAAACCCAAACTGGGGAATTTTTTAAGCTACGGCTACACATATGTTCATTAAGGGCCTGGGGAAGTAGGCAGAGTCCAAACTTTAGATGATTGAAGTCTTCAGGGTCAGAAGCACTCACCACCAGCTTCCCTTAGGTTACACTTTAACTGTCATTGATAGATGACAATGACAATAAAAATATCTATTCTTTTCCAGATTATTTCCCCTTATAGCTTATTGCAAAATGTTGAGTGTAGTTCCCTGTGCTATACAGTAGTTCCTTGTTGATGATCTATTTTATACATAGCAGTGTGTATGTGTTAATCCCAAACTGTTAATTTATCCCTCCTCCCACCTTTCCCCTTTGGTAATAATAAATTATAAGATTTTATACTTCTCAGAAATGGGGGAGCTGAAAGAGAGGTATCATTTTCAATGGAAAAGCATTTAAAACAAGATTGAAGCTTTAACCAAGATTATTAGATGTACATCCTTGGAAAGAAATCACTTTGTTTCTCTAATATTGACCTGACAAATAAGACAAACCTTTTCACTGAACTTGCTTATAATAAAGTGATGGAAATATCAAATGGAAGTGTTAGAAACATCTTATTTTACCCGAGCCTTATACACTGTTCTATGTTAACTACAGTTTGGCTCACACATCTGTTCATTGAGGTTACAATAGTCTCAGTTTCTGTTACTGATTCTCCAGAGTGGACCCCAACAAGTGTCCCCCTGCCCAGTGTCATTGGGGCCAACAGATCGAGACTGAGTTTGGTTCACAAGCAAAGGAAACTTTATATTTTGATCAGAGAATGGAGAGGTGAGAGCATGCACTACCCCGTGGGCTGTGGGCTGGGCTGTTGTGTAGAGATCCTGTCAGAGTCAGTGGGAGGGAGGGGGCGGAGCTCTCGAGGGCCGGGTTGGCTGCAGCTCAGGCTCTATATCGCGGAGTCTGCACTGGGCCCCAGGAGCTGAGGTGTCGTCCCAGCCATTCTGCACTAGGAAATCTGGTCTGAAGTGCCGGGTGTGGAACCTCTGCATGCGGGACCCTAGGAGCACATGAAATTAGACAAAGCACAAAGGATAAAAAAGGTTAGACTTGACTTTATTGCCCAGATTCTATTTTTATCTCCCAGGGATTTTTAATGGGCTTTGCTGGGGACAAACCCCTCCTCTGCCTTTTGTCCCGTTCCTCATTCTTGGAGTGCTGAGGGTGCAGACCCTTCTTCTGTAACTGCTGAGTGCTGAGTTGGGAGCCCTCATACCCGGGGGCGAGGGTCAGGGCTTCTCCCCAGCAGCCTCCAGGTGACGTTGATTGTCCCCAGGCCCCCTGCCTCCCTGCTCGTCCACCTGAGCACCAGCATTGGAAGTGTTATAGATTCTAATGACCTTTAAGGGTCCAGGAAAGAGATGTGCAGAGACGCTGTGGGGGCCGGTTTCACCCCGCCCCACATTTGTTCGGCCACCTTAGGCTGACCGTTTCTGCCAGCCTAGATGCTCTGACCAGTAGTCTGCGCTTTCTTCAATTAGGCTCCTGAATTAACGTACAAACAGCACCAGGTGTCAGAGCCCTGCCTGCTCAACTCCCAGACAGTCCAGGGTCAGTGGTGATCAAGGACCATGATGGCCACTGAGCCAACAGCCTTTTGAAGTAAACAGGAGTCCAGCTGGTCTTATTGGCCACCATCATCACGGTGTCTGTAGGCTTTTCTATGGTGACAGTGTGATATACGGTTCCCCCGCCAAGATTATTAGCTCCCCTCTGCGTGCAGTAAGTCCTGCAAGCAGTAGTCTACTCTTTTGGGACACACTCTTGTTGTTTTATGAGAGAAACTCCAGGTCAAGTGATGTTCACACGAGTCGTCATGGTGCCCTGTTGCCCCCGGTTATCTCTCTGGATGTTGGAGTTGGAGGGCCTCCTCACTCAAGGTTGGTGTGCCCACGGAGTGAACCCTGCAACTTCAGGGCATGGTTGGTGGTTAGGATCACCACGTGGGGTCCTTTTCCCTTAGGAGGGAGGTGGCCTTTTGGGCTGCTGATTTCCAGGTTTTTAGATACCGCCAGTATCTTGGCCAGATGTGGCAGTGGGCCAAGCCCCTTGGTGCCCGTAGTTTATCCTACCTGGATGGCATTCTTGCATTGTTCCATTTCAAGTGGTCCCAGTTTTTGCACTAATTCTCCAATGGCGATTCACCTTTCACCGGGAATGTAAAGGTCAAAGGGTTTAGCTAAATTAGGGAGTTCCAGGGCAAGGGTCTGAATTGACTGCTCTTTCCATTCTTGAAAGGCCACTTCTGGATTCTATTCAAAAGGATCATCATCTTTTCCTTTCAGTGTTTCATATAGAGGCCCAGCTAGTAGACTGTAGTTAGGGATCCAGAAGCAGCAAACCCTGGCCTCCCCAGGAACCCCTAAGCTGTCTTCTAGTTTTAGAAAGGGGTAAGGCTGAAAATGGTTTCTTCCCTTTCCTGGGATGGGCTTCTCCGACCTTCTGTGAGAACGAAGCCCAGGCAGGTCACTGCAGTCTGTGATATTTGAGCTTTTTCTTGGACAACTTCTATCCTTTATTGGCTTGGTAGTTCAGAGGCCTCCTTAGTAGGGCTGGCGATCAGAATGTCGTCTGCGTACTGAAGGAGGGTTTCCTTTCCCAGAGGTAGAACTTTTAGGTCTTTAGCTAAGCTTTCCCCAAAGATGGTGTGGGAATTTTTGCACCCTTGGGGCAAGACGGCCCGGAAGTATTGTTTTAGTTGTATGTTGAGTCCTGCCACTCACAAGCCAAAATTTCTTGTGACTCTGGGACTAATGGAATACAAAAGAAGGCATCATTGAAGACTAATACAGAATACCATGTCCTGGTGGTTGGTAGAATGACCAGCAGGGTGTAGGAATTAGGAGCAGCTGGAGGTATATCCTCGGTGGCTTCACTGACTGTCCTGACATCCTTTACCAGGTCCCCAGCAGCCCATGGGGCTCTCGTGGTCAGACCAATCCCAGAATATGGAGCTCACCTGGGCAGGTACCCCACCCCCACCCCAGCCTATGGGGCTCTCGTGGTCAGGCCCCTCCCAGGATACAGAGCTACCCTTGCAGGTACCGTGGCAGGGCTGGGCACACAGGAACCGTGCACATAGCCCTCATTGCAGAGCACCCCCAGCTCACCTGTCGCTCAGAGCTGACACAGAGCACCTCAGAGCAGGACTTGAACTAACAAACAGCAGCTGCGACAGGTCTGTGACCCTGGGCATCACTCTGTGCGGCCTCCCTCCACCTGGTCTTCCAGAGACTTCCACTGCACCCGGGGCACCAGGCCTCTGTCTCCAACCACCACCCACCCCTCCTCTCCCTGACTCCTGGGTTCCTCTCATTAGGAGAGGGTTTTCTTGAAGTGGTCTCCCACTTATGGGCCAGATAAAATGATTAGAAAACAAGCCAAAGCTGCAGCCCCTTGTCTATCCTGACTCTCAGGAGCCCACACCTGTTCCTTGGACCTGGCCGGTTCAGCAAGTTCCATTTTCTGCAACTGTGAGCCCCTGAGGGATGATGATTGGCTGACCTGGGCAGCCTTACCGTGCCGGCCAGCCCTCCCCAGGTGTGCCTGGGTTGAGATCAATATAAATACCACTCCAGGCAGCAAGAGGCCCTGCAGCCGTGCCTGACGCCATTTTCTCTGCCCTGTCAGCAGTCTCGGGGCTGGGCTGGTGGGAGGGAGTGAGAGGCCACGGCTTTGTGGGTGGCCCAGTGTGAGTGGGGCTCTGCTGGACTTTCTGCAGCAGTTGCCAGGCTGCCACCTGCTAAAGAAGAGGATGTGTCACCTATACCTGCTGCTGGAATTTCTCCCTGGGCAGAGGTGAGGAAGGAAAAAAGCAGTGGGGGCAGGGACAGGACGGGTATCTCAGGCAGGGAAATGGAAATCTTCCAGAAGAGCACCCAGGGCCAGGACCATCCTGGCTGGCCTGCAGGCACCAAGTCGGCCGGTATGCTGTCACTCGTGTGGCTCTATGGCCCTTCCTCTAGGCTTTCAAGTCCTTGTATATATTCAGGTGTTTTACCTGGGACGGGTGGGAATAGTTCAGCAGCAACTGGCCTGGGGCTCAGCTCACGTTTACTCACAGATGCCTCGGCACGGTGCCCCAGCTTTGCAATGAGGACGCTTGTTGCATGGGGGCTGCTGGCTGAATGGGAGACGATTCCCCACCACTGACCAACTTCAGAATTGTTTACAACTGGAGCAAGTGCCCTGATACGGTTTTCCTCTGTGGAACTGGTGGGTTCTGTGTTTTTTTTCTCTTTTTCGTTTTTGGTTCAAGGTAGATTTTATTCCTCTTTTTTGTATTTACAGATATAAGCATAGAAATAATTTATTCATATAAATACATGTATGTGAAGGGAATAATTGTTTTTTCTGTTTTATTTTTTTAATTTTATTTCTTTTTAATTTTGAATTTTATTTTATATTTTTATACAGCAGGTTCTTATTGGTTATCTATTTTATACATATAAATGTATACATGCCAATCCCAGTCTCTCAACTCCTCCCACCACCAACCCCCCCAACAGCTTTCCCCCCTTGTTGTCCATACGTTTGTTGTCCACATCTGTTGCTCTATTTATGCCTTGCAAAATGGTTAATCTGTACAGTTTTTCTAGGTTCCACATATATGCATGAATATACAAGATTTGTTTTTCTCTTTCTGACTTACTTCACTCTGTATGACAGTCTCTAGATCCATCGACGTCTCTACAAATGACTAATTTCATTCCTTTTCATGGCTTAGTAATATTCCATTTTATATATGTACCACTGCTTTATGCATTCGTCTGTCTGTGGGCATTTAGGTTGCTTCCATTACCTCGATATTGTAAAGAGTGATACAATGAACATTGCGGTGAATGTCTCTTTTTGATTTATGGTTTTGTCTGGGTATATGTCCAGAACTGGGATTGCTGTATCATATGGTAATTCTACTGTTAGTTTCTTAAGAAACTCCATATTGTTCTCCATAGTGACTGTATCAATTTATATTCCCAACAATAGTGGAAGAGGGTTCCTTTTCTCCACACATTTCCAGCATTTTTTGTTTGTAGATTTTCTGATGATGCCCATTCTACCAGGTGTGAGGTGATACCTCATTGTTGAGTCCATTTTGTTGAGCAAGGGGTAGGTCTTGTCTATTACATATTTAGCTTATGGAACGGTATCTGTGCTAATTTCAAACTCTGCTTTTATGCAACACCACAACTCACCTTCCCCCTTAAGCAAGCATAAGTTGGTTTTCTAAACATGAGACCCTGTTCTGTTTTGTAATTCAGTTCATGTGTAACCAAGTTCACATTCCATGTATTAGTGATACCTTATGATGTTTCTCTTTCTGTCTGACTTTTTTCACTTAGAATCACCGTGCCTCAATCCACTCATTATGCTGGTACGGGCCTGGTGACATAGTTTTCATTGCTGAGAGGTATTCTGTTGTACGTAAGTACCGCAACTTCTTTATCAATTATTTGCTCTCTGGCATATTTAACTTGTGCTGAAGAAGAGGTTCCTGTAAAAGAGCCGTCCCAAATTTTGGGGTGGCTGTGTCTTTTTGATTTTAATTTCCCTAAGCTATAGGACCATAAGTGGAAGTGCCCTAGGCTCTGTTGCTTTGTTTTTTAGATGTTTCAGGAAACACCATACACTTCTCCCGAGTGGCTGTTGGCAATTTACATCCCGCCCATCAGCATAACAAGGCTCCCAGTTCTCCATGGCCTGTCCTGCCTTTCTGGATTTTACACTTTTTTCAGATGGCCCTTTTGACTGGGGGAAGTGAGACTTCATTGTAGTGCAGATTTCCTTCGCAAGCTTGCTTGGTTGGCCAAAAAGGGCGTATGCGTTTTCTCATGAATATATTCAGGAAAAAACGCATACGCCCTTTTTGGCCAAGTGCATCATTGTGGAGGTTCTGCCTCTTTTCCTATGCTTTAAATGCAATTCCAGTCTACCTCCTGAAATCGGGTTCCTGCAATTCTGCCCCGCTTTCAAGTCCTCTTTGCAGCCTTACTTCAGTATTTTTTTGGATGATAGCTGTCATTTATAACTCTGCAGGTTTGTGAATTACAGTGCCCCTGAGCTCCTTTCTTCAACTCGCTTTCTTGTGAGCTGGCCGCAACACCGCAGGATTGCTTCAGGCCCTAATCTGGTTCCGGCACGGCACGCTGAGCCTTTGGTTAATTCCTCTTCCTGGTGGGAAATGAGAGTTAAATTTGCCCGTCCAGACACCTCCAGCTAGTCTCTCATTGGTTCTCCCTATTCCTGTTCATCTTCCGCAGAAATTGCAAACTGGGCCAAACAGGAGGTTAAAGGCACTGACTCTCCAAGTCGGGAGAGTGTTAGTGAAGCATCTGGAATGTTGCACCAAATACCAGGTGACAAGAAATGAGACATATTTGAACACGTCTCAGGATCACACGGTTGATCATACTCTGGGTTCCACATGCGTGTTTTAGCTGAAGGAAGAATCCCTTAAACCTGGAGAGTTGAGACCCGTGGAATGGGTACCATGCAATATGACTTCAGAGGGTCTTCATTTGCTCACCGAACCTCTCCAATCCTATCACTGCTGCGTTTATGCCCCTGTACACACGCTTGATTCTCTTTCAGAGACATAGTAGTCCATAGGTTTTAAGATACTTACTAGTCAGGTACATTCTTAGGCGTTTAATATGGGGTGTTGAGTCCATCTCGTTGAGCAAGGAGTAGCTCTTGTCTATTACATATTTGGCTTAAAGAACTTTATCTGTGCTCATTTGAATCTGTGTTTTTGTGCAGCACCCCAACTCACCTTTCCGCTTAAGCAAGCATAAGTTGGTTTTCTAATTTGAGACCTTATTCTGTTTTGTAATTCAGTTCCTGTGTAGCAAGTTTACATTCCGTGTATTAGTGATATCTTATGATGTTTCTTTTTCTGTGTGACTTATTTCAGTTAGAAGCCTCATACCTGAACCCACTCATTATGCTGCTACGGGCCTGATGAAATAGATTTCATTGCTGAGTGATATTGCATTGTACGTAAGTACCACAAATTCTTTATCCATTTTTCACTTTCTGCGATATTGAACTTGTACCGTACACGAGGTTCTTGTAATCAGAGCCATCCCAAATTTTGGGGTGGCTGTGTCTTTTTGATTTTAATTTCCCTAAGCTATAGGACCATAAGTGGAAGTGCCCTAGGCTCTGTTGCTTTGTTTTTTAGATGTTTCAGGAAACACCATACACTTCTCCCGAGTGGCTGTTGGCAATTTACATCCCACCCATCAGCATAACAAGGCTCCCAGTTCTCCATGGCCTGTCCTGCCTTTCTGGATTTTACACTTTTTTCAGATGGCCCTTTTGACCTGGGGGAAGTGAGACTACATTGTAGTGCAGATTTCCTTTGCAAGCTTGCTTGGTTGGCCAAAAAGGGCGTATGCGTTTTCTCCTGAATATATTCAGGAAAAAACGCATACGCCCTTTTTGGCCAAGTGCATCATTGTGGACGTTCTGCCTCTTTTCCTATGCTTTAAATGGAATTCCAGTCTACCTCCTGAAATCAGGTTCCTGCAATTCTGCCCCGCTTTCAAGTCCTCTTGGCAGCCTTACTTCAGTATATTTTTGGACGATAGCTGTCATTTATAACTCTGCAGGTTTGTGAATTACAGTGCCCCTGAGCTCCTTTCTTCAACTCGCTTTCTTGTGAGCTGCCCGGAACACCACAGGATTGATTCAGGCCCTAATCTTGTTCCGCCATGGCACGCTGAGCCTTTGGTTAATTCCTCTTCCTGGTCGGAAATGAGAGTTAAATTTGCCCGTCCAGACACTTCCAGCTAGTCTCTCATTGGTTCTCCCTATTCCTGTTCATCTTCCGCAGAAATTGCAAACTGGGCCAAACAGGAGGTTAAAGGCACTGACTCTCCAAGTCGGGAGAGTGTTAGTGAAGCATCTGGAATGTTGCACCCAAGTACCAGGTGACAAGAAATGAGACATATTTGAACACGTCTCAGGATCACACGGTTGATCATACTCTGGGTTCCACATGCATGTTTTAGCTGAAGGAAGAATCCCTTAAACCTGGAGAGTTGAGACCCGTGGAATGGGTACCATGCAATATGACTTCAAAGGGTCTTCATTTGCTCACCGAACCTCTCCAATCCTATCACTGCTGCGTTTATGCCCCTGTACACACGCTTGATTCTCTTTCACAGACATAGCAATCCATAGGTTTTAAGATACTTACTAGTCAGGTACATTCTTAGGCGTTTAATATGGGGTGTTGAGTCCATTTCGTTGATCAAGGAGTAGCTCTTGTCTATTACACATTTGGCTTAAGGAACTTTATCTGTGATCATTTAAATCTCTGGTTTTATGCACCACCCCAACTCACCTTTCCCCTTAAGCAAGCATAAGTTGGTTTTCTAAATTTGAGACCCTCTTCTGTTTTGTAATTCAGTTAGTGTGTAGCCAAGTTTACATTCCGTGTATTAGTGATATCTTATGATGTTTCTTTTTCTGTGTGACTTATTTCAGTTAGAATCATCATACCAGAATCCACTCATTATGCTGCTACGGGCCTGATGACATAGATGTCATTGCTGAGTGATATTGCATTGTACGTAAGTACCACAACTTCTTTATCCATTTTTCGCTTTCTGCAATATTGAACTTGTCCCATAAACGAGGTTCTTGTAAACAGAGCCGTCCCAAACTTTGGGGTGGCTGTGTCTTTTTGATTTTAATTTCCCTAAGCTATAGCACCATAAGTGGAAGTGCCCTAGGCTCTGTTGCTTTGTTTTTTAGATGTTTCAGGAAACACCATACACTTCTCCCGAGTGGCTGTTGGCAATTTACATCCCACTCATCAGCATAACCAGGCTCCCAGTTCTCCATGGCCTGTACTGCCTTTCTGGATTTTACACTTTTTTCAGATGGCCCTTTTTACCAGGGGGAAGTGAGACTTCATTGTAGTGCAGATTTCCTTTGCAAGCTTGCTTGGTTGGCCAAAAAGGGCGTATGCGTTTTTTCCTGAATATATTCAGGAAAAAACGCATACGCCCTTTTTGTTCAAGTGCATCATTGTGGACGTTCTGCCTCTTTTCCTATGCTTTAAATGCAATTCCAGTCGACCTCCTGAAATCGGTTTCCTGCAGTTCTGCCCCGCTTTCAAGTCCTCTTGGCAGCCTTACTTCAGTATATTTTTGTACGATAGCTGTCACTTATAACTCTGCAGGTTTGTGAATTACAGTGCCCCTGAGCTCCTTTTTTCAACTCGCTTTCTTGTGAGCTGCCCGCAACACTGCCGGATTGCTTCAGGCCCTAATCTGGTTCTGGCACGGGATGCTGAGCCTTTGGTTAATTCCTCTTCCTGGTGGGAAATGAGAGTTAAATTTGCCTGTCCAGACACCTCCAACTAGTCTCTCATTGGTCCTCACTATTCCTGTTCATCTTCCACAGAAATTGCAAACTTGGCCAAACAAGAGGTTAAAGGCACTGACTCTCCAAGTCGGGAGAGTGTTAGTAAAGCATCTGGAATGTTGCACCCGAGAACCAGGGGACGGGAACTGAGACATATTTGAACACATCTCCCGATCTCACGGTTGATCATACTCTGGGTTCCACATGCGTGTTTTAGCTGAAGGAAGAATCCCTTAAACCTGGAGAGTTGAGACCCGTCGAATAGGTACCATGCAATATGACTTCAAAGGGTCTTCATTTGCTCACCGAACCTCTCCAATCCTATCACTGCTGCGTTTATGCCCCTGTACACACGCTTGATTCTCTTTTGGAGACATAGCAATCCATAGGTTTTAAGATACTTACTAGTCAGGTACATACTTAGGCGTTTAATATGGGGTGTTGAGTCCATCTCGTTGAGCAAGGAGTAGCTCTTGTCTATTCCATATTTGGCTTAAGGAACTTTATCTGTGCTCATTTCAATCTCTGGTTTTATGCAGCACCCCAACTCACCTTTCCCCTTAAGCAAGCATAAGTTTGTTTTCTAAATTTGAGACCTTATTCTGTTTTGTAACTCTGTTCCTGTGTAGCAAGTTTACATTCCGTGTATTAGTGATATCTTATGATGTTTCTTTTTCTGTGTGACTTATTTCAGTTAGAATCATCATACCTGAATCCACTCATTATGCTGCTACGGGCCTGATGACATAGATGTCATTGCTGAGTGATATTGCATTGTACGTAAGTACCACAACTTCTTTATCCATTTTTCGCTTTCTGCAATATTGAACTTGTCCCGTAAACGAGGTTCTTGTAAACAGAGCCGTCCCAAACTTTGGGGTGGCTGTGTCTTTTTGATTTTAATTTCCCTAAGCTATAGCACCATAAGTGGAAGTGCCCTAGGCTCTGTTGCTTTGTTTTTTAGATGTTTCAGGAAACACCATACACTTCTCCCGAGTGGCTGTTGGCAATTTACATCCCACTCATCAGCATAACAATGCTCCCAGTTCTCCATTGCCTGTCCTGCCTTTCTGGATTTTACACTTTTTTCAGATGGCCCTTTTGACTGGGGGGAAGTGAGACTTCATTGTAGTGCAGATTTCCTTTGCAAGCTTGCTTGGTTGGCCAAAAAGGGCGTATGCGTTTTTTCCTGAATATATTCAGGAAAAAACGCATACGCCCTTTTTGGCCAAGTGCATCATTGTCGTCGTTCTGCCTCTTTTCCTATGCTTTAAATGCAATTCCTGTCTACCTCCTGAAATAGGTTTCCTGCAATTCTGCCTTGCTTTCAATGCCTCTTCATAGCCTTACCTCAATATAGTTTTTGAAAATAGTTGGCCTTTATAACTCTGCACGTTTTTGAATTGCAGTGGCCCTTAGCTCCATTTTTCAGCTCATATTTTTGTGATCTTGCCTCATAACCACAGGATTCCTTCAGGCCCTATTCTTCTTCTGGGGCACCTTGCTGTGCCTTTGGTTTATTCTTCTTACTGATGTGAAATTAGAGTGACATGTGCCCATTGAAACCGCTACAGCTTGTTTCTCACTGGTTCCCCCTATTCCCATTCATCCTCCGCACTAACTGCAGACTGTGCGATACCAGAACTTAAAGGCATTGACTCTCCATGTGAGGATGTTGTTAGTAAAGCGGCTGGAATGTCGATCCGGAGCCCCAGGAGAGGAAAAATGAGGTGCGTTTTAGAAACCTTTCCCGATCATATGGTATACCAGTCGCTGGGTTTCCCAAGCATGGTTTAGCTGTAGGAAGATTCCCTTCAACCTGGATTGTTGGGACCCTTGGAATGAGTAGCATGAAGTATTGCATTAAACTTTTGGCAGTTGCTCACCAAAACTCACCAATCCTCTCAGCCCCAAGTGTCCAGCCTTATGTGTTATCCAGCTGTGGGTTTATATGTGGTCAATCCAGGTTGCATCACAGCCCCTGAGCAAATTTTGTAAGAATTTTTCTCTCTTTCATTGTTTCTGCGTTTTGTTTTTAAAATTTATTTCTATAATGGGGTTTAGCTCATTTTCACTGCTGTGTTTGTGCCGCTCTGCACACACTTGATTCCCTTATGGAGATATATCAATACATGGATTTTAAGATTCTTATTACTCAGATATATTTCTCTGCGGTTTATAAGGTGTGTTGAGGCCAGTTCATTGAGCAAGGTGTAGATCTTGTCTAATATCTATTTGGTTTATTGAACGGTATCTGTGCTAATTTCAAACTCTGGTTTTATGCATCACCCCACCTCTCCTTTCCCCTTAAGCTGACATAAGTGTGTTTTCTAAATGTGAGACACTGTTCTGTAATTCATTTCTTGTGCAGCCATATTTACCCTCCCTCTATAAGTGATATCTTATGATATGTTTCTTTTTCTGTTTGACTTATTTCAAGTAGTATTATCGGACCTAAATCCACTCTTTATCCTTCTACTAGCCTTATTACATTGATTTCATGGTGAAGAGATATTCCATTGTACATAAGTACCACATCTTCTTTATCCATTGTTCTCTTTCCTGGGATATTTAAGGTGTACTGAAGTTGAGGTTCTTGTAAACAGAGTAGCCCTAAACTGTGGTGTGCTTGTGTCTTGTTGATTTTTAGACTTCCCTAGATATATTCCCATGATTGGAAGTGTCCTATGCTCTGTAGCTCTGTTTTTTAGATGATTTAGGAACCACCATACACTTCTCCAGAGTGGCTCTCGGCAATTCACACACTGCCCATCAGCGTATAAAGGCTCCCTGTTCTCCATGGCCTGTCCTGCATTTCTGGTTTTTACAATTTTTTAGGATGGCCCTTTTGACCGGTGGGAAATGAGACTTCTTTGTTGTGCACATTTGCATTGCTTGCTTGCTTCGTTGCCCATAAAGTGCGTATGCGTTTTTTCCTGGATATAATCAGGAAAAACGCATACGCCCTTTTGGGCCAACTGCATCATTGTCGAAATTCTGCCGCTTTTCATGTGCTTTAAAGACGAGTCCAATCTATCTCTTGAAATCTGTTTCTTGCAATTCTGTCTTGCATTCAGATCCTCTTCTTTGCCTTACCTCAACATAGTTTTGGACGTTAGTTTTCATTTATAACTCTGCAGGTTTGTGAATTGCAGTGACCCTGAGCTCCATTTTTTAAGTTGCTCTTTTGTGAGCTGGCCTCAAACCCGCAGGATTGCTTCAGGCCCTATTTTGGCTCCGGCGAGGTGGGCTGAGCCTTTTTTCAATTCTTATTCTTAATGGGAAATTAGAGTGATATGTGCCCGTCCAAACCCCTACAACTATTCTCTCATTGGTTCCCCCTCTTCCCATTCATCCTCCTCACAATTTGCAAAATGTGTGAAACAGAAGTTGAAATGTGCTGATTCTCCAAGTGGGGAGATTCTAAGTAACGTGGCTGGAATGGTGAACAGGAGCACCAGGAGAGGATAAATGAGCTGCATTTTAGACACATCTCCCGATCACATGGTGTACAGTCCTCTGGGTTTTCCATACATGTTTTAGCTGTAGGAAGATCCCTTGAACCTGCAGATTTGGGACCCATTGAATGGGTACCAGGTAGTATTACTTTAAAGGGTGTGCATTTCCTCACCCAACCTCACATTTCTCTTAGTGCAAACAGTTTCCAGCCTTATGTCTCATCCTGCTGTGGGTCTAGATGTGTTCAATCCATGTTGCATCACCGTCCCTGAGGAAAAGTTGTAAGAGGTTTTCTCTGTCTCTCTGTCGTTTATTTTTTTCAATTTGTTACTATATTGGTTACAGCTGATTTTCAAAGCTCTGTTTCTTGCTGCTGTACATCCACTTGATTCACGTACAGAGAGACATCAGTAAATTCTTTTTCAGATTCTTACCAGTCGTATATATTCTTTTCCGGTGACTTGAGTGTGCTGAGTGCAGTTCTTGTAGCTACCGTGTAGGCTTTGTTGATTATCAGTTTGGTATTTGGAATGGTATCTTTGCTAATTTCAACCTCCTGGATGATGCCTCACCCCTCCCCACCTTTCCCGTTTAGCAGCCTTATGCGTGTTTCCTACATATTTGACTATGTTTTTGTTTTGTAATTTATTTCATGTGTAGCCATTTTGGATTCCACCTTTAAGTGATATCTTATGATATGTGTCTTTTTCTTTTTGAATTATGTCACTTAGAATGATCATACGTAACTCCTCCGGAGTTGTTACAACTGGCCATAGTTCATTGATTTCCAGGCTGAATAATATTCCACTCTACCTAAGTACCACATCTCTATCCATTTTTTCGCTCCAGAGACATTTAAGTTATATCCTAGTCGAGGATCTTTTAAACAGAGAGGGGGTAAACATTGGGGTGCCTGTGTCCTCTCGATTTTTGTTTTTCCCAAGATATACGCCCATGAGTGCAAGTGCCCTATGCTCTGTAGCTCATTTTTTAGATGCTTTAGTAAACACAATACACTTCTCCAGAATGGCCGTTGGCAATATACATTTCCACTATAAGTCTCACAGGGCTCCCTCTTCTCCTTGCCCTGTCCTGCATTTCTGTTGTTTACGCTTTATGAGGATGGCTCTTCTGACTGATGCGAAGTGATATCTTTTGTAGTATTGACTTCCAGTGCCCACCTGTTTGCTTGGCTAAAAAAGTGTATGCCCTTTTCTTGAATATATACAGAAAAAAACGCATACACCCTTTTTGGCCAACTGCAATGTTGGCAATGTTCAGCTCCTTTTCTCGTGCTTAATGGCGAGTCCTTTCTACCTCCTCAGATCCCTTTCCTGCCATTCTCCCTTGCTTACAAGTCCTTTTCTCTGACTTTCCTCAAGACATTTTTCAGTGATGGATATTTTCAACTCTGCAGTTTCGTGAATTTTACTGCCCCTGAGTTCCATTGTTCAACTTGTGTTTATGGGAACTGGCCACAAAGCAGCGGGATTTCCTCAAGCCCTATACTGTTTCCATGGGCAACCCTAGCCTTTGGTCAATTCGTCTTCCTGGTTGGAAATTAGAGTGACATGTGCCTGTCTGAACACCTAGGACTTGTCTCTCATTGTTCCTCATCCTTCCGCTTCATCCTCTGGACAAATTCCAAACTGTACGCAACAGGATGTTGACAGTGCTGACATCTCCAAGTGGGGAGACTGTTAGTAAAGACGCTGGAGGGGTGAACCCGAGCACCAGGAGATGAGGAGATGAGATGCCTTTTCCAAACTCTTCCCGATCAGACGGTATACCATCCTCTGGGTGTGACAGACATGTTTTAGCAGTAGGAAGAGTCCCATTCATGTAAGGAGAACACCAGGGCTTTTTCAAAATCAGTGTCTGCCCGAAACCCAAACTGGGGAATTTTTTAAGCTACGGCTACACATATGTTCATTAAGGGCCTGGGGAAGTAGGCAGAGTCCAAACTTTAGATGATTGAAGTCTTCAGGGTCAGAAGCACTCACCACCAGCTTCCCTTAGGTTACACTTTAACTGTCATTGATAGATGACAATGACAATAAAAATATCTATTCTTTTCCAGATTATTTCCCCTTATAGCTTATTGCAAAATGTTGAGTGTAGTTCCCTGTGCTATACAGTAGTTCCTTGTTGATGATCTATTTTATACATAGCAGTGTGTATGTGTTAATCCCAAACTGTTAATTTATCCCTCCTCCCACCTTTCCCCTTTGGTAATAATAAATTATAAGATTTTATACTTCTCAGAAATGGGGGAGCTGAAAGAGAGGTATCATTTTCAATGGAAAAGCATTTAAAACAAGATTGAAGCTTTAACCAAGATTATTAGATGTACATCCTTGGAAAGAAATCACTTCGTTTCTCTAATATTGACCTGACAAATAAGACAAACCTTTTCACTGAACTTGCTTATAATAAAGTGATGGAAATATCAAATGGAAGTGTTAGAAACATCTTATTTTACCCGAGCCTTATACACTGTTCTATGTTAACTACAGTTTGGCTCACACATCTGTTCATTGAGGTTACAATAGTCTCAGTTTCTGTTACTGATTCTCCAGAGTGGACCCCAACAAGTGTCCCCCTGCCCAGTGTCATTGGGGCCAACAGATCGAGACTGAGTTTGGTTCACAAGCAAAGGAAACTTTATATTTTGATCAGAGAATGGAGAGGTGAGAGCATGCACTACCCCGTGGGCTGTGGGCTGGGCTGTTGTGTAGAGATCCTGTCAGAGTCAGTGGGAGGGAGGGGGCGGAGCTCTCGAGGGCCGGGTTGGCTGCAGCTCAGGCTCTATATCGCGGAGTCTGCACTGGGCCCCAGGAGCTGAGGTGTCGTCCCAGCCATTCTGCACTAGGAAATCTGGTCTGAAGTGCCGGGTGTGGAACCTCTGCATGCGGGACCCTAGGAGCACATGAAATTAGACAAAGCACAAAGGATAAAAAAGGTTAGACTTGACTTTATTGCCCAGATTCTATTTTTATCTCCCAGGGATTTTTAATGGGCTTTGCTGGGGACAAACCCCTCCTCTGCCTTTTGTCCCGTTCCTCATTCTTGGAGTGCTGAGGGTGCAGACCCTTCTTCTGTAACTGCTGAGTGCTGAGTTGGGAGCCCTCATACCCGGGGGCGAGGGTCAGGGCTTCTCCCCAGCAGCCTCCAGGTGACGTTGATTGTCCCCAGGCCCCCTGCCTCCCTGCTCGTCCACCTGAGCACCAGCATTGGAAGTGTTATAGATTCTAATGACCTTTAAGGGTCCAGGAAAGAGATGTGCAGAGACGCTGTGGGGGCCGGTTTCACCCCGCCCCACATTTGTTCGGCCACCTTAGGCTGACCGTTTCTGCCAGCCTAGATGCTCTGACCAGTAGTCTGCGCTTTCTTCAATTAGGCTCCTGAATTAACGTACAAACAGCACCAGGTGTCAGAGCCCTGCCTGCTCAACTCCCAGACAGTCCAGGGTCAGTGGTGATCAAGGACCATGATGGCCACTGAGCCAACAGCCTTTTGAAGTAAACAGGAGTCCAGCTGGTCTTATTGGCCACCATCATCACGGTGTCTGTAGGCTTTTCTATGGTGACAGTGTGATATACGGTTCCCCCGCCAAGATTATTAGCTCCCCTCTGCGTGCAGTAAGTCCTGCAAGCAGTAGTCTACTCTTTTGGGACACACTCTTGTTGTTTTATGAGAGAAACTCCAGGTCAAGTGATGTTCACACGAGTCGTCATGGTGCCCTGTTGCCCCCGGTTATCTCTCTGGATGTTGGAGTTGGAGGGCCTCCTCACTCGAGGTTGGTGTGCCCACGGAGCGAACCCTGCAACTTCAGGGCATGGTTGGTGGTTAGGATCACCACGTGGGGTCCTTTTCCCTTAGGAGGGAGGTGGCCTTTTGGGCTGCTGATTTCCAGGTTTTTAGATACCGCCAGTATCTTGGCCAGATGTGGCAGTGGGCCAAGCCCCTTGGTGCCCGTAGTTTATCCTACCTGGATGGCATTCTTGCATTGTTCCATTTCAAGTGGTCCCAGTTTTTGCACTAATTCTCCAATGGCGATTCACCTTTCACCGGGAATGTAAAGGTCAAAGGGTTTAGCTAAATTAGGGAGTTCCAGGGCAAGGGTCTGAATTGACTGCTCTTTCCATTCTTGAAAGGCCACTTCTGGATTCTATTCAAAAGGATCATCATCTTTTCCTTTCAGTGTTTCATATAGAGGCCCAGCTAGTAGACTGTAGTTAGGGATGCAGAAGCAGCAAACCCTGGCCTCCCCAGGAACCACTAAGCTGTCTTCTAGTTTTAGAAAGGGGTAAGGCTGAAAATGGTTTCTTCCCTTTCCTGGGATGGGCTTCTCCGACCTTCTGTGAGAACGAAGCCCAGGCAGGTCACTGCAGTCTGTGATATTTGAGCTTTTTCTTGGACAACTTCTATCCTTTATTGGCTTGGTAGTTCAGAGGCCTCCTTAGTAGGGCTGGCGATCAGAATGTCGTCTGCGTACTGAAGGAGGGTTTCCTTTCCCAGAGGTAGAACTTTTAGGTCTTTAGCTAAGCTTTCCCCAAAGATGGTGTGGGAATTTTTGCACCCTTGGGGCAAGACGGCCCGGAAGTATTGTTTTAGTTGTATGTTGAGTCCTGCCACTCACAAGCCAAAATTTCTTGTGACTCTGGGACTAATGGAATACAAAAGAAGGCATCATTGAAGACTAATACAGAATACCATGTCCTGGTGGTTGGTAGAATGACCAGCAGGGTGTAGGAATTAGGAGCAGCTGGAGGTATATCCTCGGTGGCTTCACTGACTGTCCTGACATCCTTTACCAGGTCCCCAGCAGCCCATGGGGCTCTCGTGGTCAGACCAATCCCAGAATATGGAGCTCACCTGGGCAGGTACCCCACCCCCACCCCAGCCCACGGGGCTCTCGTGGTCAGGCCCCTCCCAGGATACAGAGCTACCCTTGCAGGTACCGTGGCAGGGCTGGGCACACAGGAACCGTGCACATAGCCCTCATTGCAGAGCACCCCCAGCTCACCTGTCGCTCAGAGCTGACACAGAGCACCTCAGAGCAGGACTTGAACTAACAAACAGCAGCTGCGACAGGTCTGTGACCCTGGGCATCACTCTGTGCGGCCTCCCTCCACCTGGTCTTCCAGAGACTTCCACTGCACCCGGGGCACCAGGCCTCTGTCTCCAACCACCACCCACCCCTCCTCTCCCTGACTCCAGGGTTCCTCTCATTAGGAGAGGGTTTTCTTGAAGTTGTCTCCCACTCATGGGCCAGATAAAATCATTAGAAAACAAGCCAAAGCTGCAGCCCCTTGTCTATCCTGACTCTCAGAGCCCACACCTGTTCCTTGGACCTGGCCGGTTCAGCAAGTTCCATTTTCTGCAACTGTGAGCCCCTGAGGGATGATGATTGGCTGACCTGGGCAGCCTTACCGTGCCGGCCAGCCCTCCCCAGGTGTGCCTGGGTTGAGATCAATATAAATACCACTCCAGGCAGCAAGAGGCCCTGCAGCCGTGCCTGACGCCATTTTCTCTGCCCTGTCAGCAGTCTCGGGGCTGGGCTGGTGGGAGGGAGTGAGAGGCCACGGCTTTGTGGGTGGCCCAGTGTGAGTGGGGCTCTGCTGGACTTTCTGCAGCAGTTGCCAGGCTGCCACCTGCTAAAGAAGAGGATGTGTCACCCATACCTGCTGCTGGAATTTCTCCCTGGGCAGAGGTGAGGAAGGAAAAAAGCAGTGGGGGCAGGGACAGGACGGGTATCTCAGGCAGGGAAATGGAAATCTTCCAGAAGAGCACCCAGGGCCAGGACCATCCTGGCTGGCCTGCAGGCACCAAGTCGGCCGGTATGCTGTCACTCGTGTGGCTCTATGGCCCTTCCTCTAGGCTTTCAAGTCCTTGTATATATTCAGGTGTTTTACCTGGGACGGGTGGGAATAGTTCAGCAGCAACTGGCCTGGGGCTCAGCTCACGTTTACTCACAGATGCCTCGGCACGGTGCCCCAGCTTTGCAATGAGGACGCTTGTTGCATGGGGGCTGCTGGCTGAATGGGAGACGATTCCCCACCACTGACCAACTTCAGAATTGTTTACAACTGGAGCAAGTGTCCTGATACGGTTTTCCTCTGTGGAACTGGTGGGTTCTGTGTTTTTTTTCTCTTTTTCGTTTTTGGTTCAAGGTAGATTTTATTCCTCTTTTTTGTATTTACAGATATAAGCATAGAAATAATTTATTCATATAAATACATGTATGTGAAGGGAATAATTGTTTTTTCTGTTTTATTTTTTTAATTTTATTTCTTTTTAATTTTGAATTTTATTTTATATTTTTATACAGCAGGTTCTTATTGGTTATCTATTTTATACATATAAATGTATACATACCAATCCCAGTCTCTCAACTCCTCCCACCAACAACCCCCCCAACAGCTTTCCCCCCTTGTTGTCCATACGTTTGTTGTCTACATCTGTTGCTCTATTTATGCCTTGCAAAATGGTTAATCTGTACAGTTTTTCTAGGTTCCACATATATGCATGAATATACAAGATTTGTTTTTCTCTTTCTGACTTACTTCACTCTGTATGACAGTCTCTAGATCCATCGACGTCTCTACAAATGACTAATTTCATTCCTTTTCATGGCTTAGTAATATTCCATTTTATATATGTACCACTGCTTTATGCATTCGTCTGTCTGTGGGCATTTAGGTTGCTTCCATTACCTCGATATTGTAAAGAGTGATACAATGAACATTGCGGTGAATGTCTCTTTTTGATTTATGGTTTTGTCTGGGTATATGTCCAGAACTGGGATTGCTGTATCATATGGTAATTCTACTGTTAGTTTCTTAAGAAACTCCATATTGTTCTCCATAGTGACTGTATCAATTTATATTCCCAACAATAGTGGAAGAGGGTTCCTTTTCTCCACACATTTCCAGCATTTTTTGTTTGTAGATTTTCTGATGATGCCCATTCTACCAGGTGTGAGGTGATACCTCATTGTTGAGTCCATTTTGTTGAGCAAGGGGTAGGTCTTGTCTATTACATATTTAGCTTATGGAACGGTATCTGTGCTAATTTCAAACTCTGCTTTTATGCAACACCACAACTCACCTTCCCCCTTAAGCAAGCATAAGTTGGTTTTCTAAACATGAGACCCTGTTCTGTTTTGTAATTCAGTTCATGTGTAACCAAGTTCACATTCCATGTATTAGTGATACCTTATGATGTTTCTCTTTCTGTGTGACTTTTTTCACTTAGAATCACCGTGCCTCAATCCACTCATTATGCTGGTACGGGCCTGGTGACATAGTTTTCATTGCTGAGAGGTATTCTGTTGTACGTAAGTACCGCAACTACTTTATCAATTATTTGCTCTCTGGCATATTTAACTTGTGCTGAAGAAGAGGTTCCTGTAAAAGAGCCGTCCCAAATTTTGGGGTGGCTGTGTCTTTTTGATTTTAATTTCCCTAAGCTATAGGACCATAAGTGGAAGTGCCCTAGGCTCTGTTGCTTTGTTTTTTAGATGTTTCAGGAAACACCATACACTTCTCCCGAGTGGCTGTTGGCAATATACATCCCGCCCATCAGCATAACAAGGCTCCCAGTTCTCCATGGCCTGTCCTGCCTTTCTGGATTTTACACTTTTTTCAGATGGCCCTTTTGACTGGGGGAAGTGAGACTTCATTGTAGTGCAGATTTCCTTCGCAAGCTTGCTTGGTTGGCCAAAAAGGGCGTATGCGTTTTCTCATGAATATATTCAGGAAAAAACGCATACGCCCTTTTTGGCCAAGTGCATCATTGTGGAGGTTCTGCCTCTTTTCCTATGCTTAAAATGCAATTCCAGTCTACCTCCTGAAATCGGGTTCCTGCAATTCTGCCCCACTTTCAAGTCCTCTTTGCAGCCTTACTTCAGTATATTTTTGGATGATAGCTGTCATTTATAACTCTGCAGGTTTGTGAATTACAGTGCCCCTGAGCTCCTTTCTTCAACTCGCTTTCTTGTGAGCTGGCCGCAACACCGCAGGATTGCTTCAGGCCCTAATCTGGTTCCGGCACGGCACGCTGAGCCTTTGGTTAATTCCTCTTCCTGGTGGGAAATGAGAGTTAAATTTGCCCGTCCAGACACCTCCAGCTAGTCTCTCATTGGTTCTCCCTATTCCTGTTCATCTTCCGCAGAAATTGCAAACTGGGCCAAACAGGAGGTTAAAGGCACTGACTCTCCAAGTCGGGAGAGTGTTAGTGAAGCATCTGGAATGTTGCACCCAAGTACCAGGTGACAAGAAATGAGACATATTTGAACACGTCTCAGGATCACATGGTTGATCATACTCTGGGTTCCACATGCGTGTTTTAGCTGAAGGAAGAATCCCTTAAACCTGGAGAGTTGAGACCCGTGGAATGGGTACCATGCAATATGACTTCAGGGGTCTTCATTTGCTCACCGAACCTCTCCAATCCTATCACTGCTGCGTTTATGCCCCTGTACACACGCTTGATTCTCTTTCAGAGACATAGCAGTCCATAGGTTTTAAGATACTTACTAGTCAGGTACATTATTAGGCGTTTAATATGGGGTGTTGAGTCCATCTCGTTGAGCAAGGAGTAGCTCTTGTCTATTACATATTTGGCTTAAAGAACTTTATCTGTGCTCATTTGAATCTGTGTTTTTGTGCAGCACCCCAACTCACCTTTCCGCTTAAGCAAGCATAAGTTGGTTTTCTAAATTTGAGACCTTATTCTGTTTTGTAATTCAGTTCCTGTGTAGCAAGTTTACATTCCGTGTATTAGTGATATCTTATGATGTTTCTTTTTCTGTGTGACTTATTTCAGTTAGAATCCTCATACCTGCACCCACTCATTATGCTGCTACGGGCCTGATGAAATAGATTTCATTGCTGAGTGATATTGCATTGTACGTAAGTACCACAAATTCTTTATCCATTTTTCACTTTCTGCGATATTGAACTTGTACCGTAAACGAGGTTCTTGTAATCAGAGCCATCCCAAACTTTGGGGTGGCTGTGTCTTTTTGATTTAATTTCCCTAAGCTATAGGACCATAAGTGGAAGTGCCCTAGGCTCTGTTGCTTTGTTTTTTAGATGTTTCAGGAAACACCATACACTTCTCCCGAGTGGCTGTTGGCAATTTACATCCCACCCATCAGCATAACAAGGCTCCCAGTTCTCCATGACCTGTCCTGCCTTTCTGGATTTTACACTTTTTTCAGATGGCCCTTTTGACCTGGGGGAAGTGAGACTTCATTGTAGTGCAGATTTCCTTTGCAAGCTTGCTTGGTTGGCCAAAAAGGGCGTATGCGTTTTCTCCTGAATATATTCAGGAAAAAACGCATACGCCCTTTTTGGCCAAGTGCATCATTGTGGACGTTCTGCCTCTTTTCCTATGCTTTAAATGGAATTCCAGTCTACCTCCTGAAATCGGGTTCCTGCAATTCTGCCCCGCTTTCAAGTCCTCTTGGCAGCCTTACTTCAGTATATTTTTGGACGATAGCTGTCATTTATAACTCTGCAGGTTTGTGAATTACAGTGCCCCTGAGCTCCTTTCTTCAACTCGCTTTCTTGTGAGCTGCCCGGAACACCACAGGATTGATTCAGGCCATAATCTTGTTCCGCCATGGCACGCTGAGCCTTTGGTTAATTCCTCTTCCTGGTCGGAAATGAGAGTTAAATTTGCCCGTCCAGACACTTCCAGCTAGTCTCTCATTGGCTCTCCCTATTCCTGTTCATCTTCCGCAGAAATTGCAAACTGGGCCAAACAGGAGGTTAAAGGCACTGACTCTCCAAGTCGGGAGAGTGTTAGTGAAGCATCTGGAATGTTGCACCCAAGTACCAGGTGACAAGAAATGAGACATATTTGAACACGTCTCAGGATCACACGGTTGATCATACTCTGGGTTCCACATGCGTGTTTTAGCTGAAGGAAGAATCCCTTAAACCTGGAGAGTTGAGACCCGTGGAATGGGTACCATGCAATATGACTTCAAAGGGTCTTCATTTGCTCACCGAACCTCTCCAATCCTATCACTGCTGCGTTTATGCCCCTGTACACACGCTTGATTCTCTTTCAGAGACATAGCAATCCATAGGTTTTAAGATACTTACTAGTCAGGTACATTCTTAGGCGTTTAATATGGGGTGTTGAGTCCATCTCGTTGAGCAAGGAGTAGCTCTTGTCTATTACATATTTGGCTTAAGGAACTTTATCTGTGCTCATTTGAATCTGTGTTTTTGTGCAGCACCCCAACTCACCTTTCCGCTTAAGCAAGCATAAGTTGGTTTTCTAAATTTGAGACCTTATTCTGTTTTGTAATTCAGTTCCTGTGTAGCAAGTTTACATTCCGTGTATTAGTGATATCTTATGATGTTTCTTTTTCTGTGTGACTTATTTCAGTTAGAATCCTCATACCTGAACCCACTCATTATGCTGCTACGGGCCTGATGAAATAGATTTCATTGCTGAGTGATATTGCATTGTACGTAAGTACCACAAATTCTTTATCCATTTTTCACTTTCTGCGATATTGAACTTGTACCATAAACGAGGTTCTTGTAATCAGAGCCGTCCCAAACTTTGGGGTAGCTGTGTCTTTTTGATTTTAATTTCCCTAAGCTATAGGACCATAAGTGGAAGTGCCCTAGGCTCTGTTGCTTTGTTTTTTAGATGTTTCAGGAAACACCATACACTTCTCCCCAGTGGCTGTTGGCAATTTACATCCCACCCATCAGCATAACAAGGCTCCCAGTTCTCCATGGCCTGTCCTGCCTTTCTGGATTTTACACATTTTTCAGATGGCCCTTTTGACCTGGGGGAAATGAGACTACATTGTAGTGCAGATTTCCTTTGCAAGCTTGCTTGGTTGGCCAAAAAGGGCGTATGCGTTTTCTCCTGAATATATTCAGGAAAAAACGCATATGCCCTTTTTGGCCAAGTGCATCATTGTGGACGTTCTGCCTCTTTTCCTATGCTTTAAATGCAATTCCAGTCTACCTCCTGAAATTGGGTTCCTGCAATTCTGCCCCGCTTTCAAGTCCTCTTGGCAGCTTTACTTCAGTATATTTTTGGACGATAGCTGTCATTTATAACTCTGCAGGTTTGTGAATTACAGTGCCCCTGAGCTCCTTTCTTCAACTCGCTTTCTTGTGAGCTGCCCAGAACACCGCAGGATTGATTCAGGCCCTAATCTTGTTCCGCCATGGCACGCTGAGCCTTTGGTTAATTCCTCTTCCTGGTCGGAAATGAGAGTTAAATTTGCCCGTCCAGACACTTCCAGCTAGTCTCTCATTGGTTCTCCCTATTCCTGTTCATCTTCCGCAGAAATTGCAAACTGGGCCAAACAGGAGGTTAAAGGCACTGACTCTCCAAGTCGGGAGAGGGTTAGTGAAGCATCTGGAATGTTGCACCCAAGTACCAGGTGACGAGAAATGAGACATATTTGAACACGTCTCAGGATCACACGGTTGATCATACTCTGGGTTCCACATGCGTGTTTTAGCTGAAGGAAGAATCCCTTAAACCTGGAGAGTTGAGACCCGTGGAATATGTACCATGCAATATGACTTCAAAGGGTCTTCATTTGCTCACTGAACCTCTCCAATCGTATCACTGCTGCGTTTATGCCCCTGTACACACACTTGATTCTCTTTCGGAGACATAGCAATCCATAGGTTTTAAGATACTTACTAGTCAGGTACATACTTAGCCGTTTAATATGGGGTGTTGAGTCCATCTCGTTGAGCAAGGAGTAGCTCTTGTCTATTACATATTTGGCTTAAGGAACTTTATCTGTGCTCATTTCAATATGTGTTTTTGTGCAGCACCCCAACTCACTTTTCCCCTTAAGCAAGCATAAGTTGGTTTTCTAAATTTGACACCGTATTCTGTTTCGTAATTCAGTTACTGTGTAGCAAGTTTACATTCCGTGTATTAGTGATATCTTATGATGTTTCTTTTTCTCTGTGACTTATTTCAGTTAGAATCATCATAACTGAATCCACACATTATGCTGCTATGGGCCTGATGACATAGATTTCATTGCTGAGTGATATTGCGTTGTACGTAAGTACCACAACTTCTTTATCCATTTTTCACTTTCTGCGATATTGAACTTGTACCGTAAACGAGGTTCTTGTAAACAGAGCCGTCCCAAACTTTGGGGTGGCTGTGTCTTTTTGATTTTAATTTCCCTAAGCTATAGGACCATATGAGGAAGTGCCCTAGGCTCTGTTGCTTTGTTTTTTAGATGTTTCAGGAAACACCATACACTTCTCCCGAGTGGCTGTTGGCAATTTACATCCCGCCCATCAGCATAACAAGGCTCCCAGTTCTCCATGGCCTGTCCTGCCTTTCTGGATTTTACACTTTTTTCAGATGGCACTTTTGACCAGGGGGAAGTGAGACTTCATTGTAGTGCAGATTTCCTTTGCAAGCTTGCTTGGTTGGCCAAAAAGGGCATATGCGTTTTTTCCTGAATATATTCAGGAAAAAACGCATATGCCCTTTTTGGCCAAGTGCATCATTGTCGACGTTCTGCCTCTTTTCCTATGCTTTAAATGCAATTCCAGTGTACCTCCTGAAATTGGTATCCTGCATTTCTGCCCCGCTTTCAAGTCCTCTTGGCAGCCTTACTTCAGTATATTTTTGGACGATAGCTGTCATTTATAACTCTGCAGGTTTGTGAATTACAGTGCCCCTGAGCTCCTTTCTTCAACTCGCTTTCTTGTGAGCTGGCCGCAACACCGCAGGATTGCTTCAGGCCCTAATCTGGTTCCGGCACGGCACGCTGAGCCTTTGGTTAATTCCTCTTCCTGGTGGGAAATGAGAGTTAAATTTGCCCGTCCAGACACCTCCAGCTAGTCTCTCATTGGTTCTCCCTATTCCTGTTCATCTTCCGCAGAAATTGCAAACTGGGCCAAACAGGAGGTTAAAGGCACTGACTCTCCAAGTCGGGAGAGTGTTAGTAAAGCGTCTGAAAAGTTGCACCCGAGTACCAGGGGTCAAAAACTGAGACATATTTGAACACATCTCCCGATCACACGGTTGATCATACTCTGGGTTCCACATGAATGTTTTAGCTGAAGGAAGAATCCCTTAAACCTGGAGAGTTGAGACCCGTGGAATGGGTACCATGCAATATGACTTCAAAGGGTCTTCATTTGCACACCGAACCTCTCCAATCCTCTCACTACTGCGTTTATGCCCCTGTACTCACGCTTGATTCTCTTTCAGAGACATAGCAATCCATAGGTTTTAAGATACTGACTAGTCTGGTACATTATTAGGCGTTTAATATGGGGTTTTGAGTCCATTTCGTTGAGCAAGGAGTAGCTCTTGTCTATTACATATTTGTCTTAAGGAACTTTATCTGTGCTCATTTCAATCTCTGGTTTTATGCAGCACCCCAACTCACCTTTCGCCTTAAGCAAGCATAAGTTGGTTTTCTAAATTTGAGACCCTGTTCTTTTTTGTAATTCAGTTCCTGTGTAGCCAAGTTTACATTCCGTGTATTAGTGATATCTTATGATGTTTCTTTTTCTGTGTGACTTATTTCAGTTAGAATCGTCATACCTGAATCCACTCACTATGCTGCTACAGGCCTGATGACATAGATTTCATTGCTGAGTGATATTGCATTGTACGTAAGTAGCACAAATTCTTTATCCATTTTTCGCTTTCTGCGATATTGAACTTGTACCATAAACGAGGTTCTTGTAAACAGAGCCGTCCCAAACTTTGGGGTGGCTGTGTCTTTTTGATTTTAATTTCCCTAAGCTATAGGACCATAAGTGGAAGTGCCCTAGGCTCTGTTGCTTTGTTTTTTAGATGTTTCAGGAAACACCATACACTTCTTCCCAGTGGCTGTTGGCAATTTACATCCCACCCATCAGCATAACAAGGCTCCCAGTTCTCCATGGCCTGTCCTGCCTTTCTGGATTTTACACTTTTTTCAGATGGCACTTTTGACCAGGGGGAAGTGAGACTTCATTGTAGTGCAGATTTCCTTTGCAAGCTTGCTTGGTTGGCCAAAAAGGGCATATGCGTTTTTTCCTGAATATATTCAGGAAAAAACGCATATGCCCTTTTTGGCCAAGTGCATCATTGTCGACGTTCTGCCTCTTTTCCTATGCTTTAAATGCAATTCCAGTGTACCTCCTGAAATCGGTATCCTGCAATTCTGCCCCACTTTCAAGTCCTCTTGGCAGCCTTACTTCAGTATATTTTTGGACGATAGCTGTCATTTATAACTCTGCAGGTGTGTGAATTACACTGCCCCTGAGCTCCTTTCTTCAACTCGCTTTCTTGTGAGCTGGCCGCAACACCGCAGGATTGCTTCAGGCCCTAATCTGGTTCCGGCACGGCACGCTGAGCCTTTGGATAATTCCTCTACCTGGTGGGAAATGAGAGTTAAATTTGCCCGTCCAGACACCTCTAGCTAGTCTCTCATTGGTTCTCCCTATTCCTGTTCATCTTCCACAGAAATTGCAAACTGGGCCAAACAGGAGTTTAAAGGCACTGACTCTCCAACTCGGGAGAGTGTTAGTAAAGCATCTGGAATGTTGCACCCGAGTACCCGGGGACGAGAACTGAGACATATTGGAACACGTCTCCCGATCACACGGTTGATCATACTCTGGGTTCCACATGCATGCTTTAGCTGAAGGAAGAATCCCTTAAACCTGGAGAGTTGAGACCCGTGGAACGGGTACCATGCAATATGACTTCAAAGGGTCTTCATTTGCTCACCGAACCTCTCCAATCCTCTCACTGCTGCGTTTATGCCCCTGTACTCACGCTTGATTCTCTTTCAGAGACATAGCAATCCATAGGTTTTAAGATACTGACTAGTCTGGTACATTATTAGGCGTTTAATATGGGGTTTTGAGTCCATTTCCTTGAGCAAGGAGTAGCTCTTGTCTATTACATATTTGTCTTAAGGAACTTTATCTGTGCTCATTTCAATCTCTGGTTTTATGCAGCACCCCAACTCACCTTTCCCCTTAAGCAAGCATAAGTTGGTTTTCTAAATTTGAGACCCTGTTCTTTTTTGTAATTCAGTTCCTGTGTAGCCAAGTTTACATTCCGTGTATTAGTGATATCTTATGATGTTTCTTTTTCTGTGTGACTTATTTCAGTTAGAATCGTCATACCTGAATCCACTCACTATGCTGCTACAGGCCTGATGACATAGATTTCATTGCTGAGTGATATTGCATTGTACGTAAGTAGCACAAATTCTTTATCCATTTTTCACTTTCTGCGATATTGAACTTGTACCATAAACGAGGTTCTTGTAAACAGAGCCATCCCAAACTTTGGGGTGGCTGTGTCTTTTTGATTTTAATTTCCCTAAGCTATAGGACCATAAGTGGAAGTGCCCTAGGCTCTGTTGCTTTGTTTTTTAGATGTTTCAGGAAACACCATACACTTCTCCCGAGTTGCTGTTGGCAATTTACATCCCGCCCATCAGCATAACAAGGCTCCCAGTTCTCCATGGCCTGTCCTGCCTTTCTGGATTTTACACTTTTTTCAGATGGCACTTTTGACCAGGGGGAAGTGAGACTTCATTGTAGTGCAGATTTCCTTTGCAAGCTTGCTTGGTTGGCCAAAAAGGGCATATGCGTTTTTTCCTGAATATATTCAGGAAAAAACGCATATGCACTTTTTGGCCAAGTGCATCATTGTCGACGTTCTGCCTCTTTTCCTATGCTTTAAAAGCAATTCCAGTGTACCTCCTGAAATTGGTATCCTGCAATTCTGCCCCGCTTTCAAGTCCTCTTGGCAGCCTTACTTCAGTATATTTTTGGACGATAGCTGTCATTTATAACTCTGCATGTGTGTGAATTACAGTGCCCCTGAGCTCCTTTCTTCAACTCGCTTTCTTGTGAGCTGGCCGCAACACCGCAGGATTGCTTCAGGCCCTAATCTGGTTCCGGCACGGCACGCTGAGCCTTTGGTTAATTCCTCTTCCTGGTGGGAAATGAGAGTTAAATTTGCCCGTCCAGACACCTCCAGCTAGTCTCTCATTGGTTCTCCCTATTCCTGTTCATCTTCCGCAGAAATTGCAAACTGGGCCAAACAGGAGGTTAAAGGCACTGACTCTCCAAGTCGGGAGAGTGTTAGTAAAGCGTCTGAAAAGTTGCACCCGAGTACCAGGGGTCGAAAACTGAGACATATTTGAACACGTCTCCCGATCACACGGTTGATCATACTCTGGGTTCCACATGCATGTTTTAGCTGAAGGAAGAATCCCTTAAACCTGGAGAGTTGAGACCCGTGGAATGGGTACCATGCAATATGACTTCAAAGGGTCTTCATTTGCACACCGAACCTCTCCAATCCTCTCACTGTTGCGTTTATGCCCCTGTACTCACGCTTGATTCTCTTTCAGAGACATAGCAATCCATAGGTTTTAAGATACTGACTAGTCTGGTACATTATTAGGCGTTTAATGTGGGGTTTTGAGTCCATTTCGTTGAGCAAGGAGTAGCTCTTGTCTATTACATATTTGTCTTAAGGAACTTTATCTGTGCTCATTTCAATCTCTGGTTTTATGCAGCACCCCAAATCACCTTTCCCCTTAAGCAAGCATAAGTTGGTTTTCTAAATTTGAGACCCTGTTCTTTTTTGTAATTCAGTTCCTGTGTAGCCAAGTTTACATTCCGTGTATTAGTGATATCTTATGATGTTTCTTTTTCTGTGTGACTTATTTCAGTTAGAATCGTCATACCTGAATCCACTCACTATGCTGCTACAGGCCTGATGACATAGATTTCATTGCTGAGTGATATTGCATTGTACGTAAGTAGCACAAATTCTTTATCCATTTTTCACTTTCTGCGATATTGAACTTGTACCATAAACGAGGTTCTTGTAAACAGAGCCATCCCAAACTTTGGGGTGGCTGTGTCTTTTTGATTTTAATTTCCCTAAGCTATAGGACCATAAGTGGAAGTGCCCTAGGCTCTGTTGCTTTGTTTTTTAGATGTTTCAGGAAACACCATACACTTCTCCCCAGTGGCTGTTGGCAATTTACATCCCACCCATCAGCATAACAAGGCTCCCAGTTCTCCATGGCCTGTCCTGCCTTTCTGGATTTTACACTTTTTTCAGATGGCACTTTTGACCAGGGGGAAGTGAGACTTCATTGTAGTGCAGATTTCCTTTGCAAGCTTGCTTGGTTGGCCAAAAAGGGCATATGCGTTTTTTACTGAATATATTCAGGAAAAAACGCATATGCCCTTTTTGGCCAAGTGCATCATTGTCGACGTTCTGCCTCTTTTCCTATGCTTTAAATGCAATTCCAGTGTACCTCCTGAAATTGGTATCCTGCAATTCTGCCCCACTTTCAAGTCCTCTTGGCAGCCTTACTTCAGTATATTTTTGGACGATAGCTGTCATTTATAACTCTGCAGGTGTGTGAATTACAGTGCCCCTGAGCTCCTTTCTTCAACTCGCTTTCTTGTGAGATGGCCGCAACACCGCAGGATTGCTTCAGGCCCTAATCTGGTTCCGGCACGGCACGCTGAGCCTTTGGATAATTCCTCTACCTGGTGGGAAATGAGAGTTAAATTTGCCCGTCCAGACACCTCCAGCTAGTCTCTCATTGGTTCTCCCTATTCCTGTTCATCTTCCGCAGAAATTGCAAACTGGGCCAAACAGGAGTTTAAAGGCACTGACTCTCCAACTCGGGAGAGTGTTAGTAAAGCATCTGGAATGTTGCACCCGAGTACCCGGGGACGAGAACTGAGACATATTGGAACACGTCTCCCGATCACACGGTTGATCATACTCTGGGTTCCACATGCATGCTTTAGCTGAAGGAAGAATCCCTTAAACCTGGAGAGTTGAGACCCGTGGAACGGGTACCATGTAATATGACTTCAAAGGGTCTTCATTTGCTCACCAAACCTCTCCAATCCTATCACTGCTGCGTTTATGCCCCTGTACACATGCTTGATTCTCTTTCAGAGACATAGCAATCCATAGGTTTTAAGATATTTACTAGTCAGGTACATTCTTAGGCGTTTAATATGGGGTGTTGAGTCCATTTCGTTGAGCAAGGAGTAGCTCTTGTCTATTACATATTTGGCTTAAGGAACTTTATCTGTGCTCATTTCAATCTCTGGTTTTATGCAGCACCCCAACTCACCTTTCCCCTTAAGCAAGCATAAGTTGGTTTTCTAAATTTGAGACCCTTTTCTGTTTTGTAATCCAGTTCCTGTGTAGCCAAGTTTACATTCCGTGTATTAGTGATATCTTATGATGTTTCTTTTTCTGTGTGACTTATTTCAGTTAGAATCATCATACCTGAATCCACTCATTATGCTGCTATAGGCCTCATGACATAGATTTCATTGCTGAGTGATATTGCATTGTACGTAAGTACCACAAATTCTTTATCCATTTTTCACTTTCTGCGAAATTGAACTTGTACCGTAAACGAGGTTCTTGTAAACAGAGCCGTCCCAAACATTGGGGTGGCTGTGTCTTTTTGATTTTAATTTCCCTAAGCTATAGGACCATATGAGGAAGTGCCCTAGGCTCTGTTGCTTTGTTTTTTAGATGTTTCAGGAAACACCATACACTTCTCCCCCGTGACTGTTGGCAATTTACATCCCGCCCATCAGCATAACAAGGCTCCCAGTTCTCCATGGCCTGTCCTGCCTTTCTGGATTTTACACTTTTTTCAGATGGCCCTCTTGACCGGGGGGAAGTGAGACTTCATTGTAGTGCAGATTTCCTTTGCAAGCTTGCTTGGTTGGCCAAAAAGTGCGTATGCGTTTTTTCCTGAATATATTCGGGAAAAAACGCATACGCCCTTTTTGGCCAAGTGCATCATTGTGGACGTTCTGCCTCTTTTCCTATGCTTTAAATGCAATTCCAGTCCACCTCCTGAAATCGGTTTCCTGCAATTCTGCCCCGCTTTCAAGTCCTCTTGGCAGCCTTACTTCAGTATATTTTTGGACGATAGCTGTCATTTATAACTCTGCAGGTTTGTGAACTACAGTGTCCCTGAGCTCCTTTCTTCAACTCGCTTTCTTGTGAGCTGGCAGCAACACCGCAGGATTGCTTCAGGACCTAATCTTGTTCTGGCATGGCACGGTGAGCCGTTGGTTAATTCCTCTTCCTGGTGGGAAATGAGAGTTAAATTTGCCCGTCCAGACACCTCCAGCTAGTCTCTCATTGGTTCTCCCTATTCCTGTTCATCTTCCGCAGAAATTGCAAACTGGGCCAAACAGGAGGTTAAAGGCACTGACTCTCCAAGTCGGGAGAGTGTTAGTAAAGCGTCTGAAAAGTTGCACCCGAGTACCAGGGGACGAGAACTGAGACATATTGGAACACGTCTCCCGATCACACGGTTGATCATACTCTGGGTTCCACATGCATGTTTCAGCTGAAGGAAGAATCCCTTAAACCTGGAGAGTTGAGACCCGTGGAATGGGTACCATGCAATATGACTTCAAAGGGTCTTCATTTGCTCACCGAACCTCTTCAATCCTATCACTGCTGCGTTTATGCCCCTGTACACATGCTTGATTCTCTTTCGGAGACATGGCAATCCATAGGTTTTAAGATACTTACTAGTCAGGTACATTCTTAGGCGTTTAATATGGGGTTTTGAGTCCATTTCGTTGAGCAAGGAGTAGCTCTTGTCTATTCCATATTTGGCTTAAGGAACTTTATCTGTGCTCATTTCAATCTCTGGTTTTATGCACCACCCCAACTCACCTTTCCCCTTAAGCAAGCATAAGTTGGTTTTCTAAATTTGAGACCCTGTTCTCTTTTGTAATCCAGTTCCTGTGTAGCCAAGTTTACATACTGTGTATTAGTGATATCTTATGATGTTTCTTTTTCTGTGTGACTTATTTCAGTTAGAATCATCATACCTGAATCCACTCAATATGCTGCTACGGGCCTCATGACATAGATTTCATTGCTGAGTGATATTGCATTGTACGTAAGTACCACAACTTCTTTATCCATTTTTCGCTTTCTGCGCTATTGAACTTGTACCGTAAACGAGGTTCTTGTAAACAGAGCCGTCCCAAACTTTGGGGTGGCTGTGTCTTTTTGATTTTAATTTCCCTAAGCTATAGGACCATAAGTGGAAGTGCCCTAGGCTCTGTTGCTTTGTTTTTTAGATGTTTCAGGAATCACCATACACTTCTCCCGAGTGGCTCTTGGCAATGTACATCCCGCCCATCAGCATAACAAGGCTCCCAGTTCTCCATGGCCTGTACTGCCTTTCTGGATTTTACACTTTTTTCAGATGGCCCTTTTTACCAGGGGGAAGTGAGACTTCATTGTAGTGCAGATTTCCTTTGCAAGCTTGCTTGGTTGGCCAAAAAGGGCGTATGCGTTTTTTCCTGAATATATTCAGGAAAAAACGCATACGCCCTTTTTGTTCAAGTGCATCATTGTGGACGTTCTGCCTTTTTTCCTATGCTTTAAATGCAATTCCAGTCGACCTCCTGAAATCGGTTTCCTGCAATTCTGCCCCGCTTTCAAGTCCTCTTGGCAGCCTTACTTCAGTATATTTTTGGACGATAGCTGTCATTTATAACTCTGCAGGTTTGTGAATTACAGTGCCCCTGAGCTCCTTTTTTCAACTCGCTTTCTTGTGAGCTGCCCGCAACACTGCAGGATTGCTTCAGGCCCTAATCTGGTTCTGGCACGGGATGCTGAGCCTTTGGTTAATTCCTCTTCCTGGTGGGAAATGAGAGTTAAATTTGCCTGTCCAGACACCTCCAACTAGTCTCTCATTGGTCCTCACTATTCCTGTTCATCTTCCGCAGAAATTGCAAACTGGGCCAAACAGGAGGTTAAAGGCACTGACTCTCCAAGTCGGGAGAGTGTTAGTAAAGCATCTGGAATGTTGCACCCGAGAACCAGGGGACGGGAACTGAGACATATTTGAACACATCTCCCGATCACACGGTTGATCATACTCTGGGTTCCACATGCGTGTTTTAGCTGAAGGAAGAATCCCTTAAACCTGGAGACTTGAGACCCGTTGAATAGGTACCATGCAATATGACTTCAAAGGGTCTTCATTTGCTCACCGAACCTCTCCAATCCTATCACTGCTGTGTTTATGCCCCTGTACACACGCTTGATTCTCTTTTGGTGACATAGCAATCCATAGGTTTTAAGATACTTACTAGTCAGGTACATACTTATGCGTTTAATATGGGGTGTTGAGTCCATCTCGTTGAGCAAGGAGTAGCTCTTGTCTATTCCATATTTGGCTTAAGGAACTTTATCTGTGCTCATTTCAATCTCTGGTTTTATGCAGCACCCCAACTCACCTTTCCCCTTAAGCAAGCATAAGTTGGTTTTCTAAATTTGAGTCCTTATTCTGTTTTGTAACTCTGTTCCTGTGTAGCAAGTTTACATTCCGTGTATTAGTGATATCTTATGATGTTTCTTTTTCTGTGTGACTTATTTCAGTTAGAATCATCATACCTGAATCCACTCATTATGCTGCTACGGGCCTGATGACATAGATGTCATTGCTGAGTGATATTGCATTGTACGTAAGTACCACAACTTCTTTATCCATTTTTCGCTTTCTGCAATATTGAACTTGTCCCGTAAACGAGGTTCTTGTAAACAGAGCCGTCCCAAACTTTGGGGTGGCTGTGTCTTTTTGATTTTAATTTCCCTAAGCTATAGGACCATAAGTGGAAGTGCCCTAGGCTCTGTTGCTTTTTTTTTAGATGTTTCAGGAAACACCATACACTTTTCCCGAGTGGCTGTTGGCAATTTACATCCCGCCCATCAGCATAACAAGGCTCCCAGTTCTCCATGGCCTGTCCTGCCTTTCTGGATTTTACACTTTTTTCAGATGGCCCTTTTGACCGGGGGGAAGTGAGACTTCATTGTAGTGCAGATTTCCTTTGCAAGCTTGCTTGGTTGGCCAAAAAGGGCGTATGCATTTTTTCCTGAATATATTCAGGAAAAAACGCATACGCCCTTTTTGGCCAAGTGCATCATTGTCGTCGTTCTGCCTCTTTTCCTATGCTTTAAATGCAATTCCTGTCTACCTCCTGAAATCGGTTTCCTGCAATTCTGCCTTGCTTTCAATGCCTCTTCATAGCCTTACCTCAATATAGTTTTTGAAAATAGTTGGCCTTTATAACTCTGCACGTTTTTGAATTGCAGTGGCCCTTAGCTCCATTTTTCAGCTCATATTTTTGTGATCTTGCCTCATAACCACAGGATTCCTTCAGGCCCTATTCTTCTTCTGGGGCACCTTGCTGTGCCTTTGGTTTATTCTTCTTACTGATGTGAAATTAGAGTGACATGTGCCCATTGAAACCGCTACAGCTTGTTTCTCACTGGTTCCCCCTATTCCCATTCATCCTCCGCACTAACTGCAGACTGTGCGATACCAGAACTTAAAGGCATTGACTCTCCATGTGAGGATGTTGTTAGTAAAGCGGCTGGAATGTCGATCCGGAGCCCCAGGAGAGGAAAAATGAGGTGCGTTTTAGAAACCTTTCCCGATCATATGGTATACCAGTCGCTGGGTTTCCCAAGCATGGTTTAGCTGTAGGAAGATTCCCTTCAACCTGGATTGTTGGGACCCTTGGAATGAGTAGCATGAAGTATTGCATTAAACTTTTGGCAGTTGCTCACCAAAACTCACCAATCCTCTCAGCCCCAAGTGTCCAGCCTTATGTGTTATCCAGCTGTGGGTTTATATGTGGTCAATCCAGGTTGCATCACAGCCCCTGAGCAAATTTTGTAAGAATTTTTCTCTCTTTCATTGTTTCTGCGTTTTGTTTTTAAAATTTATTTCTATAATGGGGTTTAGCTCATTTTCACTGCTGTGTTTGTGCCGCTCTGCACACACTTGATTCCCTTATGGAGATATATCAATACATGGATTTTAAGATTCTTATTACTCAGATATATTTCTCTGCGGTTTATAAGGTGTGTTGAGGCCAGTTCATTGAGCAAGGTGTAGATCTTGTCTAATATCTATTTGGTTTATTGAACGGTATCTGTGCTAATTTCAAACTCTGGTTTTATGCATCACCCCACCTCTCCTTTCCCCTTAAGCTGACATAAGTGTGTTTTCTAAATGTGAGACACTGTTCTGTAATTCATTTCTTGTGCAGCCATATTTACCCTCCCTCTATAAGTGATATCTTATGATATGTTTCTTTTTCTGTTTGACTTATTTCAAGTAGTATTATCGGACCTAAATCCACTCTTTATCCTTCTACTAGCCTTATTACATTGATTTCATGGTGAAGAGATATTCCATTGTACATAAGTACCACATCTTCTTTATCCATTGTTCTCTTTCCTGGGATATTTAAGGTGTACTGAAGTTGAGGTTCTTGTAAACAGAGTAGCCCTAAACTGTGGTGTGCTTGTGTCTTGTTGATTTTTAGACTTCCCTAGATATATTCCCATGATTGGAAGTGTCCTATGCTCTGTAGCTCTGTTTTTTAGATGATTTAGGAACCACCATACACTTCTCCAGAGTGGCTCTCGGCAGTTCACACACTGCCCATCAGCGTATAAAGGCTCCCTGTTCTCCATGGCCTGTCCTGCATTTCTGGTTTTTACAATTTTTTAGGATGGCCCTTTTGACCGGTGGGAAATGAGACTTCTTTGTTGTGCACATTTGCATTGCTTGCTTGCTTCGTTGCCCATAAAGTGCGTATGCGTTTTTTCCTGGATATAATCAGGAAAAACGCATACGCCCTTTTGGGCCAACTGCATCATTGTCGAAATTCTGCCGCTTTTCATGTGCTTTAAAGACGAGTCCAATCTATCTCTTGAAATCTGTTTCTTGCAATTCTGTCTTGCATTCAGATCCTCTTCTTTGCCTTACCTCAACATAGTTTTGGACGTTAGTTTTCATTTATAACTCTGCAGGTTTGTGAATTGCAGTGACCCTGAGCTCCATTTTTTAAGTTGCTCTTTTGTGAGCTGGCCTCAAACCCGCAGGATTGCTTCAGGCCCTATTTTGGCTCCGGCGAGGCGGGCTGAGCCTTTTTTCAATTCTTATTCTTAATGGGAAATTAGAGTGATATGTGCCCGTCCAAACCCCTACAACTATTCTCTCATTGGTTCCCCCTCTTCCCGTTCATCCTCCTCACAATTTGCAAAATGTGTGAAACAGAAGTTTAAATGTGCTGATTCTCCAAGTGGGGAGATTCTAAGTAACGTGGCTGGAATGGTGAACAGGAGCACCAGGAGAGGATAAATGAGCTGCATTTTAGACACATCTCCCAATCACATGGTGTACAGTCCTCTGGGTTTTCCATGCATGTTTTAGCTGTAGGAAGATCCCTTGAACCTGCAGATTTGGGACCCATTGAATGGGTACCAGGTAGTATTACTTTAAAGGGTGTGCATTTCCTCACCCAACCTCACATTTCTCTTAGTGCAAACAGTTTCCAGCCTTATGTCTCATCCTGCTGTGGGTCTAGATGTGTTCAATCCATGTTGCATCACTGTCCCTGAGGAAAAGTTGTAAGAGGTTTTCTCTGTCTCTCTGTCATTTATTTTTTTCAATTTGTTACTATATTGGTTACAGCTGATTTTCAAAGCTCTGTTTCTTGCTGCTGTACATCCACTTGATTCACGTACAGAGAGACATCAGTAAATTCTTTTTCAGATTCTTACCAGTCGTATATATTCTTTTCCGGTGACTTGAGTGTGCTGAGTGCAGTTCTTTTAGCTACCGTGTAGGCTTTGTTGATTATCAGTTTGGTATTTGGAATGGTATCTTTGCTAATTTCAACCTCCTGGATGATGCCTCACCCCTCCCCACCTTTCCCGTTTAGCAGCCTTATGCGTGTTTCCTACATATTTGACTATGTTTTTGTTTTGTAATTTATTTCATGTGTAGCCATTTTGGATTCCACCTTTAAGTGATATCTTATGATATGTGTCTTTTTCTTTTTGAATTATGTCACTTAGAATGATCATACGTAACTCCTCCGGAGTTGTTACAACTGGCCATAGTTCATTGATTTCCAGGCTGAATAATATTCCACTCTACCTAAGTACCACATCTCTATCCATTTTTTCGCTCCAGAGACATTTAAGTTATATCCTAGTCGAGGATCTTTTAAACAGAGAGGGGGTAAACATTGGGGTGCCTGTGTCCTCTCGATTTTTGTTTTTCCCAAGATATACGCCCATGAGTGCAAGTGCCCTATGCTCTGTAGCTCATTTTTTAGATGCTTTAGTAAACACAATACACTTCTCCAGAATGGCCGTTGGCAATATACATTTCCACTATAAGTCTCACAGGGCTCCCTCTTCTCCTTGCCCTGTCCTGCATTTCTGTTGTTTACGCTTTATGAGGATGGCTCTTCTGACTGATGCGAAGTGATATCTTTTGTAGTATTGACTTCCAGTGCCCACCTGTTTGCTTGGCTAAAAAAGTGTATGCCCTTTTCTTGAATATATACAGAAAAAAACGCATACACCCTTTTTGGCCAACTGCAATGTTGGCAATGTTCAGCTCCTTTTCTCGTGCTTAATGGCGAGTCCTTTCTACCTCCTCAGATCCCTTTCCTGCCATTCTCCCTTGCTTACAAGTCCTTTTCTCTGACTTTCCTCAAGACATTTTTCAGTGATGGATATTTTCAACTCTGCAGTTTCGTGAATTTTACTGCCCCTGAGTTCCATTGTTCAACTTGTGTTTATGGGAACTGGCCACAAAGCAGCGGGATTTCCTCAAGCCCTATACTGTTTCCATGGGCAACCCTAGCCTTTGGTCAATTCGTCTTCCTGGTTGGAAATTAGAGTGACATGTGCCTGTCTGAACACCTAGGACTTGTCTCTCATTGTTCCTCATCCTTCCGCTTCATCCTCTGGACAAATTCCAAACTGTACGCAACAGGATGTTGACAGTGCTGACATCTCCAAGTGGGGAGACTGTTAGTAAAGACGCTGGAGGGGTGAACCCGAGCACCAGGAGATGAGGAGATGAGATGCCTTTTCCAAACTCTTCCCGATCAGACGGTATACCATCCTCTGGGTGTGACAGACATGTTTTAGTAGTAGGAAGAGTCCCATTCATGTAAGGAGAACACCAGGGCTTTTTCAAAATCAGTGTCTGCCCGAAACCCAAACTGGGGAATTTTTTAAGCTACGGCTACACATATGTTCATTAAGGGCCTGGGGAAGTAGGCAGAGTCCAAACTTTAGATGATTGAAGTCTTCAGGGTCAGAAGCACTCACCACCAGCTTCCCTTAGGTTACACTTTAACTGTCATTGATAGATGACAATGACAATAAAAATATCTATTCTTTTCCAGATTATTTCCCCTTATAGCTTATTGCAAAATGTTGAGTGTAGTTCCCTGTGCTATACAGTAGTTCCTTGTTGATGATCTATTTTATACATAGCAGTGTGTATGTGTTAATCCCAAACTGTTAATTTATCCCTCCTCCCACCTTTCCCCTTTGGTAATAATAAATTATAAGATTTTATACTTCTCAGAAATGGGGGAGCTGAAAGAGAGGTATCATTTTCAATGGAAAAGCATTTAAAACAAGATTGAAGCTTTAACCAAGATTATTAGATGTACATCCTTGGAAAGAAATCACTTTGTTTCTCTAATATTGACCTGACAAATAAGACAAACCTTTTCACTGAACTTGCTTATAATAAAGTGATGGAAATATCAAATGGAAGTGTTAGAAACATCTTATTTTACCCGAGCCTTATACACTGTTCTATGTTAACTACAGTTTGGCTCACACATCTGTTCATTGAGGTTACAATAGTCTCAGTTTCTGTTACTGATTCTCCAGAGTGGACCCCAACAAGTGTCCCCCTGCCCAGTGTCATTGGGGCCAACAGATCGAGACTGAGTTTGGTTCACAAGCAAAGGAAACTTTATATTTTGATCAGAGAATGGAGAGGTGAGAGCATGCACTACCCCGTGGGCTGTGGGCTGGGCTGTTGTGTAGAGATCCTGTCAGAGTCAGTGGGAGGGAGGGGGCGGAGCTCTCGAGGGCCGGGTTGGCTGCAGCTCAGGCTCTATATCGCGGAGTCTGCACTGGGCCCCAGGAGCTGAGGTGTCGTCCCAGCCATTCTGCACTAGGAAATCTGGTCTGAAGTGCCGGGTGTGGAACCTCTGCATGCGGGACCCTAGGAGCACATGAAATTAGACAAAGCACAAAGGATAAAAAAGGTTAGACTTGACTTTATTGCCCAGATTCTATTTTTATCTCCCAGGGATTTTTAATGGGCTTTGCTGGGGACAAACCCCTCCTCTGCCTTTTGTCCCGTTCCTCATTCTTGGAGTGCTGAGGGTGCAGACCCTTCTTCTGTAACTGCTGAGTGCTGAGTTGGGAGCCCTCATACCCGGGGGCGAGGGTCAGGGCTTCTCCCCAGCAGCCTCCAGGTGACGTTGATTGTCCCCAGGCCCCCTGCCTCCCTGCTCGTCCACCTGAGCACCAGCATTGGAAGTGTTATAGATTCTAATGACCTTTAAGGGTCCAGGAAAGAGATGTGCAGAGACGCTGTGGGGGCCGGTTTCACCCCGCCCCACATTTGTTCGGCCACCTTAGGCTGACCGTTTCTGCCAGCCTAGATGCTCTGACCAGTAGTCTGCGCTTTCTTCAATTAGGCTCCTGAATTAACGTACAAACAGCACCAGGTGTCAGAGCCCTGCCTGCTCAACTCCCAGACAGTCCAGGGTCAGTGGTGATCAAGGACCATGATGGCCACTGAGCCAACAGCCTTTTGAAGTAAACAGGAGTCCAGCTGGTCTTATTGGCCACCATCATCACGGTGTCTGTAGGCTTTTCTATGGTGACAGTGTGATATACGGTTCCCCCGCCAAGATTATTAGCTCCCCTCTGCGTGCAGTAAGTCCTGCAAGCAGTAGTCTACTCTTTTGGGACACACTCTTGTTGTTTTATGAGAGAAACTCCAGGTCAAGTGATGTTCACACGAGTCGTCATGGTGCCCTGTTGCCCCCGGTTATCTCTCTGGATGTTGGAGTTGGAGGGCCTCCTCACTCAAGGTTGGTGTGCCCACGGAGTGAACCCTGCAACTTCAGGGCATGGTTGGTGGTTAGGATCACCACGTGGGGTCCTTTTCCCTTAGGAGGGAGGTGGCCTTTTGGGCTGCTGATTTCCAGGTTTTTAGATACCGCCAGTATCTTGGCCAGATGTGGCAGTGGGCCAAGCCCCTTGGTGCCCGTAGTTTATCCTACCTGGATGGCATTCTTGCATTGTTCCATTTCAAGTGGTCCCAGTTTTTGCACTAATTCTCCAATGGCGATTCACCTTTCACCGGGAATGTAAAGGTCAAAGGGTTTAGCTAAATTAGGGAGTTCCAGGGCAAGGGTCTGAATTGACTGCTCTTTCCATTCTTGAAAGGCCACTTCTGGATTCTATTCAAAAGGATCATCATCTTTTCCTTTCAGTGTTTCATATAGAGGCCCAGCTAGTAGACTGTAGTTAGGGATCCAGAAGCAGCAAACCCTGGCCTCCCCAGGAACCCCTAAGCTGTCTTCTAGTTTTAGAAAGGGGTAAGGCTGAAAATGGTTTCTTCCCTTTCCTGGGATGGGCTTCTCCGACCTTCTGTGAGAACGAAGCCCAGGCAGGTCACTGCAGTCTGTGATATTTGAGCTTTTTCTTGGACAACTTCTATCCTTTATTGGCTTGGTAGTTCAGAGGCCTCCTTAGTAGGGCTGGCGATCAGAATGTCGTCTGCGTACTGAAGGAGGGTTTCCTTTCCCAGAGGTAGAACTTTTAGGTCTTTAGCTAAGCTTTCCCCAAAGATGGTGTGGGAATTTTTGCACCCTTGGGGCAAGACGGCCCGGAAGTATTGTTTTAGTTGTATGTTGAGTCCTGCCACTCACAAGCCAAAATTTCTTGTGACTCTGGGACTAATGGAATACAAAAGAAGGCATCATTGAAGACTAATACAGAATACCATGTCCTGGTGGTTGGTAGAATGACCAGCAGGGTGTAGGAATTAGGAGCAGCTGGAGGTATATCCTCGGTGGCTTCACTGACTGTCCTGACATCCTTTACCAGGTCCCCAGCAGCCCATGGGGCTCTCGTGGTCAGACCAATCCCAGAATATGGAGCTCACCTGGGCAGGTACCCCACCCCCACCCCAGCCTATGGGGCTCTCGTGGTCAGGCCCCTCCCAGGATACAGAGCTACCCTTGCAGGTACCGTGGCAGGGCTGGGCACACAGGAACCGTGCACATAGCCCTCATTGCAGAGCACCCCCAGCTCACCTGTCGCTCAGAGCTGACACAGAGCACCTCAGAGCAGGACTTGAACTAACAAACAGCAGCTGCGACAGGTCTGTGACCCTGGGCATCACTCTGTGCGGCCTCCCTCCACCTGGTCTTCCAGAGACTTCCACTGCACCCGGGGCACCAGGCCTCTGTCTCCAACCACCACCCACCCCTCCTCTCCCTGACTCCTGGGTTCCTCTCATTAGGAGAGGGTTTTCTTGAAGTGGTCTCCCACTTATGGGCCAGATAAAATGATTAGAAAACAAGCCAAAGCTGCAGCCCCTTGTCTATCCTGACTCTCAGGAGCCCACACCTGTTCCTTGGACCTGGCCGGTTCAGCAAGTTCCATTTTCTGCAACTGTGAGCCCCTGAGGGATGATGATTGGCTGACCTGGGCAGCCTTACCGTGCCGGCCAGCCCTCCCCAGGTGTGCCTGGGTTGAGATCAATATAAATACCACTCCAGGCAGCAAGAGGCCCTGCAGCCGTGCCTGACGCCATTTTCTCTGCCCTGTCAGCAGTCTCGGGGCTGGGCTGGTGGGAGGGAGTGAGAGGCCACGGCTTTGTGGGTGGCCCAGTGTGAGTGGGGCTCTGCTGGACTTTCTGCAGCAGTTGCCAGGCTGCCACCTGCTAAAGAAGAGGATGTGTCACCTATACCTGCTGCTGGAATTTCTCCCTGGGCAGAGGTGAGGAAGGAAAAAAGCAGTGGGGGCAGGGACAGGACGGGTATCTCAGGCAGGGAAATGGAAATCTTCCAGAAGAGCACCCAGGGCCAGGACCATCCTGGCTGGCCTGCAGGCACCAAGTCGGCCGGTATGCTGTCACTCGTGTGGCTCTATGGCCCTTCCTCTAGGCTTTCAAGTCCTTGTATATATTCAGGTGTTTTACCTGGGACGGGTGGGAATAGTTCAGCAGCAACTGGCCTGGGGCTCAGCTCACGTTTACTCACAGATGCCTCGGCACGGTGCCCCAGCTTTGCAATGAGGACGCTTGTTGCATGGGGGCTGCTGGCTGAATGGGAGACGATTCCCCACCACTGACCAACTTCAGAATTGTTTACAACTGGAGCAAGTGTCCTGATACGGTTTTCCTCTGTGGAACTGGTGGGTTCTGTGTTTTTTTTCTCTTTTTCGTTTTTGGTTCAAGGTAGATTTTATTCCTCTTTTTTGTATTTACAGATATAAGCATAGAAATAATTTATTCATATAAATACATGTATGTGAAGGGAATAATTGTTTTTTCTGTTTTATTTTTTTAATTTTATTTCTTTTTAATTTTGAATTTTATTTTATATTTTTATACAGCAGGTTCTTATTGGTTATCTATTTTATACATATAAATGTATACATGCCAATCCCAGTCTCTCAACTCCTCCCACCACCAACCCCCCCAACAGCTTTCCCCCCTTGTTGTCCATACGTTTGTTGTCCACATCTGTTGCTCTATTTATGCCTTGCAAAATGGTTAATCTGTACAGTTTTTCTAGGTTCCACATATATGCATGAATATACAAGATTTGTTTTTCTCTTTCTGACTTACTTCACTCTGTATGACAGTCTCTAGATCCATCGACGTCTCTACAAATGACTAATTTCATTCCTTTTCATGGCTTAGTAATATTCCATTTTATATATGTACCACTGCTTTATGCATTCGTCTGTCTGTGGGCATTTAGGTTGCTTCCATTACCTCGATATTGTAAAGAGTGATACAATGAACATTGCGGTGAATGTCTCTTTTTGATTTATGGTTTTGTCTGGGTATATGTCCAGAACTGGGATTGCTGTATCATATGGTAATTCTACTGTTAGTTTCTTAAGAAACTCCATATTGTTCTCCATAGTGACTGTATCAATTTATATTCCCAACAATAGTGGAAGAGGGTTCCTTTTCTCCACACATTTCCAGCATTTTTTGTTTGTAGATTTTCTGATGATGCCCATTCTACCAGGTGTGAGGTGATACCTCATTGTTGAGTCCATTTTGTTGAGCAAGGGGTAGGTCTTGTCTATTACATATTTAGCTTATGGAACGGTATCTGTGCTAATTTCAAACTCTGCTTTTATGCAACACCACAACTCACCTTCCCCCTTAAGCAAGCATAAGTTGGTTTTCTAAACATGAGACCCTGTTCTGTTTTGTAATTCAGTTCATGTGTAACCAAGTTCACATTCCATGTATTAGTGATACCTTATGATGTTTCTCTTTCTGTCTGACTTTTTTCACTTAGAATCACCGTGCCTCAATCCACTCATTATGCTGGTACGGGCCTGGTGACATAGTTTTCATTGCTGAGAGGTATTCTGTTGTACGTAAGTACCGCAACTTCTTTATCAATTATTTGCTCTCTGGCATATTTAACTTGTGCTGAAGAAGAGGTTCCTGTAAAAGAGCCGTCCCAAATTTTGGGGTGGCTGTGTCTTTTTGATTTTAATTTCCCTAAGCTATAGGACCATAAGTGGAAGTGCCCTAGGCTCTGTTGCTTTGTTTTTTAGATGTTTCAGGAAACACCATACACTTCTCCCGAGTGGCTGTTGGCAATTTACATCCCGCCCATCAGCATAACAAGGCTCCCAGTTCTCCATGGCCTGTCCTGCCTTTCTGGATTTTACACTTTTTTCAGATGGCCCTTTTGACCGGGGGGAAGTGAGACTTCATTGTAGTGCAGATTTCCTTCGCAAGCTTGCTTGGTTGGCCAAAAAGGGCGTATGCGTTTTCTCATGAATATATTCAGGAAAAAACGCATACGCCCTTTTTGGCCAAGTGCATCATTGTGGAGGTTCTGCCTCTTTTCCTATGCTTTAAATGCAATTCCAGTCTACCTCCTGAAATCGGGTTCCTGCAATTCTGCCCCGCTTTCAAGTCCTCTTTGCAGCCTTACTTCAGTATTTTTTTGGATGATAGCTGTCATTTATAACTCTGCAGGTTTGTGAATTACAGTGCCCCTGAGCTCCTTTCTTCAACTCGCTTTCTTGTGAGCTGGCCGCAACACCGCAGGATTGCTTCAGGCCCTAATCTGGTTCCGGCACGGCACGCTGAGCCTTTGGTTAATTCCTCTTCCTGGTGGGAAATGAGAGTTAAATTTGCCCGTCCAGACACCTCCAGCTAGTCTCTCATTGGTTCTCCCTATTCCTGTTCATCTTCCGCAGAAATTGCAAACTGGGCCAAACAGGAGGTTAAAGGCACTGACTCTCCAAGTCGGGAGAGTGTTAGTGAAGCATCTGGAATGTTGCACCCAAGTACCAGGTGACAAGAAATGAGACATATTTGAACACGTCTCAGGATCACACGGTTGATCATACTCTGGGTTCCACATGCGTGTTTTAGCTGAAGGAAGAATCCCTTAAACCTGGAGAGTTGAGACCCGTGGAATGGGTACCATGCAATATGACTTCAGAGGGTCTTCATTTGCTCACCGAACCTCTCCAATCCTATCACTGCTGCGTTTATGCCCCTGTACACACGCTTGATTCTCTTTCAGAGACATAGTAGTCCATAGGTTTTAAGATACTTACTAGTCAGGTACATTCTTAGGCGTTTAATATGGGGTGTTGAGTCCATCTCGTTGAGCAAGGAGTAGCTCTTGTCTATTACATATTTGGCTTAAAGAACTTTATCTGTGCTCATTTGAATCTGTGTTTTTGTGCAGCACCCCAACTCACCTTTCCGCTTAAGCAAGCATAAGTTGGTTTTCTAATTTGAGACCTTATTCTGTTTTGTAATTCAGTTCCTGTGTAGCAAGTTTACATTCCGTGTATTAGTGATATCTTATGATGTTTCTTTTTCTGTGTGACTTATTTCAGTTAGAAGCCTCATACCTGAACCCACTCATTATGCTGCTACGGGCCTGATGAAATAGATTTCATTGCTGAGTGATATTGCATTGTACGTAAGTACCACAAATTCTTTATCCATTTTTCACTTTCTGCGATATTGAACTTGTACCGTACACGAGGTTCTTGTAATCAGAGCCATCCCAAATTTTGGGGTGGCTGTGTCTTTTTGATTTTAATTTCCCTAAGCTATAGGACCATAAGTGGAAGTGCCCTAGGCTCTGTTGCTTTGTTTTTTAGATGTTTCAGGAAACACCATACACTTCTCCCGAGTGGCTATTGGCAATTTACATCCCACCCATCAGCATAACAAGGCTCCCAGTTCTCCATGGCCTGTCCTGCCTTTCTGGATTTTACACTTTTTTCAGATGGCCCTTTTGACCTGGGGGAAGTGAGACTACATTGTAGTGCAGATTTCCTTTGCAAGCTTGCTTGGTTGGCCAAAAAGGGCGTATGCGTTTTCTCCTGAATATATTCAGGAAAAAACGCATACGCCCTTTTTGGCCAAGTGCATCATTGTGGACGTTCTGCCTCTTTTCCTATGCTTTAAATGGAATTCCAGTCTACCTCCTGAAATCAGGTTCCTGCAATTCTGCCCCGCTTTCAAGTCCTCTTGGCAGCCTTACTTCAGTATATTTTTGGACGATAGCTGTCATTTATAACTCTGCAGGTTTGTGAATTACAGTGCCCCTGAGCTCCTTTCTTCAACTCGCTTTCTTGTGAGCTGCCCGGAACACCACAGGATTGATTCAGGCCCTAATCTTGTTCCGCCATGGCACGCTGAGCCTTTGGTTAATTCCTCTTCCTGGTCGGAAATGAGAGTTAAATTTGCCCGTCCAGACACTTCCAGCTAGTCTCTCATTGGTTCTCCCTATTCCTGTTCATCTTCCGCAGAAATTGCAAACTGGGCCAAACAGGAGGTTAAAGGCACTGACTCTCCAAGTCGGGAGAGTGTTAGTGAAGCCTCTGGAATGTTGCACCCAAGTACCAGGTGACAAGAAATGAGACATATTTGAACACGTCTCAGGATCACACGGTTGATCATACTCTGGGTTCCACATGCATGTTTTAGCTGAAGGAAGAATCCCTTAAACCTGGAGAGTTGAGACCCGTGGAATGGGTACCATGCAATATGACTTCAAAGGGTCTTCATTTGCTCACCGAACCTCTCCAATCCTATCACTGCTGCGTTTATGCCCCTGTACACACGCTTGATTCTCTTTCACAGACATAGCAATCCATAGGTTTTAAGATACTTACTAGTCAGGTACATTCTTAGGCGTTTAATATGGGGTGTTGAGTCCATTTCGTTGATCAAGGAGTAGCTCTTGTCTATTACACATTTGGCTTAAGGAACTTTATCTGTGATCATTTAAATCTCTGGTTTTATGCACCACCCCAACTCACCTTTCCCCTTAAGCAAGCATAAGTTGGTTTTCTAAATTTGAGACCCTCTTCTGTTTTGTAATTCAGTTAGTGTGTAGCCAAGTTTACATTCCGTGTATTAGTGATATCTTATGATGTTTCTTTTTCTGTGTGACTTATTTCAGTTAGAATCATCATACCAGAATCCACTCATTATGCTGCTACGGGCCTGATGACATAGATGTCATTGCTGAGTGATATTGCATTGTACGTAAGTACCACAACTTCTTTATCCATTTTTCGCTTTCTGCAATATTGAACTTGTCCCATAAACGAGGTTCTTGTAAACAGAGCCGTCCCAAACTTTGGGGTGGCTGTGTCTTTTTGATTTTAATTTCCCTAAGCTATAGCACCATAAGTGGAAGTGCCCTAGGCTCTGTTGCTTTGTTTTTTAGATGTTTCAGGAAACACCATACACTTCTCCCGAGTGGCTGTTGGCAATTTACATCCCACTCATCAGCATAACCAGGCTCCCAGTTCTCCATGGCCTGTACTGCCTTTCTGGATTTTACACTTTTTTCAGATGGCCCTTTTTACCAGGGGGAAGTGAGACTTCATTGTAGTGCAGATTTCCTTTGCAAGCTTGCTTGGTTGGCCAAAAAGGGCGTATGCGTTTTTTCCTGAATATATTCAGGAAAAAACGCATACGCCCTTTTTGTTCAAGTGCATCATTGTGGACGTTCTGCCTCTTTTCCTATGCTTTAAATGCAATTCCAGTCGACCTCCTGAAATCGGTTTCCTGCAGTTCTGCCCCGCTTTCAAGTCCTCTTGGCAGCCTTACTTCAGTATATTTTTGTACGATAGCTGTCACTTATAACTCTGCAGGTTTGTGAATTACAGTGCCCCTGAGCTCCTTTTTTCAACTCGCTTTCTTGTGAGCTGCCCGCAACACTGCCGGATTGCTTCAGGCCCTAATCTGGTTCTGGCACGGGATGCTGAGCCTTTGGTTAATTCCTCTTCCTGGTGGGAAATGAGAGTTAAATTTGCCTGTCCAGACACCTCCAACTAGTCTCTCATTGGTCCTCACTATTCCTGTTCATCTTCCACAGAAATTGCAAACTTGGACAAACAAGAGGTTAAAGGCACTGACTCTCCAAGTCAGGAGAGTGTTAGTAAAGCATCTGGAATGTTGCACCCGAGAACCAGGGGACGGGAACTGAGACATATTTGAACACATCTCCCGATCACACGGTTGATCATACTCTGGGTTCCACATGCGTGTTTTAGCTGAAGGAAGAATCCCTTAAACCTGGAGAGTTGAGACCCGTCGAATAGGTACCATGCAATATGACTTCAAAGGGTCTTCATTTGCTCACCGAACCTCTCCAATCCTATCACTGCTGCGTTTATGCCCCTGTACACACGCTTGATTCTCTTTTGGAGACATAGCAATCCATAGGTTTTAAGATACTTACTAGTCAGGTACATACTTAGGCGTTTAATATGGGGTGTTGAGTCCATCTCGTTGAGCAAGGAGTAGCTCTTGTCTATTCCATATTTGGCTTAAGGAACTTTATCTGTGCTCATTTCAATCTCTGGTTTTATGCAGCACCCCAACTCACCTTTCCCCTTAAGCAAGCATAAGTTTGTTTTCTAAATTTGAGACCTTATTCTGTTTTGTAACTCTGTTCCTGTGTAGCAAGTTTACATTCCGTGTATTAGTGATATCTTATGATGTTTCTTTTTCTGTGTGACTTATTTCAGTTAGAATCATCATACCTGAATCCACTCATTATGCTGCTACGGGCCTGATGACATAGATGTCATTGCTGAGTGATATTGCATTGTACGTAAGTACCACAACTTCTTTATCCATTTTTCGCTTTCTGCAATATTGAACTTGTCCCGTAAACGAGGTTCTTGTAAACAGAGCCGTCCCAAACTTTGGGGTGGCTGTGTCTTTTTGATTTTAATTTCCCTAAGCTATAGCACCATAAGTGGAAGTGCCCTAGGCTCTGTTGCTTTGTTTTTTAGATGTTTCAGGAAACACCATACACTTCTCCCGAGTGGCTGTTGGCAATTTACATCCCACTCATCAGCATAACAATGCTCCCAGTTCTCCATTGCCTGTCCTGCCTTTCTGGATTTTACACTTTTTTCAGATGGCCCTTTTGACTGGGGGGAAGTGAGACTTCATTGTAGTGCAGATTTCCTTTGCAAGCTTGCTTGGTTGGCCAAAAAGGGCGTATGCGTTTTTTCCTGAATATATTCAGGAAAAAACGCATACGCCCTTTTTGGCCAAGTGCATCGTTGTCGTCGTTCTGCCTCTTTTCCTATGCTTTAAATGCAATTCCTGTCTACCTCCTGAAATAGGTTTCCTGCAATTCTGCCTTGCTTTCAATGCCTCTTCATAGCCTTACCTCAATATAGTTTTTGAAAATAGTTGGCCTTTATAACTCTGCACGTTTTTGAATTGCAGTGGCCCTTAGCTCCATTTTTCAGCTCATATTTTTGTGATCTTGCCTCATAACCACAGGATTCCTTCAGGCCCTATTCTTCTTCTGGGGCACCTTGCTGTGCCTTTGGTTTATTCTTCTTACTGATGTGAAATTAGAGTGACATGTGCCCATTGAAACCGCTACAGCTTGTTTCTCACTGGTTCCCCCTATTCCCATTCATCCTCCGCACTAACTGCAGACTGTGCGATACCAGAACTTAAAGGCATTGACTCTCCATGTGAGGATGTTGTTAGTAAAGCGGCTGGAATGTCGATCCGGAGCCCCAGGAGAGGAAAAATGAGGTGCGTTTTAGAAACCTTTCCCGATCATATGGTATACCAGTCGCTGGGTTTCCCAAGCATGGTTTAGCTGTAGGAAGATTCCCTTCAACCTGGATTGTTGGGACCCTTGGAATGAGTAGCATGAAGTATTGCATTAAACTTTTGGCAGTTGCTCACCAAAACTCACCAATCCTCTCAGCCCCAAGTGTCCAGCCTTATGTGTTATCCAGCTGTGGGTTTATATGTGGTCAATCCAGGTTGCATCACAGCCCCTGAGCAAATTTTGTAAGAATTTTTCTCTCTTTCATTGTTTCTGCGTTTTGTTTTTAAAATTTATTTCTATAATGGGGTTTAGCTCATTTTCACTGCTGTGTTTGTGCCGCTCTGCACACACTTGATTCCCTTATGGAGATATATCAATACATGGATTTTAAGATTCTTATTACTCAGATATATTTCTCTGCGGTTTATAAGGTGTGTTGAGGCCAGTTCATTGAGCAAGGTGTAGATCTTGTCTAATATCTATTTGGTTTATTGAACGGTATCTGTGCTAATTTCAAACTCTGGTTTTATGCATCACCCCACCTCTCCTTTCCCCTTAAGCTGACATAAGTGTGTTTTCTAAATGTGAGACACTGTTCTGTAATTCATTTCTTGTGCAGCCATATTTACCCTCCCTCTATAAGTGATATCTTATGATATGTTTCTTTTTCTGTTTGACTTATTTCAAGTAGTATTATCGGACCTAAATCCACTCTTTATCCTTCTACTAGCCTTATTACATTGATTTCATGGTGAAGAGATATTCCATTGTACATAAGTACCACATCTTCTTTATCCATTGTTCTCTTTCCTGGGATATTTAAGGTGTACTGAAGTTGAGGTTCTTGTAAACAGAGTAGCCCTAAACTGTGGTGTGCTTGTGTCTTGTTGATTTTTAGACTTCCCTAGATATATTCCCATGATTGGAAGTGTCCTATGCTCTGTAGCTCTGTTTTTTAGATGATTTAGGAACCACCATACACTTCTCCAGAGTGGCTCTCGGCAATTCACACACTGCCCATCAGCGTATAAAGGCTCCCTGTTCTCCATGGCCTGTCCTGCATTTCTGGTTTTTACAATTTTTTAGGATGGCCCTTTTGACCGGTGGGAAATGAGACTTCTTTGTTGTGCACATTTGCATTGCTTGCTTGCTTCATTGCCCATAAAGTGCGTATGCGTTTTTTCCTGGATATAATCAGGAAAAACGCATACGCCCTTTTGGGCCAACTGCATCATTGTCGAAATTCTGCCGCTTTTCATGTGCTTTAAAGACGAGTCCAATCTATCTCTTGAAATCTGTTTCTTGCAATTCTGTCTTGCATTCAGATCCTCTTCTTTGCCTTACCTCAACATAGTTTTGGACGTTAGTTTTCATTTATAACTCTGCAGGTTTGTGAATTGCAGTGACCCTGAGCTCCATTTTTTAAGTTGCTCTTTTGTGAGCTGGCCTCAAACCCGCAGGATTGCTTCAGGCCCTATTTTGGCTCCGGCGAGGTGGGCTGAGCCTTTTTTCAATTCTTATTCTTAATGGGAAATTAGAGTGATATGTGCCCGTCCAAACCCCTACAACTATTCTCTCATTGGTTCCCCCTCTTCCCATTCATCCTCCTCACAATTTGCAAAATGTGTGAAACAGAAGTTGAAATGTGCTGATTCTCCAAGTGGGGAGATTCTAAGTAACGTGGCTGGAATGGTGAACAGGAGCACCAGGAGAGGATAAATGAGCTGCATTTTAGACACATCTCCCGATCACATGGTGTACAGTCCTCTGGGTTTTCCATACATGTTTTAGCTGTAGGAAGATCCCTTGAACCTGCAGATTTGGGACCCATTGAATGGGTACCAGGTAGTATTACTTTAAAGGGTGTGCATTTCCTCACCCAACCTCACATTTCTCTTAGTGCAAACAGTTTCCAGCCTTATGTCTCATCCTGCTGTGGGTCTAGATGTGTTCAATCCATGTTGCATCACCGTCCCTGAGGAAAAGTTGTAAGAGGTTTTCTCTGTCTCTCTGTCGTTTATTTTTTTCAATTTGTTACTATATTGGTTACAGCTGATTTTCAAAGCTCTGTTTCTTGCTGCTGTACATCCACTTGATTCACGTACAGAGAGACATCAGTAAATTCTTTTTCAGATTCTTACCAGTCGTATATATTCTTTTCCGGTGACTTGAGTGTGCTGAGTGCAGTTCTTGTAGCTACCGTGTAGGCTTTGTTGATTATCAGTTTGGTATTTGGAATGGTATCTTTGCTAATTTCAACCTCCTGGATGATGCCTCACCCCTCCCCACCTTTCCCGTTTAGCAGCCTTATGCGTGTTTCCTACATATTTGACTATGTTTTTGTTTTGTAATTTATTTCATGTGTAGCCATTTTGGATTCCACCTTTAAGTGATATCTTATGATATGTGTCTTTTTCTTTTTGAATTATGTCACTTAGAATGATCATACGTAACTCCTCCGGAGTTGTTACAACTGGCCATAGTTCATTGATTTCCAGGCTGAATAATATTCCACTCTACCTAAGTACCACATCTCTATCCATTTTTTCGCTCCAGAGACATTTAAGTTATATCTTAGTCGAGGATCTTTTAAACAGAGAGGGGGTAAACATTGGGGTGCCTGTGTCCTCTCGATTTTTGTTTTTCCCAAGATATACGCCCATGAGTGCAAGTGCCCTATGCTCTGTAGCTCATTTTTTAGATGCTTTAGTAAACACAATACACTTCTCCAGAATGGCCGTTGGCAATATACATTTCCACTATAAGTCTCACAGGGCTCCCTCTTCTCCTTGCCCTGTCCTGCATTTCTGTTGTTTACGCTTTATGAGGATGGCTCTTCTGACTGATGCGAAGTGATATCTTTTGTAGTATTGACTTCCAGTGCCCACCTGTTTGCTTGGCTAAAAAAGTGTATGCCCTTTTCTTGAATATATACAGAAAAAAACGCATACACCCTTTTTGGCCAACTGCAATGTTGGCAATGTTCAGCTCCTTTTCTCGTGCTTAATGGCGAGTCCTTTCTACCTCCTCAGATCCCTTTCCTGCCATTCTCCCTTGCTTACAAGTCCTTTTCTCTGACTTTCCTCAAGACATTTTTCAGTGATGGATATTTTCAACTCTGCAGTTTCGTGAATTTTACTGCCCCTGAGTTCCATTGTTCAACTTGTGTTTATGGGAACTGGCCACAAAGCAGCGGGATTTCCTCAAGCCCTATACTGTTTCCATGGGCAACCCTAGCCTTTGGTCAATTCGTCTTCCTGGTTGGAAATTAGAGTGACATGTGCCTGTCTGAACACCTAGGACTTGTCTCTCATTGTTCCTCATCCTTCCGCTTCATCCTCTGGACAAATTCCAAACTGTACGCAACAGGATGTTGACAGTGCTGACATCTCCAAGTGGGGAGACTGTTAGTAAAGACGCTGGAGGGGTGAACCCGAGCACCAGGAGATGAGGAGATGAGATGCCTTTTCCAAACTCTTCCCGATCAGACGGTATACCATCCTCTGGGTGTGACAGACATGTTTTAGCAGTAGGAAGAGTCCCATTCATGTAAGGAGAACACCAGGGCTTTTTCAAAATCAGTGTCTGCCCGAAACCCAAACTGGGGAATTTTTTAAGCTACGGCTACACATATGTTCATTAAGGGCCTGGGGAAGTAGGCAGAGTCCAAACTTTAGATGATTGAAGTCTTCAGGGTCAGAAGCACTCACCACCAGCTTCCCTTAGGTTACACTTTAACTGTCATTGATAGATGACAATGACAATAAAAATATCTATTCTTTTCCAGATTATTTCCCCTTATAGCTTATTGCAAAATGTTGAGTGTAGTTCCCTGTGCTATACAGTAGTTCCTTGTTGATGATCTATTTTATACATAGCAGTGTGTATGTGTTAATCCCAAACTGTTAATTTATCCCTCCTCCCACCTTTCCCCTTTGGTAATAATAAATTATAAGATTTTATACTTCTCAGAAATGGGGGAGCTGAAAGAGAGGTATCATTTTCAATGGAAAAGCATTTAAAACAAGATTGAAGCTTTAACCAAGATTATTAGATGTACATCCTTGGAAAGAAATCACTTCGTTTCTCTAATATTGACCTGACAAATAAGACAAACCTTTTCACTGAACTTGCTTATAATAAAGTGATGGAAATATCAAATGGAAGTGTTAGAAACATCTTATTTTACCCGAGCCTTATACACTGTTCTATGTTAACTACAGTTTGGCTCACACATCTGTTCATTGAGGTTACAATAGTCTCAGTTTCTGTTACTGATTCTCCAGAGTGGACCCCAACAAGTGTCCCCCTGCCCAGTGTCATTGGGGCCAACAGATCGAGACTGAGTTTGGTTCACAAGCAAAGGAAACTTTATATTTTGATCAGAGAATGGAGAGGTGAGAGCATGCACTACCCCGTGGGCTGTGGGCTGGGCTGTTGTGTAGAGATCCTGTCAGAGTCAGTGGGAGGGAGGGGGCGGAGCTCTCGAGGGCCGGGTTGGCTGCAGCTCAGGCTCTATATCGCGGAGTCTGCACTGGGCCCCAGGAGCTGAGGTGTCGTCCCAGCCATTCTGCACTAGGAAATCTGGTCTGAAGTGCCGGGTGTGGAACCTCTGCATGCGGGACCCTAGGAGCACATGAAATTAGACAAAGCACAAAGGATAAAAAAGGTTAGACTTGACTTTATTGCCCAGATTCTATTTTTATCTCCCAGGGATTTTTAATGGGCTTTGCTGGGGACAAACCCCTCCTCTGCCTTTTGTCCCGTTCCTCATTCTTGGAGTGCTGAGGGTGCAGACCCTTCTTCTGTAACTGCTGAGTGCTGAGTTGGGAGCCCTCATACCCGGGGGCGAGGGTCAGGGCTTCTCCCCAGCAGCCTCCAGGTGACGTTGATTGTCCCCAGGCCCCCTGCCTCCCTGCTCGTCCACCTGAGCACCAGCATTGGAAGTGTTATAGATTCTAATGACCTTTAAGGGTCCAGGAAAGAGATGTGCAGAGACGCTGTGGGGGCCGGTTTCACCCCGCCCCACATTTGTTCGGCCACCTTAGGCTGACCGTTTCTGCCAGCCTAGATGCTCTGACCAGTAGTCTGCGCTTTCTTCAATTAGGCTCCTGAATTAACGTACAAACAGCACCAGGTGTCAGAGCCCTGCCTGCTCAACTCCCAGACAGTCCAGGGTCAGTGGTGATCAAGGACCATGATGGCCACTGAGCCAACAGCCTTTTGAAGTAAACAGGAGTCCAGCTGGTCTTATTGGCCACCATCATCACGGTGTCTGTAGGCTTTTCTATGGTGACAGTGTGATATACGGTTCCCCCGCCAAGATTATTAGCTCCCCTCTGCGTGCAGTAAGTCCTGCAAGCAGTAGTCTACTCTTTTGGGACACACTCTTGTTGTTTTATGAGAGAAACTCCAGGTCAAGTGATGTTCACACGAGTCGTCATGGTGCCCTGTTGCCCCCGGTTATCTCTCTGGATGTTGGAGTTGGAGGGCCTCCTCACTCGAGGTTGGTGTGCCCACGGAGCGAACCCTGCAACTTCAGGGCATGGTTGGTGGTTAGGATCACCACGTGGGGTCCTTTTCCCTTAGGAGGGAGGTGGCCTTTTGGGCTGCTGATTTCCAGGTTTTTAGATACCGCCAGTATCTTGGCCAGATGTGGCAGTGGGCCAAGCCCCTTGGTGCCCGTAGTTTATCCTACCTGGATGGCATTCTTGCATTGTTCCATTTCAAGTGGTCCCAGTTTTTGCACTAATTCTCCAATGGCGATTCACCTTTCACCGGGAATGTAAAGGTCAAAGGGTTTAGCTAAATTAGGGAGTTCCAGGGCAAGGGTCTGAATTGACTGCTCTTTCCATTCTTGAAAGGCCACTTCTGGATTCTATTCAAAAGGATCATCATCTTTTCCTTTCAGTGTTTCATATAGAGGCCCAGCTAGTAGACTGTAGTTAGGGATGCAGAAGCAGCAAACCCTGGCCTCCCCAGGAACCCCTAAGCTGTCTTCTAGTTTTAGAAAGGGGTAAGGCTGAAAATGGTTTCTTCCCTTTCCTGGGATGGGCTTCTCCGACCTTCTGTGAGAACGAAGCCCAGGCAGGTCACTGCAGTCTGTGATATTTGAGCTTTTTCTTGGACAACTTCTATCCTTTATTGGCTTGGTAGTTCAGAGGCCTCCTTAGTAGGGCTGGCGATCAGAATGTCGTCTGCGTACTGAAGGAGGGTTTCCTTTCCCAGAGGTAGAACTTTTAGGTCTTTAGCTAAGCTTTCCCCAAAGATGGTGTGGGAATTTTTGCACCCTTGGGGCAAGACGGCCCGGAAGTATTGTTTTAGTTGTATGTTGAGTCCTGCCACTCACAAGCCAAAATTTCTTGTGACTCTGGGACTAATGGAATACAAAAGAAGGCATCATTGAAGACTAATACAGAATACCATGTCCTGGTGGTTGGTAGAATGACCAGCAGGGTGTAGGAATTAGGAGCAGCTGGAGGTATATCCTCGGTGGCTTCACTGACTGTCCTGACATCCTTTACCAGGTCCCCAGCAGCCCATGGGGCTCTCGTGGTCAGACCAATCCCAGAATATGGAGCTCACCTGGGCAGGTACCCCACCCCCACCCCAGCCCACGGGGCTCTCGTGGTCAGGCCCCTCCCAGGATACAGAGCTACCCTTGCAGGTACCGTGGCAGGGCTGGGCACACAGGAACCGTGCACATAGCCCTCATTGCAGAGCACCCCCAGCTCACCTGTCGCTCAGAGCTGACACAGAGCACCTCAGAGCAGGACTTGAACTAACAAACAGCAGCTGCGACAGGTCTGTGACCCTGGGCATCACTCTGTGCGGCCTCCCTCCACCTGGTCTTCCAGAGACTTCCACTGCACCCGGGGCACCAGGCCTCTGTCTCCAACCACCACCCACCCCTCCTCTCCCTGACTCCAGGGTTCCTCTCATTAGGAGAGGGTTTTCTTGAAGTTGTCTCCCACTCATGGGCCAGATAAAATCATTAGAAAACAAGCCAAAGCTGCAGCCCCTTGTCTATCCTGACTCTCAGAGCCCACACCTGTTCCTTGGACCTGGCCGGTTCAGCAAGTTCCATTTTCTGCAACTGTGAGCCCCTGAGGGATGATGATTGGCTGACCTGGGCAGCCTTACCGTGCCGGCCAGCCCTCCCCAGGTGTGCCTGGGTTGAGATCAATATAAATACCACTCCAGGCAGCAAGAGGCCCTGCAGCCGTGCCTGACGCCATTTTCTCTGCCCTGTCAGCAGTCTCGGGGCTGGGCTGGTGGGAGGGAGTGAGAGGCCACGGCTTTGTGGGTGGCCCAGTGTGAGTGGGGCTCTGCTGGACTTTCTGCAGCAGTTGCCAGGCTGCCACCTGCTAAAGAAGAGGATGTGTCACCCATACCTGCTGCTGGAATTTCTCCCTGGGCAGAGGTGAGGAAGGAAAAAAGCAGTGGGGGCAGGGACAGGACGGGTATCTCAGGCAGGGAAATGGAAATCTTCCAGAAGAGCACCCAGGGCCAGGACCATCCTGGCTGGCCTGCAGGCACCAAGTCGGCCGGTATGCTGTCACTCGTGTGGCTCTATGGCCCTTCCTCTAGGCTTTCAAGTCCTTGTATATATTCAGGTGTTTTACCTGGGACGGGTGGGAATAGTTCAGCAGCAACTGGCCTGGGGCTCAGCTCACGTTTACTCACAGATGCCTCGGCACGGTGCCCCAGCTTTGCAATGAGGACGCTTGTTGCATGGGGGCTGCTGGCTGAATGGGAGACGATTCCCCACCACTGACCAACTTCAGAATTGTTTACAACTGGAGCAAGTGTCCTGATACGGTTTTCCTCTGTGGAACTGGTGGGTTCTGTGTTTTTTTTCTCTTTTTCGTTTTTGGTTCAAGGTAGATTTTATTCCTCTTTTTTGTATTTACAGATATAAGCATAGAAATAATTTATTCATATAAATACATGTATGTGAAGGGAATAATTGTTTTTTCTGTTTTATTTTTTTAATTTTATTTCTTTTTAATTTTGAATTTTATTTTATATTTTTATACAGCAGGTTCTTATTGGTTATCTATTTTATACATATAAATGTATACATACCAATCCCAGTCTCTCAACTCCTCCCACCAACAACCCCCCCAACAGCTTTCCCCCCTTGTTGTCCATACGTTTGTTGTCTACATCTGTTGCTCTATTTATGCCTTGCAAAATGGTTAATCTGTACAGTTTTTCTAGGTTCCACATATATGCATGAATATACAAGATTTGTTTTTCTCTTTCTGACTTACTTCACTCTGTATGACAGTCTCTAGATCCATCGACGTCTCTACAAATGACTAATTTCATTCCTTTTCATGGCTTAGTAATATTCCATTTTATATATGTACCACTGCTTTATGCATTCGTCTGTCTGTGGGCATTTAGGTTGCTTCCATTACCTCGATATTGTAAAGAGTGATACAATGAACATTGCGGTGAATGTCTCTTTTTGATTTATGGTTTTGTCTGGGTATATGTCCAGAACTGGGATTGCTGTATCATATGGTAATTCTACTGTTAGTTTCTTAAGAAACTCCATATTGTTCTCCATAGTGACTGTATCAATTTATATTCCCAACAATAGTGGAAGAGGGTTCCTTTTCTCCACACATTTCCAGCATTTTTTGTTTGTAGATTTTCTGATGATGCCCATTCTACCAGGTGTGAGGTGATACCTCATTGTTGAGTCCATTTTGTTGAGCAAGGGGTAGGTCTTGTCTATTACATATTTAGCTTATGGAACGGTATCTGTGCTAATTTCAAACTCTGCTTTTATGCAACACCACAACTCACCTTCCCCCTTAAGCAAGCATAAGTTGGTTTTCTAAACATGAGACCCTGTTCTGTTTTGTAATTCAGTTCATGTGTAACCAAGTTCACATTCCATGTATTAGTGATACCTTATGATGTTTCTCTTTCTGTGTGACTTTTTTCACTTAGAATCACCGTGCCTCAATCCACTCATTATGCTGGTACGGGCCTGGTGACATAGTTTTCATTGCTGAGAGGTATTCTGTTGTACGTAAGTACCGCAACTACTTTATCAATTATTTGCTCTCTGGCATATTTAACTTGTGCTGAAGAAGAGGTTCCTGTAAAAGAGCCGTCCCAAATTTTGGGGTGGCTGTGTCTTTTTGATTTTAATTTCCCTAAGCTATAGGACCATAAGTGGAAGTGCCCTAGGCTCTGTTGCTTTGTTTTTTAGATGTTTCAGGAAACACCATACACTTCTCCCGAGTGGCTGTTGGCAATATACATCCCGCCCATCAGCATAACAAGGCTCCCAGTTCTCCATGGCCTGTCCTGCCTTTCTGGATTTTACACTTTTTTCAGATGGCCCTTTTGACTGGGGGAAGTGAGACTTCATTGTAGTGCAGATTTCCTTCGCAAGCTTGCTTGGTTGGCCAAAAAGGGCGTATGCGTTTTCTCATGAATATATTCAGGAAAAAACGCATACGCCCTTTTTGGCCAAGTGCATCATTGTGGAGGTTCTGCCTCTTTTCCTATGCTTAAAATGCAATTCCAGTCTACCTCCTGAAATCGGGTTCCTGCAATTCTGCCCCACTTTCAAGTCCTCTTTGCAGCCTTACTTCAGTATATTTTTGGATGATAGCTGTCATTTATAACTCTGCAGGTTTGTGAATTACAGTGCCCCTGAGCTCCTTTCTTCAACTCGCTTTCTTGTGAGCTGGCCGCAACACCGCAGGATTGCTTCAGGCCCTAATCTGGTTCCGGCACGGCACGCTGAGCCTTTGGTTAATTCCTCTTCCTGGTGGGAAATGAGAGTTAAATTTGCCCGTCCAGACACCTCCAGCTAGTCTCTCATTGGTTCTCCCTATTCCTGTTCATCTTCCGCAGAAATTGCAAACTGGGCCAAACAGGAGGTTAAAGGCACTGACTCTCCAAGTCGGGAGAGTGTTAGTGAAGCATCTGGAATGTTGCACCCAAGTACCAGGTGACAAGAAATGAGACATATTTGAACACGTCTCAGGATCACATGGTTGATCATACTCTGGGTTCCACATGCGTGTTTTAGCTGAAGGAAGAATCCCTTAAACCTGGAGAGTTGAGACCCGTGGAATGGGTACCATGCAATATGACTTCAGGGGTCTTCATTTGCTCACCGAACCTCTCCAATCCTATCACTGCTGCGTTTATGCCCCTGTACACACGCTTGATTCTCTTTCAGAGACATAGCAGTCCATAGGTTTTAAGATACTTACTAGTCAGGTACATTATTAGGCGTTTAATATGGGGTGTTGAGTCCATCTCGTTGAGCAAGGAGTAGCTCTTGTCTATTACATATTTGGCTTAAAGAACTTTATCTGTGCTCATTTGAATCTGTGTTTTTGTGCAGCACCCCAACTCACCTTTCCGCTTAAGCAAGCATAAGTTGGTTTTCTAAATTTGAGACCTTATTCTGTTTTGTAATTCAGTTCCTGTGTAGCAAGTTTACATTCCGTGTATTAGTGATATCTTATGATGTTTCTTTTTCTGTGTGACTTATTTCAGTTAGAATCCTCATACCTGCACCCACTCATTATGCTGCTACGGGCCTGATGAAATAGATTTCATTGCTGAGTGATATTGCATTGTACGTAAGTACCACAAATTCTTTATCCATTTTTCACTTTCTGCGATATTGAACTTGTACCGTAAACGAGGTTCTTGTAATCAGAGCCATCCCAAACTTTGGGGTGGCTGTGTCTTTTTGATTTTAATTTCCCTAAGCTATAGGACCATAAGTGGAAGTGCCCTAGGCTCTGTTGCTTTGTTTTTTAGATGTTTCAGGAAACACCATACACTTCTCCCGAGTGGCTGTTGGCAATTTACATCCCACCCATCAGCATAACAAGGCTCCCAGTTCTCCATGACCTGTCCTGCCTTTCTGGATTTTACACTTTTTTCAGATGGCCCTTTTGACCTGGGGGAAGTGAGACTTCATTGTAGTGCAGATTTCCTTTGCAAGCTTGCTTGGTTGGCCAAAAAGGGCGTATGCGTTTTCTCCTGAATATATTCAGGAAAAAACGCATACGCCCTTTTTGGCCAAGTGCATCATTGTGGACGTTCTGCCTCTTTTCCTATGCTTTAAATGGAATTCCAGTCTACCTCCTGAAATCGGGTTCCTGCAATTCTGCCCCGCTTTCAAGTCCTCTTGGCAGCCTTACTTCAGTATATTTTTGGACGATAGCTGTCATTTATAACTCTGCAGGTTTGTGAATTACAGTGCCCCTGAGCTCCTTTCTTCAACTCGCTTTCTTGTGAGCTGCCCGGAACACCACAGGATTGATTCAGGCCATAATCTTGTTCCGCCATGGCACGCTGAGCCTTTGGTTAATTCCTCTTCCTGGTCGGAAATGAGAGTTAAATTTGCCCGTCCAGACACTTCCAGCTAGTCTCTCATTGGCTCTCCCTATTCCTGTTCATCTTCCGCAGAAATTGCAAACTGGGCCAAACAGGAGGTTAAAGGCACTGACTCTCCAAGTCGGGAGAGTGTTAGTGAAGCATCTGGAATGTTGCACCCAAGTACCAGGTGACAAGAAATGAGACATATTTGAACACGTCTCAGGATCACACGGTTGATCATACTCTGGGTTCCACATGCGTGTTTTAGCTGAAGGAAGAATCCCTTAAACCTGGAGAGTTGAGACCCGTGGAATGGGTACCATGCAATATGACTTCAAAGGGTCTTCATTTGCTCACCGAACCTCTCCAATCCTATCACTGCTGCGTTTATGCCCCTGTACACACGCTTGATTCTCTTTCAGAGACATAGCAATCCATAGGTTTTAAGATACTTACTAGTCAGGTACATTCTTAGGCGTTTAATATGGGGTGTTGAGTCCATCTCGTTGAGCAAGGAGTAGCTCTTGTCTATTACATATTTGGCTTAAGGAACTTTATCTGTGCTCATTTGAATCTGTGTTTTTGTGCAGCACCCCAACTCACCTTTCCGCTTAAGCAAGCATAAGTTGGTTTTCTAAATTTGAGACCTTATTCTGTTTTGTAATTCAGTTCCTGTGTAGCAAGTTTACATTCCGTGTATTAGTGATATCTTATGATGTTTCTTTTTCTGTGTGACTTATTTCAGTTAGAATCCTCATACCTGAACCCACTCATTATGCTGCTACGGGCCTGATGAAATAGATTTCATTGCTGAGTGATATTGCATTGTACGTAAGTACCACAAATTCTTTATCCATTTTTCACTTTCTGCGATATTGAACTTGTACCATAAACGAGGTTCTTGTAATCAGAGCCGTCCCAAACTTTGGGGTAGCTGTGTCTTTTTGATTTTAATTTCCCTAAGCTATAGGACCATAAGTGGAAGTGCCCTAGGCTCTGTTGCTTTGTTTTTTAGATGTTTCAGGAAACACCATACACTTCTCCCCAGTGGCTGTTGGCAATTTACATCCCACCCATCAGCATAACAAGGCTCCCAGTTCTCCATGGCCTGTCCTGCCTTTCTGGATTTTACACTTTTTTCAGATGGCCCTTTTGACCTGGGGGAAATGAGACTACATTGTAGTGCAGATTTCCTTTGCAAGCTTGCTTGGTTGGCCAAAAAGGGCGTATGCGTTTTCTCCTGAATATATTCAGGAAAAAACGCATATGCCCTTTTTGGCCAAGTGCATCATTGTGGACGTTCTGCCTCTTTTCCTATGCTTTAAATGCAATTCCAGTCTACCTCCTGAAATTGGGTTCCTGCAATTCTGCCCCGCTTTCAAGTCCTCTTGGCAGCTTTACTTCAGTATATTTTTGGACGATAGCTGTCATTTATAACTCTGCAGGTTTGTGAATTACAGTGCCCCTGAGCTCCTTTCTTCAACTCGCTTTCTTGTGAGCTGCCCAGAACACCGCAGGATTGATTCAGGCCCTAATCTTGTTCCGCCATGGCACGCTGAGCCTTTGGTTAATTCCTCTTCCTGGTCGGAAATGAGAGTTAAATTTGCCCGTCCAGACACTTCCAGCTAGTCTCTCATTGGTTCTCCCTATTCCTGTTCATCTTCCGCAGAAATTGCAAACTGGGCCAAACAGGAGGTTAAAGGCACTGACTCTCCAAGTCGGGAGAGGGTTAGTGAAGCATCTGGAATGTTGCACCCAAGTACCAGGTGACGAGAAATGAGACATATTTGAACACGTCTCAGGATCACACGGTTGATCATACTCTGGGTTCCACATGCGTGTTTTAGCTGAAGGAAGAATCCCTTAAACCTGGAGAGTTGAGACCCGTGGAATATGTACCATGCAATATGACTTCAAAGGGTCTTCATTTGCTCACTGAACCTCTCCAATCGTATCACTGCTGCGTTTATGCCCCTGTACACACACTTGATTCTCTTTCGGAGACATAGCAATCCATAGGTTTTAAGATACTTACTAGTCAGGTACATACTTAGCCGTTTAATATGGGGTGTTGAGTCCATCTCGTTGAGCAAGGAGTAGCTCTTGTCTATTACATATTTGGCTTAAGGAACTTTATCTGTGCTCATTTCAATATGTGTTTTTGTGCAGCACCCCAACTCACTTTTCCCCTTAAGCAAGCATAAGTTGGTTTTCTAAATTTGACACCGTATTCTGTTTCGTAATTCAGTTACTGTGTAGCAAGTTTACATTCCGTGTATTAGTGATATCTTATGATGTTTCTTTTTCTCTGTGACTTATTTCAGTTAGAATCATCATAACTGAATCCACACATTATGCTGCTATGGGCCTGATGACATAGATTTCATTGCTGAGTGATATTGCGTTGTACGTAAGTACCACAACTTCTTTATCCATTTTTCACTTTCTGCGATATTGAACTTGTACCGTAAACGAGGTTCTTGTAAACAGAGCCGTCCCAAACATTGGGGTGGCTGTGTCTGTTTGATTTTAATTTCCCTAAGCTATAGGACCATAAGTGGAAGTGCCCTAGGCTCTGTTGCTTTGTTTCTTAGAACTTTCAGGAAACACCATACACTTCTCCCAAGTGGCTGTTGGCAATTTACATCCCGCCCATCAGCATAACAAGGCTCCAAGTTCTCCATGGCCAGTCCTGCCTTTCTGGATTTTACACATTTTTCAGATCGCCCTTGTGACCCGGGGGAAGTGAGACTTCATTTTAGTGCAGATTTCCTTTGCAAGCTTGCTTAGTTGGCCAAAAAGCGCGTATGCATTTTTTCCTGAATATATTCAGGAAAAAATGCATATGCCCTTTTAGGCCAAGTGCATCATTGTGGACGTTCTGCCTCTTTTCCTATGCTTTAAATGCAATTCCAGTCTACCTCCTGAAATCGGTTTCCTGCAATTCTGCCCCGCTTTCAAGTCCTCTTGGCAGCCTTACTTCAGTATATTTTTGGACGATAGCTGTCATTTATAACTCTGCAGGTTTGTGAATTACAGTGCCCCGAGCTCCTTTCTTCAACTCGCTTTCTTGTGAGCTGGCCGCAACACCGCACGATTACTTCAGGCCCTAATCTTGTTCCGGCACGGCACGCTGAGCCTTTGGTTAATTCCTCTTCCTGGTGGGAAATGAGAGTTAAAATTGCCCGTCCAGGCACCTCCAGCTAGTCTCTCATTGGTCCTCCCTATTCCTGTTCATCTTCCGCAGAAATTGCAAACTGGGCCAAACAGGACGTTAAAGGCACTGACTCTCCAAGTCGGGAGAGTGTTAGTAAAGCGTCTGGAATGTTGTACCCGAGTACCAGGGGACGAGAACTGAGACATATTGGAACACGTCTCCCGATCACACGGTTGATCATACTCTGGGTTCCACATGCATGTTTCAGCTGAAGGAAGAATCCCTTAAACCTGGAGAGTTGAGACCCGTGGAATGGGTACCATGCAATATGACTTCAAAGGGTCTTCATTTGCTCACCGAACCTCTTCAATCCTATCACTGCTGCGTTTATGCCCCTGTACACATGCTTGATTCTCTTTCGGAGACATGGCAATCCATAGGTTTTAAGATACTTACTAGTCAGGTACATTCTTAGGCGTTTAATATGGGGTTTTGAGTCCATTTCGTTGAGCAAGGAGTAGCTCTTGTCTATTCCATATTTGGCTTAAGGAACTTTATCTGTGCTCATTTCAATCTCTGGTTTTATGCACCACCCCAACTCACCTTTCCCCTTAAGCAAGCATAAGTTGGTTTTCTAAATTTGAGACCCTGTTCTCTTTTGTAATCCAGTTCCTGTGTAGCCAAGTTTACATACTGTGTATTAGTGATATCTTATGATGTTTCTTTTTCTGTGTGACTTATTTCAGTTAGAATCATCATACCTGAATCCACTCAATATGCTGCTACGGGCCTCATGACATAGATTTCATTGCTGAGTGATATTGCATTGTACGTAAGTACCACAACTTCTTTATCCATTTTTCGCTTTCTGCGCTATTGAACTTGTACCGTAAACGAGGTTCTTGTAAACAGAGCCGTCCCAAACTTTGGGGTGGCTGTGTCTTTTTGATTTTAATTTCCCTAAGCTATAGGACCATAAGTGGAAGTGCCCTAGGCTCTGTTGCTTTGTTTTTTAGATGTTTCAGGAATCACCATACACTTCTCCCGAGTGGCTCTTGGCAATGTACATCCCGCCCATCAGCATAACAAGGCTCCCAGTTCTCCATGGCCTGTACTGCCTTTCTGGATTTTACACTTTTTTCAGATGGCCCTTTTTACCAGGGGGAAGTGAGACTTCATTGTAGTGCAGATTTCCTTTGCAAGCTTGCTTGGTTGGCCAAAAAGGGCGTATGCGTTTTTTCCTGAATATATTCAGGAAAAAACGCATACGCCCTTTTTGTTCAAGTGCATCATTGTGGACGTTCTGCCTTTTTTCCTATGCTTTAAATGCAATTCCAGTCGACCTCCTGAAATCGGTTTCCTGCAATTCTGCCCCGCTTTCAAGTCCTCTTGGCAGCCTTACTTCAGTATATTTTTGGACGATAGCTGTCATTTATAACTCTGCAGGTTTGTGAATTACAGTGCCCCTGAGCTCCTTTTTTCAACTCGCTTTCTTGTGAGCTGCCCGCAACACTGCAGGATTGCTTCAGGCCCTAATCTGGTTCTGGCACGGGATGCTGAGCCTTTGGTTAATTCCTCTTCCTGGTGGGAAATGAGAGTTAAATTTGCCTGTCCAGACACCTCCAACTAGTCTCTCATTGGTCCTCACTATTCCTGTTCATCTTCCGCAGAAATTGCAAACTGGGCCAAACAGGAGGTTAAAGGCACTGACTCTCCAAGTCGGGAGAGTGTTAGTAAAGCATCTGGAATGTTGCACCCGAGAACCAGGGGACGGGAACTGAGACATATTTGAACACATCTCCCGATCACACGGCTGATCATACTCTGGGTTCCACATGCGTGTTTTAGCTGAAGGAAGAATCCCTTAAACCTGGAGACTTGAGACCCGTTGAATAGGTACCATGCAATATGACTTCAAAGGGTCTTCATTTGCTCACCGAACCTCTCCAATCCTATCACTGCTGTGTTTATGCCCCTGTACACACGCTTGATTCTCTTTTGGAGACATAGCAATCCATAGGTTTTAAGATACTTACTAGTCAGGTACATACTTATGCGTTTAATATGGGGTGTTGAGTCCATCTCGTTGAGCAAGGAGTAGCTCTTGTCTATTCCATATTTGGCTTAAGGAACTTTATCTGTGCTCATTTCAATCTCTGGTTTTATGCAGCACCCCAACTCACCTTTCCCCTTAAGCAAGCATAAGTTGGTTTTCTAAATTTGAGACCTTATTCTGTTTTGTAACTCTGTTCCTGTGTAGCAAGTTTACATTCCGTGTATTAGTGATATCTTATGATGTTTCTTTTTCTGTGTGACTTATTTCAGTTAGAATCATCATACCTGAATCCACTCATTATGCTGCTACGGGCCTGATGACATAGATGTCATTGCTGAGTGATATTGCATTGTACGTAAGTACCACAACTTCTTTATCCATTTTTCGCTTTCTGCAATATTGAACTTGTCCCGTAAACGAGGTTCTTGTAAACAGAGCCGTCCCAAACTTTGGGGTGGCTGTGTCTTTTTGATTTTAATTTCCCTAAGCTATAGCACCATAAGTGGAAGTGCCCTAGGCTCTGTTGCTTTTTTTTTAGATGTTTCAGGAAACACCATACACTTTTCCCGAGTGGCTGTTGGCAATTTACATCCCGCCCATCAGCATAACAAGGCTCCCAGTTCTCCATGGCCTGTCCTGCCTTTCTGGATTTTACACTTTTTTCAGATGGCCCTTTTGACCGGGGGGAAGTGAGACTTCATTGTAGTGCAGATTTCCTTTGCAAGCTTGCTTGGTTGGCCAAAAAGGGCGTATGCGTTTTTTCCTGAATATATTCAGGAAAAAACGCATACGCCCTTTTTGGCCAAGTGCATCATTGTCGTCGTTCTGCCTCTTTTCCTATGCTTTAAATGCAATTCCTGTCTACCTCCTGAAATCGGTTTCCTGCAATTCTGCCTTGCTTTCAATGCCTCTTCATAGCCTTACCTCAATATAGTTTTTGAAAATAGTTGGCCTTTATAACTCTGCACGTTTTTGAATTGCAGTGGCCCTTAGCTCCATTTTTCAGCTCATATTTTTGTGATCTTGCCTCATAACCACAGGATTCCTTCAGGCCCTATTCTTCTTCTGGGGCACCTTGCTGTGCCTTTGGTTTATTCTTCTTACTGATGTGAAATTAGAGTGACATGTGCCCATTGAAACCGCTACAGCTTGTTTCTCACTGGTTCCCCCTATTCCCATTCATCCTCCGCACTAACTGCAGACTGTGCGATACCAGAACTTAAAGGCATTGACTCTCCATGTGAGGATGTTGTTAGTAAAGCGGCTGGAATGTCGATCCGGAGCCCCAGGAGAGGAAAAATGAGGTGCGTTTTAGAAACCTTTCCCGATCATATGGTATACCAGTCGCTGGGTTTCCCAAGCATGGTTTAGCTGTAGGAAGATTCCCTTCAACCTGGATTGTTGGGACCCTTGGAATGAGTAGCATGAAGTATTGCATTAAACTTTTGGCAGTTGCTCACCAAAGCTCACCAATCCTCTCAGCCCCAAGTGTCCAGCCTTATGTGTTATCCAGCTGTGGGTTTATATGTGGTCAATCCAGGTTGCATCACAGCCCCTGAGCAAATTTTGTAAGAATTTTTCTCTCTTTCATTGTTTCTGCGTTTTGTTTTTAAAATTTATTTCTATAATGGGGTTTAGCTCATTTTCACTGCTGTGTTTGTGCCGCTCTGCACACACTTGATTCCCTTATGGAGATATATCAATACATGGATTTTAAGATTCTTATTACTCAGATATATTTCTCTGCGGTTTATAAGGTGTGTTGAGGCCAGTTCATTGAGCAAGGTGTAGATCTTGTCTAATATCTATTTGGTTTATTGAACGGTATCTGTGCTAATTTCAAACTCTGGTTTTATGCATCACCCCACCTCTCCTTTCCCCTTAAGCTGACATAAGTGTGTTTTCTAAATGTGAGACACTGTTCTGTAATTCATTTCTTGTGCAGCCATATTTACCCTCCCTCTATAAGTGATATCTTATGATATGTTTCTTTTTCTGTTTGACTTATTTCAAGTAGTATTATCGGACCTAAATCCACTCTTTATCCTTCTACTAGCCTTATTACATTGATTTCATGGTGAAGAGATATTCCATTGTACATAAGTACCACATCTTCTTTATCCATTGTTCTCTTTCCTGGGATATTTAAGGTGTACTGAAGTTGAGGTTCTTGTAAACAGAGTAGCCCTAAACTGTGGTGTGCTTGTGTCTTGTTGATTTTTAGACTTCCCTAGATATATTCCCATGATTGGAAGTGTCCTATGCTCTGTAGCTCTGTTTTTTAGATGATTTAGGAACCACCATACACTTCTCCAGAGTGGCTCTCGGCAGTTCACACACTGCCCATCAGCGTATAAAGGCTCCCTGTTCTCCATGGCCTGTCCTGCATTTCTGGTTTTTACAATTTTTTAGGATGGCCCTTTTGACCGGTGGGAAATGAGACTTCTTTGTTGTGCACATTTGCATTGCTTGCTTGCTTCGTTGCCCATAAAGTGCGTATGCGTTTTTTCCTGGATATAATCAGGAAAAACGCATACGCCCTTTTGGGCCAACTGCATCATTGTCGAAATTCTGCCGCTTTTCATGTGCTTTAAAGACGAGTCCAATCTATCTCTTGAAATCTGTTTCTTGCAATTCTGTCTTGCATTCAGATCCTCTTCTTTGCCTTACCTCAACATAGTTTTGGACGTTAGTTTTCATTTATAACTCTGCAGGTTTGTGAATTGCAGTGACCCTGAGCTCCATTTTTTAAGTTGCTCTTTTGTGAGCTGGCCTCAAACCCGCAGGATTGCTTCAGGCCCTATTTTGGCTCCGGCGAGGCGGGCTGAGCCTTTTTTCAATTCTTATTCTTAATGGGAAATTAGAGTGATATGTGCCCGTCCAAACCCCTACAACTATTCTCTCATTGGTTCCCCCTCTTCCCGTTCATCCTCCTCACAATTTGCAAAATGTGTGAAACAGAAGTTTAAATGTGCTGATTCTCCAAGTGGGGAGATTCTAAGTAACGTGGCTGGAATGGTGAACAGGAGCACCAGGAGAGGATAAATGAGCTGCATTTTAGACACATCTCCCAATCACATGGTGTACAGTCCTCTGGGTTTTCCATGCATGTTTTAGCTGTAGGAAGATCCCTTGAACCTGCAGATTTGGGACCCATTGAATGGGTACCAGGTAGTATTACTTTAAAGGGTGTGCATTTCCTCACCCAACCTCACATTTCTCTTAGTGCAAACAGTTTCCAGCCTTATGTCTCATCCTGCTGTGGGTCTAGATGTGTTCAATCCATGTTGCATCACTGTCCCTGAGGAAAAGTTGTAAGAGGTTTTCTCTGTCTCTCTGTCATTTATTTTTTTCAATTTGTTACTATATTGGTTACAGCTGATTTTCAAAGCTCTGTTTCTTGCTGCTGTACATCCACTTGATTCACGTACAGAGAGACATCAGTAAATTCTTTTTCAGATTCTTACCAGTCGTATATATTCTTTTCCGGTGACTTGAGTGTGCTGAGTGCAGTTCTTTTAGCTACCGTGTAGGCTTTGTTGATTATCAGTTTGGTATTTGGAATGGTATCTTTGCTAATTTCAACCTCCTGGATGATGTCTCACCCCTCCCCACCTTTCCCGTTTAGCAGCCTTATGCGTGTTTCCTACATATTTGACTATGTTTTTGTTTTGTAATTTATTTCATGTGTAGCCATTTTGGATTCCACCTTTAAGTGATATCTTATGATATGTGTCTTTTTCTTTTTGAATTATGTCACTTAGAATGATCATACGTAACTCCTCCGGAGTTGTTACAACTGGCCATAGTTCATTGATTTCCAGGCTGAATAATATTCCACTCTACCTAAGTACCACATCTCTATCCATTTTTTCGCTCCAGAGACATTTAAGTTATATCCTAGTCGAGGATCTTTTAAACAGAGAGGGGGTAAACATTGGGGTGCCTGTGTCCTCTCGATTTTTGTTTTTCCCAAGATATACGCCCATGAGTGCAAGTGCCCTATGCTCTGTAGCTCATTTTTTAGATGCTTTAGTAAACACAATACACTTCTCCAGAATGGCCGTTGGCAATATACATTTCCACTATAAGTCTCACAGGGCTCCCTCTTCTCCTTGCCCTGTCCTGCATTTCTGTTGTTTACGCTTTATGAGGATGGCTCTTCTGACTGATGCGAAGTGATATCTTTTGTAGTATTGACTTCCAGTGCCCACCTGTTTGCTTGGCTAAAAAAGTGTATGCCCTTTTCTTGAATATATACAGAAAAAAACGCATACACCCTTTTTGGCCAACTGCAATGTTGGCAATGTTCAGCTCCTTTTCTCGTGCTTAATGGCGAGTCCTTTCTACCTCCTCAGATCCCTTTCCTGCCATTCTCCCTTGCTTACAAGTCCTTTTCTCTGACTTTCCTCAAGACATTTTTCAGTGATGGATATTTTCAACTCTGCAGTTTCGTGAATTTTACTGCCCCTGAGTTCCATTGTTCAACTTGTGTTTATGGGAACTGGCCACAAAGCAGCGGGATTTCCTCAAGCCCTATACTGTTTCCATGGGCAACCCTAGCCTTTGGTCAATTCGTCTTCCTGGTTGGAAATTAGAGTGACATGTGCCTGTCTGAACACCTAGGACTTGTCTCTCATTGTTCCTCATCCTTCCGCTTCATCCTCTGGACAAATTCCAAACTGTACGCAACAGGATGTTGACAGTGCTGACATCTCCAAGTGGGGAGACTGTTAGTAAAGACGCTGGAGGGGTGAACCCGAGCACCAGGAGATGAGGAGATGAGATGCCTTTTCCAAACTCTTCCCGATCAGACGGTATACCATCCTCTGGGTGTGACAGACATGTTTTAGCAGTAGGAAGAGTCCCATTCATGTAAGGAGAACACCAGGGCTTTTTCAAAATCAGTGTCTGCCCGAAACCCAAACTGGGGAATTTTTTAAGCTACGGCTACACATATGTTCATTAAGGGCCTGGGGAAGTAGGCAGAGTCCAAACTTTAGATGATTGAAGTCTTCAGGGTCAGAAGCACTCACCACCAGCTTCCCTTAGGTTACACTTTAACTGTCATTGATAGATGACAATGACAATAAAAATATCTATTCTTTTCCAGATTATTTCCCCTTATAGCTTATTGCAAAATGTTGAGTGTAGTTCCCTGTGCTATACAGTAGTTCCTTGTTGATGATCTATTTTATACATAGCAGTGTGTATGTGTTAATCCCAAACTGTTAATTTATCCCTCCTCCCACCTTTCCCCTTTGGTAATAATAAATTATAAGATTTTATACTTCTCAGAAATGGGGGAGCTGAAAGAGAGGTATCATTTTCAATGGAAAAGCATTTAAAACAAGATTGAAGCTTTAACCAAGATTATTAGATGTACATCCTTGGAAAGAAATCACTTCGTTTCTCTAATATTGACCTGACAAATAAGACAAACCTTTTCACTGAACTTGCTTATAATAAAGTGATGGAAATATCAAATGGAAGTGTTAGAAACATCTTATTTTACCCGAGCCTTATACACTGTTCTATGTTAACTACAGTTTGGCTCACACATCTGTTCATTGAGGTTACAATAGTCTCAGTTTCTGTTACTGATTCTCCAGAGTGGACCCCAACAAGTGTCCCCCTGCCCAGTGTCATTGGGGCCAACAGATCGAGACTGAGTTTGGTTCACAAGCAAAGGAAACTTTATATTTTGATCAGAGAATGGAGAGGTGAGAGCATGCACTACCCCGTGGGCTGTGGGCTGGGCTGTTGTGTAGAGATCCTGTCAGAGTCAGTGGGAGGGAGGGGGCGGAGCTCTCGAGGGCCGGGTTGGCTGCAGCTCAGGCTCTATATCGCGGAGTCTGCACTGGGCCCCAGGAGCTGAGGTGTCGTCCCAGCCATTCTGCACTAGGAAATCTGGTCTGAAGTGCCGGGTGTGGAACCTCTGCATGCGGGACCCTAGGAGCACATGAAATTAGACAAAGCACAAAGGATAAAAAAGGTTAGACTTGACTTTATTGCCCAGATTCTATTTTTATCTCCCAGGGATTTTTAATGGGCTTTGCTGGGGACAAACCCCTCCTCTGCCTTTTGTCCCGTTCCTCATTCTTGGAGTGCTGAGGGTGCAGACCCTTCTTCTGTAACTGCTGAGTGCTGAGTTGGGAGCCCTCATACCCGGGGGCGAGGGTCAGGGCTTCTCCCCAGCAGCCTCCAGGTGACGTTGATTGTCCCCAGGCCCCCTGCCTCCCTGCTCGTCCACCTGAGCACCAGCATTGGAAGTGTTATAGATTCTAATGACCTTTAAGGGTCCAGGAAAGAGATGTGCAGAGACGCTGTGGGGGCCGGTTTCACCCCGCCCCACATTTGTTCGGCCACCTTAGGCTGACCGTTTCTGCCAGCCTAGATGCTCTGACCAGTAGTCTGCGCTTTCTTCAATTAGGCTCCTGAATTAACGTACAAACAGCACCAGGTGTCAGAGCCCTGCCTGCTCAACTCCCAGACAGTCCAGGGTCAGTGGTGATCAAGGACCATGATGGCCACTGAGCCAACAGCCTTTTGAAGTAAACAGGAGTCCAGCTGGTCTTATTGGCCACCATCATCACGGTGTCTGTAGGCTTTTCTATGGTGACAGTGTGATATACGGTTCCCCCGCCAAGATTATTAGCTCCCCTCTGCGTGCAGTAAGTCCTGCAAGCAGTAGTCTACTCTTTTGGGACACACTCTTGTTGTTTTATGAGAGAAACTCCAGGTCAAGTGATGTTCACACGAGTCGTCATGGTGCCCTGTTGCCCCCGGTTATCTCTCTGGATGTTGGAGTTGGAGGGCCTCCTCACTCAAGGTTGGTGTGCCCACGGAGTGAACCCTGCAACTTCAGGGCATGGTTGGTGGTTAGGATCACCACGTGGGGTCCTTTTCCCTTAGGAGGGAGGTGGCCTTTTGGGCTGCTGATTTCCAGGTTTTTAGATACCGCCAGTATCTTGGCCAGATGTGGCAGTGGGCCAAGCCCCTTGGTGCCCGTAGTTTATCCTACCTGGATGGCATTCTTGCATTGTTCCATTTCAAGTGGTCCCAGTTTTTGCACTAATTCTCCAATGGCGATTCACCTTTCACCGGGAATGTAAAGGTCAAAGGGTTTAGCTAAATTAGGGAGTTCCAGGGCAAGGGTCTGAATTGACTGCTCTTTCCATTCTTGAAAGGCCACTTCTGGATTCTATTCAAAAGGATCATCATCTTTTCCTTTCAGTGTTTCATATAGAGGCCCAGCTAGTAGACTGTAGTTAGGGATCCAGAAGCAGCAAACCCTGGCCTCCCCAGGAACCCCTAAGCTGTCTTCTAGTTTTAGAAAGGGGTAAGGCTGAAAATGGTTTCTTCCCTTTCCTGGGATGGGCTTCTCCGACCTTCTGTGAGAACGAAGCCCAGGCAGGTCACTGCAGTCTGTGATATTTGAGCTTTTTCTTGGACAACTTCTATCCTTTATTGGCTTGGTAGTTCAGAGGCCTCCTTAGTAGGGCTGGCGATCAGAATGTCGTCTGCGTACTGAAGGAGGGTTTCCTTTCCCAGAGGTAGAACTTTTAGGTCTTTAGCTAAGCTTTCCCCAAAGATGGTGTGGGAATTTTTGCACCCTTGGGGCAAGACGGCCCGGAAGTATTGTTTTAGTTGTATGTTGAGTCCTGCCACTCACAAGCCAAAATTTCTTGTGACTCTGGGACTAATGGAATACAAAAGAAGGCATCATTGAAGACTAATACAGAATACCATGTCCTGGTGGTTGGTAGAATGACCAGCAGGGTGTAGGAATTAGGAGCAGCTGGAGGTATATCCTCGGTGGCTTCACTGACTGTCCTGACATCCTTTACCAGGTCCCCAGCAGCCCATGGGGCTCTCGTGGTCAGACCAATCCCAGAATATGGAGCTCACCTGGGCAGGTACCCCACCCCCACCCCAGCCTATGGGGCTCTCGTGGTCAGGCCCCTCCCAGGATACAGAGCTACCCTTGCAGGTACCGTGGCAGGGCTGGGCACACAGGAACCGTGCACATAGCCCTCATTGCAGAGCACCCCCAGCTCACCTGTCGCTCAGAGCTGACACAGAGCACCTCAGAGCAGGACTTGAACTAACAAACAGCAGCTGCGACAGGTCTGTGACCCTGGGCATCACTCTGTGCGGCCTCCCTCCACCTGGTCTTCCAGAGACTTCCACTGCACCCGGGGCACCAGGCCTCTGTCTCCAACCACCACCCACCCCTCCTCTCCCTGACTCCTGGGTTCCTCTCATTAGGAGAGGGTTTTCTTGAAGTGGTCTCCCACTTATGGGCCAGATAAAATGATTAGAAAACAAGCCAAAGCTGCAGCCCCTTGTCTATCCTGACTCTCAGGAGCCCACACCTGTTCCTTGGACCTGGCCGGTTCAGCAAGTTCCATTTTCTGCAACTGTGAGCCCCTGAGGGATGATGATTGGCTGACCTGGGCAGCCTTACCGTGCCGGCCAGCCCTCCCCAGGTGTGCCTGGGTTGAGATCAATATAAATACCACTCCAGGCAGCAAGAGGCCCTGCAGCCGTGCCTGACGCCATTTTCTCTGCCCTGTCAGCAGTCTCGGGGCTGGGCTGGTGGGAGGGAGTGAGAGGCCACGGCTTTGTGGGTGGCCCAGTGTGAGTGGGGCTCTGCTGGACTTTCTGCAGCAGTTGCCAGGCTGCCACCTGCTAAAGAAGAGGATGTGTCACCTATACCTGCTGCTGGAATTTCTCCCTGGGCAGAGGTGAGGAAGGAAAAAAGCAGTGGGGGCAGGGACAGGACGGGTATCTCAGGCAGGGAAATGGAAATCTTCCAGAAGAGCACCCAGGGCCAGGACCATCCTGGCTGGCCTGCAGGCACCAAGTCGGCCGGTATGCTGTCACTCGTGTGGCTCTATGGCCCTTCCTCTAGGCTTTCAAGTCCTTGTATATATTCAGGTGTTTTACCTGGGACGGGTGGGAATAGTTCAGCAGCAACTGGCCTGGGGCTCAGCTCACGTTTACTCACAGATGCCTCGGCACGGTGCCCCAGCTTTGCAATGAGGACGCTTGTTGCATGGGGGCTGCTGGCTGAATGGGAGACGATTCCCCACCACTGACCAACTTCAGAATTGTTTACAACTGGAGCAAGTGTCCTGATACGGTTTTCCTCTGTGGAACTGGTGGGTTCTGTGTTTTTTTTCTCTTTTTCGTTTTTGGTTCAAGGTAGATTTTATTCCTCTTTTTTGTATTTACAGATATAAGCATAGAAATAATTTATTCATATAAATACATGTATGTGAAGGGAATAATTGTTTTTTCTGTTTTATTTTTTTAATTTTATTTCTTTTTAATTTTGAATTTTATTTTATATTTTTATACAGCAGGTTCTTATTGGTTATCTATTTTATACATATAAATGTATACATGCCAATCCCAGTCTCTCAACTCCTCCCACCACCAACCCCCCCAACAGCTTTCCCCCCTTGTTGTCCATACGTTTGTTGTCCACATCTGTTGCTCTATTTATGCCTTGCAAAATGGTTAATCTGTACAGTTTTTCTAGGTTCCACATATATGCATGAATATACAAGATTTGTTTTTCTCTTTCTGACTTACTTCACTCTGTATGACAGTCTCTAGATCCATCGACGTCTCTACAAATGACTAATTTCATTCCTTTTCATGGCTTAGTAATATTCCATTTTATATATGTACCACTGCTTTATGCATTCGTCTGTCTGTGGGCATTTAGGTTGCTTCCATTACCTCGATATTGTAAAGAGTGATACAATGAACATTGCGGTGAATGTCTCTTTTTGATTTATGGTTTTGTCTGGGTATATGTCCAGAACTGGGATTGCTGTATCATATGGTAATTCTACTGTTAGTTTCTTAAGAAACTCCATATTGTTCTCCATAGTGACTGTATCAATTTATATTCCCAACAATAGTGGAAGAGGGTTCCTTTTCTCCACACATTTCCAGCATTTTTTGTTTGTAGATTTTCTGATGATGCCCATTCTACCAGGTGTGAGGTGATACCTCATTGTTGAGTCCATTTTGTTGAGCAAGGGGTAGGTCTTGTCTATTACATATTTAGCTTATGGAACGGTATCTGTGCTAATTTCAAACTCTGCTTTTATGCAACACCACAACTCACCTTCCCCCTTAAGCAAGCATAAGTTGGTTTTCTAAACATGAGACCCTGTTCTGTTTTGTAATTCAGTTCATGTGTAACCAAGTTCACATTCCATGTATTAGTGATACCTTATGATGTTTCTCTTTCTGTCTGACTTTTTTCACTTAGAATCACCGTGCCTCAATCCACTCATTATGCTGGTACGGGCCTGGTGACATAGTTTTCATTGCTGAGAGGTATTCTGTTGTACGAAAGTACCGCAACTTCTTTATCAATTATTTGCTCTCTGGCATATTTAACTTGTGCTGAAGAAGAGGTTCCTGTAAAAGAGCCGTCCCAAATTTTGGGGTGGCTGTGTCTTTTTGATTTTAATTTCCCTAAGCTATAGGACCATAAGTGGAAGTGCCCTAGGCTCTGTTGCTTTGTTTTTTAGATGTTTCAGGAAACACCATACACTTCTCCCGAGTGGCTGTTGGCAATTTACATCCCGCCCATCAGCATAACAAGGCTCCCAGTTCTCCATGGCCTGTCCTGCCTTTCTGGATTTTACACTTTTTTCAGATGGCCCTTTTGACTGGGGGAAGTGAGACTTCATTGTAGTGCAGATTTCCTTCGCAAGCTTGCTTGGTTGGCCAAAAAGGGCGTATGCGTTTTCTCATGAATATATTCAGGAAAAAACGCATACGCCCTTTTTGGCCAAGTGCATCATTGTGGAGGTTCTGCCTCTTTTCCTATGCTTTAAATGCAATTCCAGTCTACCTCCTGAAATCGGGTTCCTGCAATTCTGCCCCGCTTTCAAGTCCTCTTTGCAGCCTTACTTCAGTATTTTTTTGGATGATAGCTGTCATTTATAACTCTGCAGGTTTGTGAATTACAGTGCCCCTGAGCTCCTTTCTTCAACTCGCTTTCTTGTGAGCTGGCCGCAACACCGCAGGATTGCTTCAGGCCCTAATCTGGTTCCGGCACGGCACGCTGAGCCTTTGGTTAATTCCTCTTCCTGGTGGGAAATGAGAGTTAAATTTGCCCGTCCAGACACCTCCAGCTAGTCTCTCATTGGTTCTCCCTATTCCTGTTCATCTTCCGCAGAAATTGCAAACTGGGCCAAACAGGAGGTTAAAGGCACTGACTCTCCAAGTCGGGAGAGTGTTAGTGAAGCATCTGGAATGTTGCACCCAAGTACCAGGTGACAAGAAATGAGACATATTTGAACACGTCTCAGGATCACACGGTTGATCATACTCTGGGTTCCACATGCGTGTTTTAGCTGAAGGAAGAATCCCTTAAACCTGGAGAGTTGAGACCCGTGGAATGGGTACCATGCAATATGACTTCAGAGGGTCTTCATTTGCTCACCGAACCTCTCCAATCCTATCACTGCTGCGTTTATGCCCCTGTACACACGCTTGATTCTCTTTCAGAGACATAGTAGTCCATAGGTTTTAAGATACTTAATAGTCAGGTACATTCTTAGGCGTTTAATATGGGGTGTTGAGTCCATCTCGTTGAGCAAGGAGTAGCTCTTGTCTATTACATATTTGGCTTAAAGAACTTTATCTGTGCTCATTTGAATCTGTGTTTTTGTGCAGCACCCCAACTCACCTTTCCGCTTAAGCAAGCATAAGTTGGTTTTCTAATTTGAGACCTTATTCTGTTTTGTAATTCAGTTCCTGTGTAGCAAGTTTACATTCCGTGTATTAGTGATATCTTATGATGTTTCTTTTTCTGTGTGACTTATTTCAGTTAGAAGCCTCATACCTGAACCCACTCATTATGCTGCTACGGGCCTGATGAAATAGATTTCATTGCTGAGTGATATTGCATTGTACGTAAGTACCACAAATTCTTTATCCATTTTTCACTTTCTGCGATATTGAACTTGTACCGTACACGAGGTTCTTGTAATCAGAGCCATCCCAAATTTTGGGGTGGCTGTGTCTTTTTGATTTTAATTTCCCTAAGCTATAGGACCATAAGTGGAAGTGCCCTAGGCTCTGTTGCTTTGTTTTTTAGATGTTTCAGGAAACACCATACACTTCTCCCGAGTGGCTGTTGGCAATTTACATCCCACCCATCAGCATAACAAGGCTCCCAGTTCTCCATGGCCTGTCCTGCCTTTCTGGATTTTACACTTTTTTCAGATGGCCCTTTTGACCTGGGGGAAGTGAGACTACATTGTAGTGCAGATTTCCTTTGCAAGCTTGCTTGGTTGGCCAAAAAGGGCGTATGCGTTTTCTCCTGAATATATTCAGGAAAAAACGCATACGCCCTTTTTGGCCAAGTGCATCATTGTGGACGTTCTGCCTCTTTTCCTATGCTTTAAATGGAATTCCAGTCTACCTCCTGAAATCAGGTTCCTGCAATTCTGCCCCGCTTTCAAGTCCTCTTGGCAGCCTTACTTCAGTATATTTTTGGACGATAGCTGTCATTTATAACTCTGCAGGTTTGTGAATTACAGTGCCCCTGAGCTCCTTTCTTCAACTCGCTTTCTTGTGAGCTGCCCGGAACACCACAGGATTGATTCAGGCCCTAATCTTGTTCCGCCATGGCACGCTGAGCCTTTGGTTAATTCCTCTTCCTGGTCGGAAATGAGAGTTAAATTTGCCCGTCCAGACACTTCCAGCTAGTCTCTCATTGGTTCTCCCTATTCCTGTTCATCTTCCGCAGAAATTGCAAACTGGGCCAAACAGGAGGTTAAAGGCACTGACTCTCCAAGTCGGGAGAGTGTTAGTGAAGCATCTGGAATGTTGCACCCAAGTACCAGGTGACAAGAAATGAGACATATTTGAACACGTCTCAGGATCACACGGTTGATCATACTCTGGGTTCCACATGCATGTTTTAGCTGAAGGAAGAATCCCTTAAACCTGGAGAGTTGAGACCCGTGGAATGGGTACCATGCAATATGACTTCAAAGGGTCTTCATTTGCTCACCGAACCTCTCCAATCCTATCACTGCTGCGTTTATGCCCCTGTACACACGCTTGATTCTCTTTCACAGACATAGCAATCCATAGGTTTTAAGATACTTACTAGTCAGGTACATTCTTAGGCGTTTAATATGGGGTGTTGAGTCCATTTCGTTGATCAAGGAGTAGCTCTTGTCTATTACACATTTGGCTTAAGGAACTTTATCTGTGATCATTTAAATCTCTGGTTTTATGCACCACCCCAACTCACCTTTCCCCTTAAGCAAGCATAAGTTGGTTTTCTAAATTTGAGACCCTCTTCTGTTTTGTAATTCAGTTAGTGTGTAGCCAAGTTTACATTCCGTGTATTAGTGATATCTTATGATGTTTCATTTTCTGTGTGACTTATTTCAGTTAGAATCATCATACCAGAATCCACTCATTATGCTGCTACGGGCCTGATGACATAGATGTCATTGCTGAGTGATATTGCATTGTACGTAAGTACCACAACTTCTTTATCCATTTTTCGCTTTCTGCAATATTGAACTTGTCCCATAAACGAGGTTCTTGTAAACAGAGCCGTCCCAAACTTTGGGGTGGCTGTGTCTTTTTGATTTTAATTTCCCTAAGCTATAGCACCATAAGTGGAAGTGCCCTAGGCTCTGTTGCTTTGTTTTTTAGATGTTTCAGGAAACACCATACACTTCTCCCGAGTGGCTGTTGGCAATTTACATCCCACTCATCAGCATAACCAGGCTCCCAGTTCTCCATGGCCTGTACTGCCTTTCTGGATTTTACACTTTTTTCAGATGGCCCTTTTTACCAGGGGGAAGTGAGACTTCATTGTAGTGCAGATTTCCTTTGCAAGCTTGCTTGGTTGGCCAAAAAGGGCGTATGCGTTTTTTCCTGAATATATTCAGGAAAAAACGCATACGCCCTTTTTGTTCAAGTGCATCATTGTGGACGTTCTGCCTCTTTTCCTATGCTTTAAATGCAATTCCAGTCGACCTCCTGAAATCGGTTTCCTGCAGTTCTGCCCCGCTTTCAAGTCCTCTTGGCAGCCTTACTTCAGTATATTTTTGTACGATAGCTGTCACTTATAACTCTGCAGGTTTGTGAATTACAGTGCCCCTGAGCTCCTTTTTTCAACTCGCTTTCTTGTGAGCTGCCCGCAACACTGCCGGATTGCTTCAGGCCCTAATCTGGTTCTGGCACGGGATGCTGAGCCTTTGGTTAATTCCTCTTCCTGGTGGGAAATGAGAGTTAAATTTGCCTGTCCAGACACCTCCAACTAGTCTCTCATTGGTCCTCACTATTCCTGTTCATCTTCCACAGAAATTGCAAACTTGGACAAACAAGAGGTTAAAGGCACTGACTCTCCAAGTCGGGAGAGTGTTAGTAAAGCATCTGGAATGTTGCACCCGAGAACCAGGGGACGGGAACTGAGACATATTTGAACACATCTCCCGATCACACGGTTGATCATACTCTGGGTTCCACATGCGTGTTTTAGCTGAAGGAAGAATCCCTTAAACCTGGAGAGTTGAGACCCGTCGAATAGGTACCATGCAATATGACTTCAAAGGGTCTTCATTTGCTCACCGAACCTCTCCAATCCTATCACTGCTGCGTTTATGCCCCTGTACACACGCTTGATTCTCTTTTGGAGACATAGCAATCCATAGGTTTTAAGATACTTACTAGTCAGGTACATACTTAGGCGTTTAATATGGGGTGTTGAGTCCATCTCGTTGAGCAAGGAGTAGCTCTTGTCTATTCCATATTTGGCTTAAGGAACTTTATCTGTGCTCATTTCAATCTCTGGTTTTATGCAGCACCCCAACTCACCTTTCCCCTTAAGCAAGCATAAGTTTGTTTTCTAAATTTGAGACCTTATTCTGTTTTGTAACTCTGTTCCTGTGTAGCAAGTTTACATTCCGTGTATTAGTGATATCTTATGATGTTTCTTTTTCTGTGTGACTTATTTCAGTTAGAATCATCATACCTGAATCCACTCATTATGCTGCTACGGGCCTGATGACATAGATGTCATTGCTGAGTGATATTGCATTGTACGTAAGTACCACAACTTCTTTATCCATTTTTCGCTTTCTGCAATATTGAACTTGTCCCGTAAACGAGGTTCTTGTAAACAGAGCCGTCCCAAACTTTGGGGTGGCTGTGTCTTTTTGATTTTAATTTCCCTAAGCTATAGCACCATAAGTGGAAGTGCCCTAGGCTCTGTTGCTTTGTTTTTTAGATGTTTCAGGAAACACCATACACTTCTCCCGAGTGGCTGTTGGCAATTTACATCCCACTCATCAGCATAACAAGGCTCCCAGTTCTCCATTGCCTGTCCTGCCTTTCTGGATTTTACACTTTTTTCAGATGGCCCTTTTGACTGGGGGGAAGTGAGACTTCATTGTAGTGCAGATTTCCTTTGCAAGCTTGCTTGGTTGGCCAAAAAGGGCGTATGCGTTTTTTCCTGAATATATTCAGGAAAAAACGCATACGCCCTTTTTGGCCAAGTGCATCGTTGTCGTCGTTCTGCCTCTTTTCCTATGCTTTAAATGCAATTCCTGTCTACCTCCTGAAATAGGTTTCCTGCAATTCTGCCTTGCTTTCAATGCCTCTTCATAGCCTTACCTCAATATAGTTTTTGAAAATAGTTGGCCTTTATAACTCTGCACGTTTTTGAATTGCAGTGGCCCTTAGCTCCATTTTTCAGCTCATATTTTTGTGATCTTGCCTCATAACCACAGGATTCCTTCAGGCCCTATTCTTCTTCTGGGGCACCTTGCTGTGCCTTTGGTTTATTCTTCTTACTGATGTGAAATTAGAGTGACATGTGCCCATTGAAACCGCTACAGCTTGTTTCTCACTGGTTCCCCCTATTCCCATTCATCCTCCGCACTAACTGCAGACTGTGCGATACCAGAACTTAAAGGCATTGACTCTCCATGTGAGGATGTTGTTAGTAAAGCGGCTGGAATGTCGATCCGGAGCCCCAGGAGAGGAAAAATGAGGTGCGTTTTAGAAACCTTTCCCGATCATATGGTATACCAGTCGCTGGGTTTCCCAAGCATGGTTTAGCTGTAGGAAGATTCCCTTCAACCTGGATTGTTGGGACCCTTGGAATGAGTAGCATGAAGTATTGCATTAAACTTTTGGCAGTTGCTCACCAAAACTCACCAATCCTCTCAGCCCCAAGTGTCCAGCCTTATGTGTTATCCAGCTGTGGGTTTATATGTGGTCAATCCAGGTTGCATCACAGCCCCTGAGCAAATTTTGTAAGAATTTTTCTCTCTTTCATTGTTTCTGCGTTTTGTTTTTAAAATTTATTTCTATAATGGGGTTTAGCTCATTTTCACTGCTGTGTTTGTGCCGCTCTGCACACACTTGATTCCCTTATGGAGATATATCAATACATGGATTTTAAGATTCTTATTACTCAGATATATTTCTCTGCGGTTTATAAGGTGTGTTGAGGCCAGTTCATTGAGCAAGGTGTAGATCTTGTCTAATATCTATTTGGTTTATTGAACGGTATCTGTGCTAATTTCAAACTCTGGTTTTATGCATCACCCCACCTCTCCTTTCCCCTTAAGCTGACATAAGTGTGTTTTCTAAATGTGAGACACTGTTCTGTAATTCATTTCTTGTGCAGCCATATTTACCCTCCCTCTATAAGTGATATCTTATGATATGTTTCTTTTTCTGTTTGACTTATTTCAAGTAGTATTATCGGACCTAAATCCACTCTTTATCCTTCTACTAGCCTTATTACATTGATTTCATGGTGAAGAGATATTCCATTGTACATAAGTACCACATCTTCTTTATCCATTGTTCTCTTTCCTGGGATATTTAAGGTGTACTGAAGTTGAGGTTCTTGTAAACAGAGTAGCCCTAAACTGTGGTGTGCTTGTGTCTTGTTGATTTTTAGACTTCCCTAGATATATTCCCATGATTGGAAGTGTCCTATGCTCTGTAGCTCTGTTTTTTAGATGATTTAGGAACCACCATACACTTCTCCAGAGTGGCTCTCGGCAATTCACACACTGCCCATCAGCGTATAAAGGCTCCCTGTTCTCCATGGCCTGTCCTGCATTTCTGGTTTTTACAATTTTTTAGGATGGCCCTTTTGACCGGTGGGAAATGAGACTTCTTTGTTGTGCACATTTGCATTGCTTGCTTGCTTCATTGCCCATAAAGTGCGTATGCGTTTTTTCCTGGATATAATCAGGAAAAACGCATACGCCCTTTTGGGCCAACTGCATCATTGTCGAAATTCTGCCGCTTTTCATGTGCTTTAAAGACGAGTCCAATCTATCTCTTGAAATCTGTTTCTTGCAATTCTGTCTTGCATTCAGATCCTCTTCTTTGCCTTACCTCAACATAGTTTTGGACGTTAGTTTTCATTTATAACTCTGCAGGTTTGTGAATTGCAGTGACCCTGAGCTCCATTTTTTAAGTTGCTCTTTTGTGAGCTGGCCTCAAACCCGCAGGATTGCTTCAGGCCCTATTTTGGCTCCGGCGAGGTGGGCTGAGCCTTTTTTCAATTCTTATTCTTAATGGGAAATTAGAGTGATATGTGCCCGTCCAAACCCCTACAACTATTCTCTCATTGGTTCCCCCTCTTCCCATTCATCCTCCTCACAATTTGCAAAATGTGTGAAACAGAAGTTGAAATGTGCTGATTCTCCAAGTGGGGAGATTCTAAGTAACGTGGCTGGAATGGTGAACAGGAGCACCAGGAGAGGATAAATGAGCTGCATTTTAGACACATCTCCCGATCACATGGTGTACAGTCCTCTGGGTTTTCCATACATGTTTTAGCTGTAGGAAGATCCCTTGAACCTGCAGATTTGGGACCCATTGAATGGGTACCAGGTAGTATTACTTTAAAGGGTGTGCATTTCCTCACCCAACCTCACATTTCTCTTAGTGCAAACAGTTTCCAGCCTTATGTCTCATCCTGCTGTGGGTCTAGATGTGTTCAATCCATGTTGCATCACCGTCCCTGAGGAAAAGTTGTAAGAGGTTTTCTCTGTCTCTCTGTCGTTTATTTTTTTCAATTTGTTACTATATTGGTTACAGCTGATTTTCAAAGCTCTGTTTCTTGCTGCTGTACATCCACTTGATTCACGTACAGAGAGACATCAGTAAATTCTTTTTCAGATTCTTACCAGTCGTATATATTCTTTTCCGGTGACTTGAGTGTGCTGAGTGCAGTTCTTGTAGCTACCGTGTAGGCTTTGTTGATTATCAGTTTGGTATTTGGAATGGTATCTTTGCTAATTTCAACCTCCTGGATGATGCCTCACCCCTCCCCACCTTTCCCGTTTAGCAGCCTTATGCGTGTTTCCTACATATTTGACTATGTTTTTGTTTTGTAATTTATTTCATGTGTAGCCATTTTGGATTCCACCTTTAAGTGATATCTTATGATATGTGTCTTTTTCTTTTTGAATTATGTCACTTAGAATGATCATACGTAACTCCTCCGGAGTTGTTACAACTGGCCATAGTTCATTGATTTCCAGGCTGAATAATATTCCACTCTACCTAAGTACCACATCTCTATCCATTTTTTCGCTCCAGAGACATTTAAGTTATATCCTAGTCGAGGATCTTTTAAACAGAGAGGGGGTAAACATTGGGGTGCCTGTGTCCTCTCGATTTTTGTTTTTCCCAAGATATACGCCCATGAGTGCAAGTGCCCTATGCTCTGTAGCTCATTTTTTAGATGCTTTAGTAAACACAATACACTTCTCCAGAATGGCCGTTGGCAATATACATTTCCACTATAAGTCTCACAGGGCTCCCTCTTCTCCTTGCCCTGTCCTGCATTTCTGTTGTTTACGCTTTATGAGGATGGCTCTTCTGACTGATGCGAAGTGATATCTTTTGTAGTATTGACTTCCAGTGCCCACCTGTTTGCTTGGCTAAAAAAGTGTATGCCCTTTTCTTGAATATATACAGAAAAAAACGCATACACCCTTTTTGGCCAACTGCAATGTTGGCAATGTTCAGCTCCTTTTCTCGTGCTTAATGGCGAGTCCTTTCTACCTCCTCAGATCCCTTTCCTGCCATTCTCCCTTGCTTACAAGTCCTTTTCTCTGACTTTCCTCAAGACATTTTTCAGTGATGGATATTTTCAACTCTGCAGTTTCGTGAATTTTACTGCCCCTGAGTTCCATTGTTCAACTTGTGTTTATGGGAACTGGCCACAAAGCAGCGGGATTTCCTCAAGCCCTATACTGTTTCCATGGGCAACCCTAGCCTTTGGTCAATTCGTCTTCCTGGTTGGAAATTAGAGTGACATGTGCCTGTCTGAACACCTAGGACTTGTCTCTCATTGTTCCTCATCCTTCCGCTTCATCCTCTGGACAAATTCCAAACTGTACGCAACAGGATGTTGACAGTGCTGACATCTCCAAGTGGGGAGACTGTTAGTAAAGACGCTGGAGGGGTGAACCCGAGCACCAGGAGATGAGGAGATGAGATGCCTTTTCCAAACTCTTCCCGATCAGACGGTATACCATCCTCTGGGTGTGACAGACATGTTTTAGCAGTAGGAAGAGTCCCATTCATGTAAGGAGAACACCAGGGCTTTTTCAAAATCAGTGTCTGCCCGAAACCCAAACTGGGGAATTTTTTAAGCTACGGCTACACATATGTTCATTAAGGGCCTGGGGAAGTAGGCAGAGTCCAAACTTTAGATGATTGAAGTCTTCAGGGTCAGAAGCACTCACCACCAGCTTCCCTTAGGTTACACTTTAACTGTCATTGATAGATGACAATGACAATAAAAATATCTATTCTTTTCCAGATTATTTCCCCTTATAGCTTATTGCAAAATGTTGAGTGTAGTTCCCTGTGCTATACAGTAGTTCCTTGTTGATGATCTATTTTATACATAGCAGTGTGTATGTGTTAATCCCAAACTGTTAATTTATCCCTCCTCCCACCTTTCCCCTTTGGTAATAATAAATTATAAGATTTTATACTTCTCAGAAATGGGGGAGCTGAAAGAGAGGTATCATTTTCAATGGAAAAGCATTTAAAACAAGATTGAAGCTTTAACCAAGATTATTAGATGTACATCCTTGGAAAGAAATCACTTCGTTTCTCTAATATTGACCTGACAAATAAGACAAACCTTTTCACTGAACTTGCTTATAATAAAGTGATGGAAATATCAAATGGAAGTGTTAGAAACATCTTATTTTACCCGAGCCTTATACACTGTTCTATGTTAACTACAGTTTGGCTCACACATCTGTTCATTGAGGTTACAATAGTCTCAATTTCTGTTACTGATCCTCCAGAGTGGACCCCAACAAGTGTCCCCCTGCCCAGTGTCATTGGGGCCAACAGATCGAGACTGAGTTTGGTTCACAAGCAAAGGAAACTTTATATTTTGATCAGAGAATGGAGAGGTGAGAGCATGCACTACCCCGTGGGCTGTGGGCTGGGCTGTTGTGTAGAGATCCTGTCAGAGTCAGTGGGAGGGAGGGGGCGGAGCTCTCGAGGGCCGGGTTGGCTGCAGCTCAGGCTCTATATCGCGGAGTCTGCACTGGGCCCCAGGAGCTGAGGTGTCGTCCCAGCCATTCTGCACTAGGAAATCTGGTCTGAAGTGCCGGGTGTGGAACCTCTGCATGCGGGACCCTAGGAGCACATGAAATTAGACAAAGCACAAAGGATAAAAAAGGTTAGACTTGACTTTATTGCCCAGATTCTATTTTTATCTCCCAGGGATTTTTAATGGGCTTTGCTGGGGACAAACCCCTCCTCTGCCTTTTGTCCCGTTCCTCATTCTTGGAGTGCTGAGGGTGCAGACCCTTCTTCTGTAACTGCTGAGTGCTGAGTTGGGAGCCCTCATACCCGGGGGCGAGGGTCAGGGCTTCTCCCCAGCAGCCTCCAGGTGACGTTGATTGTCCCCAGGCCCCCTGCCTCCCTGCTCGTCCACCTGAGCACCAGCATTGGAAGTGTTATAGATTCTAATGACCTTTAAGGGTCCAGGAAAGAGATGTGCAGAGACGCTGTGGGGGCCGGTTTCACCCCGCCCCACATTTGTTCGGCCACCTTAGGCTGACCGTTTCTGCCAGCCTAGATGCTCTGACCAGTAGTCTGCGCTTTCTTCAATTAGGCCCCTGAATTAATGTACAAACAGCACCAGGTGTCAGAGCCCTGCCTGCTCAACTCCCAGACAGTCCAGGGTCAGTGGTGATCAAGGACCATGATGGCCACTGAGTCAACAGCCTTTTGAAGTAAACAGGAGTCCAGCCAGTCTTATTGGCCACCATCATCACGGTGTCTGTAGGCTTTTCTATGGTGACAGTGTGATATACGGTTCCCCCGCCAAGATTATTAGCTCCCCTCTGGGTAAGCAGTAGTCTACTCTTTTGGGACACACTCTTGTTGTTTTATGAGAGAAACTCCAGGTCAAGTGATGTTCACACGAGTCGTCATGGTGCCCTGTTGCCCCCGGTTATCTCTCTGGATGTTGGAGTTGGAGGGCCTCCTCACTAGAGGTTGGTGTGCCCACGGAGCGAACCCTGAAACTTCAGGGCATGGTTGGTGGTTAGGATCACCACGTGGGGTCCTTTTCCCTTAGGAGGGAGGTGGCCTTTTGGGCTGCTGATTTCCAGGTTTTTAGATACCACCAGTATCTTGGCCAGATGTGGCAGTGGGCCAAGCCCCTTGGTGCCCGTAGTTTATCCTACCTGGATGGCATTCTTGCATTGTTCCATTTCAAGTGGTCCCAGTTTTTGCACTAATTCTCCAATGGCGATTCACCTTTCACCGGGAATGTAAAGGTCAAAGGGTTTAGCTAAATTAGGGAGTTCCAGGGCAAGGGTCTGAATTGACTGCTCTTTCCATTCTTGAAAGGCCACTTCTGGATTCTATTCAAAAGGATCATCATCTTTTCCTTTCAGTGTTTCATATAGAGGCCCAGCTAGTAGACTGTAGTTAGGGATGCAGAAGCAGCAAACCCTGGCCTCCCCAGGAACCCCTAAGCTGTCTTCTAGTTTTAGAAAGGGGTAAGGCTGAAAATGGTTTCTTCCCTTTCCTGGGATGGGCTTCTCCGACCTTCTGTGAGAACGAAGCCCAGGCAGGTCACTGCAGTCTGTGATATTTGAGCTTTTTCTTGGACAACTTCTATCCTTTATTGGCTTGGTAGTTCAGAGGCCTCCTTAGTAGGGCTGGCAATCAGAATGTCATCTGCGTATTGAAGGAGGGTTTCCTTTCCCAGAGGTAGAACTTTTAGGTCTTTAGCTAAGCTTTCCCCAAAGATGGTGTGGGAATTTTTGCACCCTTGGGGCAAGACGGCCCGGAAGTATTGTTTTAGTTGTATGTTGAGTCCTGCCACTCACAAGCCAAAATTTCTTGTGACTCTGGGACTAATGGAATACAAAAGAAGGCATCATTGAAGACTAATACAGAATACCATGTCCTGGTGGTTGGTAGAATGACCAGCAGGGTGTAGGAATTAGGAGCAGCTGGAGGTATATCCTCGGTGGCTTCACTGACTGTCCTGACATCCTTTACCAGGTCCCCAGCAGCCCATGGGGCTCTCGTGGTCAGACCAATCCCAGAATATGGAGCTCACCTGGGCAGGTACCCCACCCCCACCCCAGCCCACGGGGCTCTCGTGGTCAGGCCCCTCCCAGGATACAGAGCTACCCTTGCAGGTACCGTGGCAGGGCTGGGCACACAGGAACCGTGCACATAGCCCTCATTGCAGAGCACCCCCAGCTCACCTGTCGCTCAGAGCTGACACAGAGCACCTCAGAGCAGGACTTGAACTAACAAACAGCAGATGCGACAGGTCTGTGACCCTGGGCATCACTCTGTGCGGCCTCCCTCCACCTGGTCTTCCAGAGACTTCCACTGCACCCGGGGCACCAGGCCTCTGTCTCCAACCACCACCCACCCCTCCTCTCCCTGACTCCTGGGTTCCTCTCATTAGGAGAGGGTTTTCTTGAAGTTGTCTCCCACTCATGGGCCAGATAAAATGATTAGAAAACAAGCCAAAGCTGCAGCCCCTTGTCTATCCTGACTCTCAGGAGCCCACACCTGTTCCTTGGACCTGGCCGGTTCAGCAAGTTCCATTTTCTGCAACTGTGAGCCCCTGAGGGATGATGATTGGCTGACCTGGGCAGCCTTACCGTGCCGGCCAGCCCTCCCCAGGTGTGCCTGGGTTGAGATCAATATAAATACCACTCCAGGCAGCAAGAGGCCCTGCAGCCGTGCCTGACGCCATTTTCTCTGCCCTGTCAGCAGTCTCGGGGCTGGGCTGGTGGGAGGGAGTGAGAGGCCACGGCTTTGTGGGTGGCCCAGTGTGAGTGGGTCTCTGCTGGACTTTCTGCAGCAGTTGCCAGGCTGCCACCTGCTAAAGAAGAGGATGTGTCACCCATACCTGCTGCTGGAATTTCTCCCTGGGCAGAGGTGAGGAAGGAAAAAAGCAGTGGGGGCAGGGACAGGACGGGTATCTCAGGCAGGGAAATGGAAATCTTCCAGAAGAGCACCCAGGGCCAGGACCATCCTGGCTGGCCTGCAGGCACCAAGTCGGCCGGTATGCTGTCACTCGTGTGGCTCTATGGCCCTTCCTCTAGGCTTTCAAGTCCTTGTATATATTCAGGTGTTTTACCTGGGATGGGTGGGAATAGTTCAGCAGCAACTGGCCTGGGGCTCAGCTCACGTTTACTCACAGATGCCTCGGCACGGTGCCCCAGCTTTGCAATGAGGACGCTTGTTGCATGGGGGCTGCTGGCTGAATGGGAGACGATTCCCCACCACTGACCAACTTCAGAATTATTTACAACTGGAGCAAGTGCCCTGATACAGTTTTCCTCTGTGGAACTGGTGGGTTCTGTGTTTTTTTTCTCTTTTTCGTTTTTGGTTCAAGGTAGATTTTATTCCTCTTTTTTGTATTTACAGATATAAGCATAGAAATAATTTATTCATATAAATACATGTATGTGAAGGGAATAATTGTTTTTTCTGTTTTATTTTTTTAATTTTATTTCTTTTTAATTTTGAATTTTATTTTATATTTTTATACAGCAGGTTCTTATTGGTTATCTATTTTATACATATAAATGTATACATGCCAATCCCAGTCTCTCAACTCCTCCCACCACCAACCCCCCCAACAGCTTTCCCCCCTTGTTGTCCATACGTTTGTTGTCCACATCTGTTGCTCTATTTATGCCTTGCAAAATGGTTAATCTGTACAGTTTTTCTAGGTTCCACATATATGCATGAATATACAAGATTTGTTTTTCTCTTTCTGACTTACTTCACTCTGTATGACACTCTCTAGATCCATCGACGTCTCTACAAATGACTAATTTCATTCCTTTTCATGGCTTAGTAATATTCCATTTTATATATGTACCACTGCTTTATGCATTCGTCTGTCTGTGGGCATTTAGGTTGCTTCCATTACCTCGATATTGTAAAGAGTGATACAATGAACATTGCGGTGAATGTCTCTTTTTGATTTATGGTTTTGTCTGGGTATATGTCCAGAACTGGGATTGCTGTATCATATGGTAATTCGACTGTTAGTTTCTTAAGAAACTCCATATTGTTCTCCATAGTGACTGTATCAATTTATATTCCCAACAATAGTGGAAGAGGGTTCCTTTTCTCCACACATTTCCAGCATTTTTTGTTTGTAGATTTTCTGATGATGCCCATTCTACCAGGTGTGAGGTGATACCTCATTGTTGAGTCCACTTTGTTGAGCAAGGGGTAGGTCTTGTCTATTACATATTTAGCTTATGGAACGGTATCTGTGCTAATTTCAAACTCTGCTTTTATGCAGCACCACAACTCACCTTCCCCCTTAAGCAAGCATAAGTTGGTTTTCTAAACATGAGACCCTGTTCTGTTTTGTAATTCAGTTCATGTGTAACCAAGTTCACATTCCATGTATTAGTGATACCTTATGATGTTTCTCTTTCTGTGTGACTTTTTTCACTTAGAATCACCGTGCCTCAATCCACTCATTATGCTGGTACGGGCCTGGTGACATAGTTTTCATTGCTGAGAGGTATTCTGTTGTACGTAAGTACCGCAACTTCTTTATCAATTATTTGCTCTCTGGCATATTTAACTTGTGCTGAAGAAGAGGTTCCTGTAAAAGAGCCGTCCCAAATTTTGGGGTGGCTGTGTCTTTTTGATTTTAATTTCCCTAAGCTATAGGACCATAAGTGGAAGTGCCCTAGGCTCTGTTGCTTTGTTTTTTAGATGTTTCAGGAAACACCATACACTTCTCCCCAGTGGCTGTTGGCAATTTACATCCCGCCCATCAGCATAACAAGGCTCCCAGTTCTCCATGGCCTGTCCTGCCTTTCTGGATTTTACACTTTTTTCAGATGGCCCTTTTGACTGGGGGAAGTGAGACTTCATTGTAGTGCAGATTTCCTTCGCAAGCTTGCTTGGTTGGCCAAAAAGGGCGTATGCGTTTTCTCATGAATATATTCAGGAAAAAACGCATACGCCCTTTTTGGCCAAGTGCATCATTGTGGAGGTTCTGCCTCTTTTCCTATGCTTAAAATGCAATTCCAGTCTACCTCCTGAAATCGGGTTCCTGCAATTCTGCCCCGCTTTCAAGTCCTCTTTGCAGCCTTACTTCAGTATATTTTTGGATGATAGCTGTCATTTATAACTCTGCAGGTTTGTGAATTACAGTGCCCCTGAGCTCCTTTCTTCAACTCGCTTTCTTGTGAGCTGGCCGCAACACCGCAGGATTGCTTCAGGCCCTAATCTGGTTCCGGCACGGCACGCTGAGCCTTTGGTTAATTCCTCTTCCTGGTGGGAAATGAGAGTTAAATTTGCCCGTCCAGACACCTCCAGCTAGTCTCTCATTGGTTCTCCCTATTCCTGTTCATCTTCCGCAGAAATTGCAAACTGGGCCAAACAGGAGGTTAAAGGCACTGACTCTCCAAGTCGGGAGAGTGTTAGTGAAGCATCTGGAATGTTGCACCCAAGTACCAGGTGACAAGAAATGAGACATATTTGAACACGTCTCAGGATCACATGGTTGATCATACTCTGGGTTCCACATGCGTGTTTTAGCTGAAGGAAGAATCCCTTAAACCTGGAGAGTTGAGACCCGTGGAATGGGTACCATGCAATATGACTTCAGAGGGTCTTCATTTGCTCACCGAACCTCTCCAATCCTATCACTGCTGCGTTTATGCCCCTGTACACACGCTTGATTCTCTTTCAGAGACATAGCAGTCCATAGGTTTTAAGATACTTACTAGTCAGGTACATTATTAGGCGTTTAATATGGGGTGTTGAGTCCATCTCGTTGAGCAAGGAGTAGCTCTTGTCTATTCCATATTTGGCTTAAAGAACTTTATCTGTGCTCATTTGAATCTGTGTTTTTGTGCAGCACCCCAACTCACCTTTCCACTTAAGCAAGCATAAGTTGGTTTTCTAAATTTGAGACCTTATTCTGTTTTGTAATTCAGTTCCTGTGTAGCAAGTTTACATTCCGTGTATTAGTGATATCTTATGATGTTTCTTTTTCTGTGTGACTTATTTCAGTTAGAATCCTCATACCTGCACCCACTCATTATGCTGCTACAGGCCTGATGAAATAGATTTCATTGCTGAGTGATATTGCATTGTACGTAAGTACCGCAAATTCTTTATCCATTTTTCACTTTCTGCGATATTGAACTTGTACCATAAACGAGGTTCTTGTAATCAGAGCCATCCCAAACTTTGGGGTGGCTGTGTCTTTTTGATTTTAATTTCCCTAAGCTATAGGAGCATAAGTGGAAGTGCCCTAGGCTCTGTTGCTTTGTTTTTTAGATGTTTCAGGAAACACCATACACTTCTCCCGAGTGGCTGTTGGCAATTTACATCCCACCCATCAGCATAACAAGGCTCCCAGTTCTCCATGACCTGTCCTGCCTTTCTGGATTTTACACTTTTTTCAGATGGCCCTTTTGACCTGGGGGAAGTGAGACTTCATTGTAGTGCAGATTTCCTTTGCAAGCTTGCTTGGTTGGCCAAAAAGGGCGTATGCGTTTTCTCCTGAATATATTCAGGAAAAAACGCATACGCCCTTTTTGGCCAAGTGCATCATTGTGGACGTTCTGCCTCTTTTCCTATGCTTTAAATGGAATTCCAGTCTACTTCCTGAAATCGGGTTCCTGCAATTCTGCCCCGCTCTTGGCAGCCTTACTTCAGTATATTTTTGGACGATAGCTGTCATTTATAACTCTGCAGGTTTGTGAATTACAGTGCCCCTGAGCTCCTTTCTTCAACTCGCTTTCTTGTGAGCTGCCCGGAACACCACAGGATTGATTCAGGCCATAATCTTGTTCTGCCATGGCACGCTGAGCCTTTGGTTAATTCCTCTTCCTGGTCGGAAATGAGAGTTAAATTTGCCCGTCCAGACACTTCCAGCTAGTCTCTCATTGGTTCTCCCTATTCCTGTTCATCTTCCGCAGAAATTGCAAACTGGGCCAAACAGGAGGTTAAAGGCACTGACTCTCCAAGTCGGCAGAGTGTTAGTGAAGCATCTGGAATGTTGCACCCAAGTACCAGGTGACAAGAAATGAGACATATTTGAACACATCTCAGGATCACACGGTTGATCATACTCTGGGTTCCACATGCGTGTTTTAGCTGAAGGAAGAATCCCTTAAACCTGGAGAGTTGAGACCCGTGGAATGGGTACCATGCAATATGACTTCAAAGGGTCTTCATTTGCTCACCGAACCTCTCCAATCCTATCACTGCTGCGTTTATGCCCCTGTACACACGCTTGATTCTCTTTCAGAGACATAGCAATCCATAGGTTTTAAGATACTTACTAGTCAGGTACATTCTTAGGCGTTTAATATGGGGTGTTGAGTCCATCTCGTTGAGCAAGGAGTAGCTCTTGTCTATTCCATATTTGGCTTAAGGAACTTTATCTGTGCTCATTTCAATCTGTGTTTTTGTGCAGCACCCCAACTCACCTTTCCCCTTAAGCAAGCATAAGTTGGTTTTCTAAATTTGACACCTTATTCTGTTTTGTAATTCAGTTACTGGGTAGCAAGTTTACATTCCGTGTATTAGTGATATCTTATGATGTTTCTTTTTCTGTGTGACTTATTTCAGTTAGAATCATCATAACTGAATCCACACATTATGCTGCTATGGGTCTGATGACATAGATTTCATTGCTGAGTGATATTGCATTGTACGTAAGTACCACAACTTCTTTATCCATTTTTCGCTTTCTGCCCTATTGAACTTGTACTGTAAACGAGGTTCTTGTAAACAGAGCCGTCCCAAACTTTGGGGTGGCTGTGTCTTTTTGATTTTAATTTCCCTAAGCTATAGGACCATAAGTGGAAATGCCCTAGGCTCTGTTGCTTTGTTTTTTAGATGTTTCAGGAATCAGCATACACTTCTCCCGTTTGCTTTTGGGAATGTACATCCCGCCCATCAGCATAACAAGGCTCCCAGTTCTCCATGGCCTGTCCTGCCTTTCTGGATTTTACACTTTTTTCAGATGGCCCTTTTGACCGGGGGGAAGTGAGACTTCATTGTAGTGCAGATTTCTTTTGCAAGCTTGCTTGGTTGGCCAAAAACGGCGTATGCGTTTTTTCCTGAATATATTCAGGAAAAAACGCATACGCCCTTTTTGGCCAAGTGCATCATTGTCGACGTTCTGCTTCTTTTCCTATGCTTTAAATGCAATTCCAGTCTACCTCCTGAAATCGGTTTCCTGCAATTCTGCCCCGCTTTCAAGTCCGCTTGGCAGCCTTACTTCAGTATATTTTTGGACGATAGCTGTCATTTATAACTCTGCAGGTTTGTGGATTACAGTGCCCCTGAGCTCCTTTCTTCAACTCGCTTTCTTGTGAGCTGGCCGCAACACCGCAGGATAGCTTCAGGCCCTAATCTGGTTCTGGCACGTCATGCTGAGCTTTTGGTTAACTCCTCTTCCTGGTCGGAAATGAGAGTTAAATTTGCCCGTCCGGACACCTCCAGCTAGTCACTCATTGGTCCTCCCTATTCCTGTTCATCTTCCGCAGAAATTGCAAACTGGGCCAAACAGGACGTTAACGGCACTGACTCTCCAAGTCGGGAGAGTGTTAGTAAAGCCTCTGGAATGTTGCACCCGAGTACCAGGGGACGAGAACTGAGACATATTGGAACACGTCTCCCGATCACACAGTTGATCATACTCTGGGTTCCACATGCATGTTTTAGCTGAAGGAAGAATCCCTTAAACCTGGAGAGTTGAGACCCGTGGAATGGGTACCATGCAATATGGCTTCAAAGGGTCTTCATTTGCTCACCGAACCTCTCCAATCCTATCACTGCTGCGTTTATGCCCCTGTACACACGCTTGATTCTCTTTCGGAGACATAGCAATCCATAGGTTTTAAGATACTTAATAGTCAGGTACATTATTAGGCATTTAATATGGGGTGTTGAGTCCATCTAGTTGAGCAAGGAGTAGCTCTTGTCTATTACACATTTGGCTTAAGGAACTTTATCTGTGCTCATTTCAATCTCTGGTTTTATGCAGCACCCCAACTAACCTTTGCCCTTAAGCAAGCATAAGTTGGTTTTCTAAATTTGAGACCCTGTTCTGTTTTGTAATCCAGTTCTGTGTAGCCAAGTTTACATTCCATGTATTAGTGATATCTTATGATGTTTCTTTTTCTGTGTGACTTATTTCAGTTAGAATCATCATACCTGAATCCACTCATTATGCTGCTACAGGCCTGATGACATAGATGTCAATGCTGAGTGATATTGCATTGTACATAAGTACCACAAATTCTTTATCCAGTTTTCACTTTCTGCGATATTGAACTTGTACCGTAAACGACGTTCTTGTAAACAGAGCTGTCCCAAATTTTTGGGTGGCTGTGTCTTTTTGATTTTAATTTCCCTAAGCTATAGGACCATAAGTGGAAGTGCCCTAGGCTCTGTTGCTTTGTTTTTTAGATGTTTCAGGAAACACCATACACTTCTCGTGAGTGGCTGTTGGCAATTTACATCCCACCCATCAGCATAACAAGGCTCCCAGTTCTCCATGGCCTGTCCTGCCTTTCTGGATTTTACACTTTTTTCAGATGCCCCTTTTGACCAGGGGGAAGTGAGACTTCATTGTAGTGCAGATTTCCTTTGCAAGCTTGCTTGGTTGGCCAAAAAGGGCGTATGCGTTTTTTCCTGAATATATTCAGGAAACAACGCATACGCCCTTTTTGGCCAAGTGCATCATTGTCGACGTTCTGCCTCTTTTCCTATGCTTTAAATGCAATTCCAGTCTACCTCCTGAAATCGGTTTCCTGCAATTCTGCCCCACTTTCAAGTCCTCTTGGCAGCCTTACTTCAGTATATTTTTGGACGATAGCTGTCATTTATAACTCTGCAGGTTTGTGAATTACAGTGCCCCTGAGCTCCTTCCTTCAACTCGCTTTCTTGTGAGCTGGCTGCAACACCGCAGGATTGCTTCAGGCCGTAATCTGGTTCCGGCATGGCACGCTGAGCCTTTGGTTAATTCCTCTTCCTGGTGGGAAATGAGAGTTAAATTTGCCCGTCCAGACACCTCCAGCTAGTCTCTCATTCGTTCTCCCTATTCCTGTTCATCTTCCGCAGAAATTGCAAACTGGGCCAAACAGGAGGTTAAAGGCACTGACTCTCCAAGTCGGGAGAGTGTTAGTAAAGCGTCTGCAATGTTGCACCCGAGTACCAGGGGACGAGAACTGAGACATATTGGAACACGTCTCCCGATCACATGGTTGATCATACTCTGGGTTCCACATGCATGTTTTAGCTGAAGGAAGAATCCCTTAAACGTGGAGAGTTGAGACCCATGGAATGGGTACCATGCAATATGACTTCAAAGGGTCTTCATTTGCTCACCGAACCTCTCCAATCCTATCACTGCTGCGTTTATGCCCCTGTACACACGCTTGATTCTCTTTCGGAGACATAGCAATCCATAGCTTTTAAGATACTAGTCAGGTACATTCTTAGGCGTTTAATATGGGGTGTTGAGTCCATTTCGTTGAGCAAGGAGTAGCTCTTGTCTATTACATATTTGGCTTAAGGAACTTTATCTGTGCTCGTTTCAATCTCTGATTTTATGCAGCACCCCAACTCACCTTTCCCCTTAAGCAAGCATAAGTTGGTTTTCTAAATTTGAGACCCTGTTCTCTTTTGTAATCCAGTTCCTGTGTAGCAAAGTTTACATTCCGTGTATTAGTGATATCTTATGATGTTTCTTTTTCTGTGTGACTTATTTCAGTTAGAATCATCATACCTGAATCCACTCATTATGCTGCTACGGGCCTGATGATATAGATTTCATTGCTGAGTGATATTGCATCGTACGTAAGTACCACAACTTCTTTATCCATTTTTCACTTTCTGTGATATTGAACTTGTCCCGTAAATGAGTTTCTTGTAAACAGAGCCGTCCCAAATTTTGGGGTGGCTGTGTCTTTTTGATTTTAATTTCCCTAAGCTATAGGGCCATAAGTGGAAGTGCCCTAGGCTCTGTTGCTTTGTTTTTTAGATGTTTCAGGAAACACCATACACTTCTCCCGAGTGGCTGTTGGCAGTATACATCCCGCCCATCAGCATAACAAGGCTCCCAGTTCTCCATGGCCTGTCCTGCCTTTCTGGATTTTACACTTTTTTCAGTTGGCCCTTTTGACCAGGGGGAAGTGAGACTTCATTGTAGTGCAGATTTCCTTTGCAAGCTTGCTTGGTTGGCCAAAAAGGGCGTATGCGTTTTTTCCTGAATATATTCAGGAAAAAACGCATACGCCCTTTTTGGCCAAGTGCATCACTGTCAACGTTTTGCCTCTTTTCCTATGCTTTAAATGCAATTCCAGTGTACCTCCTGAAATTGGTTTCCTGCAGTTCTGCCCCGCTTTCAAGTCCTCTTGGCAGCCTTACTTCAGTATATTTTTGGACCATAGCTGTCATTTATAACTCTGCAGGTTTGTGAATTACAGTGCCCCTGAGCTCCTTTCTTCAACTCGCTTTCTTGTGAGCTGGCCGCAAGACCGCAGGATTGCTTCAGGCCCTAATCTGGTTCCGGCACGGCATGCTGAGCCTTTGGTTAATTCCTCTTCCTGGTGGGAAATGAGAGTTAAATTTGCCCGTCCAGCACCTCCAGCTAGTCTCTCATTGGTTCTCCCTATTCCTGTTCATCTTCCTCAGAAATTGCAAACTGGGCCAAACAAGAGGTTAAAGGCACTGACTCTCCAAGTCGGGAGAGTGTTAGTAAAGCGTCTGCAATGTTGCACCCGAGTACCAGGGGACGAGAACTGAGACATATTGGAACACGTCTCCCGATCACACGGTTGATCATACTCTGGGTTCCACATGCATGATTTAGCTGAAGGAAGAATCCCTTAAACCTGGAGAGTTGAGACCCGTGGAATGGGTCCCATGAAATATGACTTCAAACGGTCTTCATTTGCTCACCGAACCTCTCCAATCCTATCACTGCTGCGTTTATGCCCCTGTACACACGCTTGATTCTCTTTCGGAGACATAGTGATCCATAGGTTTTAAGATACTTACTACTCAGTTACATTCTTAGGCGTTTAATATGGGGTGTTGAGTCCATTTCGTTGAGCAAGGAGTAGCTCTTGTCTATTACATATTTGGCTTAAGGAAGTTTATCTGTGCTCATTGCAGTCTCTGGTTTTATGCAGCACCCCAACTCACCTTTCCCCTTAAGCAAGCATAAGTTGGTTTTCGAAATTTGAGACCCTGTTCTGTTTTGTAATCCAGTTCCTGTGTAGCCAAGTTTACATTCCGTGTATTAGTGATATCTTATGATGTTTCTTTTTCTGTGTGACTTATTTCAGTTAGAATCATCATACCTGAATCCACTCATTATGCTGCTATGCGCCTGATGACATAGATTTCATTGCTGAGTGATATTGCATTGTACGTAAGTCCCACAACTTCTTTATCCATTTTTCATTTTCTGTGATATTGAACTTGTCCCGTAAACGAGTTTCTTGTAAACAGAGCCGTCCCAAACTTTGGGGTGGCTGTGTCTTTTTGATGTTAATTTCCCTAAGCTATAGGGCCATAAGTGGAAGTGCCCTAGGCTCTGTTGCTTTGTTTTTTAGATGTTTCAGGAAACACCATACACTTCTCCCGAGTGGCTGTTGGCAATATACATTCCGCCCATCAGCAAAACAAGGCTCCCAGTTCTCCATGGCCTGTCCTGCCTTTCTGGATTTTACAATTTTTTCAGTTGGCCCTTTTGACCGGGGGGAAGTGAGACTTCATTGCAGTGCAGATTTCCTTTGCAAGCTTGCTTGGTTGGCCAAAAAGTGCGTATGCGTTTTTTCCTGAATATATTCAGGAAAAAACGCATACGCCCTTTTTGGCCAAGTGCATCATTGTCGACGTTTTGCCTCTTTTCCTATGCTTTAAATGCAATTCCAGTCTACCTCCTAAAATCGGTTTCCTGCAGTTCTGCCCCGCTTTCAAGTCCTCTTGGCAGCCTTACTTCAGTATATTTTTGGACGATAGCTGTCATTTATAACTCTGCATGTTTGTGAATTACAGTGCCCCTGAGCTCCTCTCTTCAACTCGCTTTCTTGTGAGCTGGCCGCAACACCGCAGGATTGCTTCAGGCCCTAATCTGATTCCGGCACGGCACGCTGAGCCTTTGGTTAATTCCTCTTCCTGGTGGGAAATGAGAGTTAAATTTGCCCGTCCAGACACCTCCAGCTAGTCTCTCATTGGTTCTCCCTATTCCTGTTCATCTTCCGCAGAAATTGCAAACTGGGCCAAACAGGAGGTTAAAGGCACTGACTCTCCAAGTCGGGAGAGTGTTAGTAAACCGTCTGGAATGTTGCACCCGAGTACCAGGGGACGAGAACTGAGACATATTGGAACACGTCTCCCGATCACACGGTTGATCATACTCTGGGTTCCACATGCATGATTTAGCTGAAGGAAGAATCCCTTAAACCTGGAGAGTTGAGACCCGTGGAATGGGTACCATGCAATATGACTTCAAAGGGTCTTCATTTGCTCACCGAACCTCTCCAATCCTATCACTGCTGCGTTTATGCCCCTGTACACACGCTTGATTCTCTTTCGGAGACATAGTGATCCATAGGTTTTAAGATACTTACTAGTCAGGTACATTCTTAGGCGTTTAATATGTGGTGTTGAGTCCATTTCGTTGAGCAAGGAGTAGCTCTTGTCTATTACATATTTGGCTTAAGGAACTTTATCTGTGCTCATTTCAATCTCTGGTTTTATGCAGCACCCCAACTCACCTTTCCCCTTAAGCAAGCATAAGTTGGTTTTCTAAATTTGAGACCCTGTTCTGTTTTGTAATCCAGTTCCTGTGTAGCCAAGTTTACATTCCGTGTATTAGTGATATCTTATGATGTTTCTTTTTCTGTGTGACTTATTTCAGTTAGAATCATCATACCTGAATCCACTCATTATGCTGCTACGGGCCTCATGACATAGATTTCATTGCTGAGTGATATTGCATTGTACGTAAGTACCACAACTTCTTTATCCATTTTTCACTTTCTGCAATATTGAACTTGTACCGCAAACGAGGTTCTTGTAAAAACAGCCGTCCCAAACTTTGGGGTGGCTGTGTCTTTTTGATTTTAATTTCCCTAAGCTATAGGACCATAAGTGGAAGTGCCCTAGGCTCTGTTGCTTTGTTTTTTAGATGTTTCAGGAAACACCATACACTTCTCCCAAGTGGCTGTTGCCAATTTACATCCCGCCCATCAGCATAACAAGGCTCCCAGATCTCCATGGCCTGTCCTGCCTTTCTGGATTTTACACTTTTTTCAGATGGCCCTTTTGACCGGGGGGAAGTGAGTCTTCATTGTAGTGCAGATTTCCTTTGCAAGCTTGCTTGGTTGCCCAAAAAGGGCGTATGCGTTTTTTCCTGAATATATTCAGGAAAAAACGCATACGCCGTTTTTGGCCAAGTGCATCATTGTCGACGTTCTACCTCTTTTCTTATGCTTTAAATGCAATTCCAGTCTACCTCCTGAAATCGGTTTCCTGCAATTCTGCCCCACCTTCAAGTCCTCTTGACAGCCTTACTTGAGTATATTTTTGGACGATAGCTGTCATTTATAACTCTGCAGGTGTGTGAATTACAGTGCCCCTGAGCTCCTTTCTTCAACTCGCTTTCTTGTGAGCTGGCCGCAAAACCGCAGGATTGCTTCAGGCCCTAATCTGGTTCTGGCATGGCACGCTGAGCCTTTGGTTAATTCCTCTTCCTGGTGGGAAATGAGAGTTAAATTTGCCCGTCCAGACACCTCCAGCTAGTCTCTCATTGGTTCTCCCTATTCCTGTTCATCTTCCGCAGAAATTGCAAACTGGGCCAAACAGGAGGTTAAAGGCACTGACTCTCCAAGTTGGGAGAGTATTAGTAAAGCATCTGGAATGTTGCACCCGAGTACCAGGGGACGAGAACTGAAACATATTGGAACACGTCTCCCAATCACATGGTTGATCATACTCTGGGTTCCACATGCATGCTTTAGCTGAAGGAAGAATCCCTTAAACCTGGAGAGTTGAGACCCGTGGAATGGGTACCATGCAATATGACTTCAAAGGGTCTTCATTTGCTCACCGAACCACTCCAATCCTATCACTGCTGCGTTTATGCCCCTGTACACACGCTTGATTCTCTTTCAGAGACATAGCGATCGATAGGTTTTAAGATACTTACTAGTCAGGTACATTCTTTGGCGTTTAATATGGGGTGTTGAGTCCATTTCATTGAGCAAGGAGTAGCTCTTGTCTATTACATATTTGGCTTAAGGAACTTTATCTGTGCTCATTTCAATCTCTGGTTTTATGCAGCACCCCAACTCACCTTTCCCCTTAAGCAAGCATAAGTTGGTTTTCTAAATTTGAGACCCTGTTCTCTTTTGTAATCCAGTTCCTGTGTAGCCAAGTTTACATTCCATGAATTAGTGATATCTTATGATGTTTCTTTTTCTGTGTGACTTATTTCAGTTAGAATCGTCATACCTGAATCCACTCACTATGCTGCTACGGGCCTGAGGACATAGAATTCATTGCTGATTGATATTGCATTGTACGTAAGTACCACAACTTCTTTATCCATTTTTCACTTTCTGCGATATTGAACTTGTACCATAAACGAGGTTCTTGTAAACAGAGCCGTCCCAAACTTTGGGGTGGCTGTGTCTTTTTGATTTTAATTTCCCTAAGCTATAGCACCATAAGTGGAAGTGCCCTAGGCTCTGTTGCTTTGTTTTTTAGATGTTTCAGGAAGCACCATACACTTCTCCCGAGTGGCTGTTGGCAATTTACATCCCGCCCATCAGCATAACAAGGCTCCCAGTTCTCCATGGCCTGTCCTGCCTTTCTGGATTTTACACTTTTTTCACATGGCCCTTTTGACCATGGAGAAGTGAGACTTCATTGTAGTGCAGATTTCCTTTGCAAGCTTGCTTGGTTGGCCAAAAAGGGCGTATGCGTTTTTTTCCTGAATATATTCAGGAAAAAACGCATACGCACTTTTTGGCCAAGTGCATCATTGTGGACGTTCTGCCTCTTTTCCTATGCTTTAAATGAAATTCCAGTCTACCTCCTGAAATCGGTTTCCTGCAATTCTGCCCCGCTTTCAAGTCCTCTTGGCAGCCTTACTTCAGTATATTTTTGGACGATAGCTGTCATTTATAACTCTGCAGGTTTGTGAATTACAGTGCCCCTGAGCTCCTTTCTTCAACTCGCTTTCTTGTGAGCTGGCCGCAACACCGCAGGATTGCTTCAGGCCCTAATCTGGTTCCGGCACGGCCCGCTGAGCCTTTGGTTAATTCCTCTTCCTGGTGGGAAATGAGAGTTAAATTTGCCCGTCCAGACACCTCCAGCAAGTCTCTCATTGGTTCTCCATATTCCTGTTTATCTTCCGCAGAAATTGCAAACTGCGCCAAACAGGAGGTTAAAGGCACTGACTCTCCAAGTCGGGAGAGTGTTAGTAAAGCGTCTGGAATGTTGCACCCGAGTACCAGGGGATGAGAACTGAGACATATTTGAACACGTCTCCCGATCACATGGTTGATCATACTCTGGGTTCCACATGCATGTTTTAGCTGAAGGAAGAATCCCTTAAAACTGGAGAGTTGAGACCCGTGGAATGGGTACCATGCAACATGAATTCAAAGGGTCTTCATTTGCTCACCGAACCTCTACAATCCTATCACTGCTGCGTTTATGCCCCTGTACACATGCTTGATTCTCTTTCGGAGACATAGCAATCCATAGGTTTTAAGATACTTACTAGTCAGGTACATTCTCAGGCGTTTAATATGGGGTGTTGAGTCCATTTCGTTGAGCAAGGAGTAGCTCTTGTCTATTACATATTTGGCTTAAGGAACTTTATCTGTGCTCATTTCAATCTCTGGTTTTATGCAGCACCCCAGCTCACCTTTCCCCTTAAGCAAGCATAAGTTGGTTTTCTAAATTTGAGACCCTGTTTTGTTTTGTAATTCAGTTCCTGTGTCGCCAAGTTTACATTCCGTGTATTAGTGATATCTTATGATGTTTTTTTTTCTGTGTGACTTATTTCAGTTAGAATCATCATACCAGAATCCACTCATTATGCTGCTACGGGCCTGATGACATAGATTTCATTGCTGAGTGATATTGCATTGTACGTAAGTACCACAAATTCTTTATCCATTTTTTGCTTTCTGCGATATTGAACTTGTACCGTAAACGTGGTTCTGGTAAACAGAGCCGTTCCAAACTTTGGGGTGGCTACGTCTTTTCAATTTTAATATCCCTAAACTATAGGACCATAAGTGGAAGTGCCCTAGGCTCTGATGCTTTGTTTTTTAGATGTTTCAGGAAACACCATACACTTCTCCAGAGTGGCTGTTGGCAATTTACATCCCGCCCATCAGCATAACAAGGCTCCCAGTTCTCCATGGCCTGTCCTGCCTTTCTGGATTTTACACTTTTTTCAGATGGCCCTTTTGACCGGGGGGAAGTGAGACTTCATAGTAGTGCAGATTTCCTTTGCAAGCTTGCTTGGTTGGCCAAAAAGAGCGTATGCGTTTTTGCCTGAATATATTCAGGAAAAAACGCATACGCCCTTTTGGCCAAGTGCATCATTGTGGACGTTCTGCCTCTTTTCCTATGCTTTAAATGCAATTCCAGTCTACCTCCTGAAATCAGTTTCCTGCAATTCTGCCCCGCTTTCAAGTCCTCTTGGCAGCCTTACTTCAGTATATTTTTGGACGATAGCTGTCATTTATAACTCTGCATGTTTGTGAATTACAGTGCCCCTGAGCTCCTTTCTCCAACTCACTTTCTTGTGAGCTGGCCGCAACACTGCAGGATTGCTTCAGGCCGTAATCTGGTTCCGGCACGGCACGCTGAGCCTTTGGTTAATTCCTCTTCCTGGTGGGAAATGAGAGTTAAATTTACCCGTCCAGACACCTCCAGGTAGTCTCTCATTTGTTCTCCCTATTCCTGTTTATCTTCCGCAGAAATTGCAAACTGGGCCAAACAGGAGGTAAAAGGCACTGACTCTCCAAGTCGGCAGAGTGTTAGTAAAGCGCCTGGAATGTTGCACCCGAGTACCAGGGGACGAAAACTGAGACATATTTGAACCCGTTTCCCGATCACACGGTTGATCATACTCTGGGTTCCATATGCATGTTTTAGCTGAAGGAAGAATCCCTTAAACCTGGAGAGTTGAGACCCGTGGAATGGGTACCATGCAATATGACTTCAAAGGTTCTTCATTTGCTCACCGAACCTCTCCAATCCTATCACTGCTGCGTTTATGCCCCTGTACACACGCTTGATTCTCTTTTGGAGACATAGCAATCCATAGGTTTTAAATTACTTACTAGTCAGGTACATTCTCAGGTGTTTAATATGGGGTGTTGAGTCCATTTCGTTGAGCAAGGAGTAGCTCTTGTCTATTACATATTTGGCTTAAGGAACTTTTTCTGTGCTCATTTCAATCTCTGGTTTTATGCAGCACCCCAACTCACCTTTCCCCTTAAGCAAGCGTAAGTTGGTTTTCTGAATTTGAGACCCTGTTCTGTTTTGTAATTCAGTTCCTTTGTATCCAAGTTTACATTCCTTGTATTAGTGATATCTTATGATTTTTCTTTTTCTGTGTGACTTATTTCAGTTAGAATCATCATACCTGAATCCACTCATTATGCTGCTACAGGCCTGATGACATAGATTTCATTGCTGAGTGATATTGCATTGTACGTAAGTACCACAACTTCTTTATCCATTTTTCACTTTCTGTGATATAGAACTTGTACCGTAAACGAGGTTCTTGTAAACAGAGCCGTCCCAAACATTGGGGTGGCTGTGTCTTTTTGATTTTAATTTCCCTAAGCTATAGGACCATAAGTGGAAGTGCCCTAGGCTCTGTTGCTTTGTTTTTTAGATGTTTCAGGAAACACCATACACTTCTCCTGAGTGGCTGTTGGCAATTTACATCCCGCCCATCAGCATAACAAGGCTCCCAGTTCTCCATGGCCTGTCCTGCCTTTCTGGATTTTACACTTTTTTCAGATAGCCCTTTTGACTGGGGGGAAGTGAGACTTCATTGTAGTGCAGATTTCCTTTGCAAGCTTGCTTGGTTGGCCAAAATGTGCGTATGCGTTTTTTCCTGAATATATTCAGGAAAAAACGCATACGCCCTTTTTGGCCAAGTGCATCATTGTGGACGTTCTGCCTCTTTTCCTATGCTTTAAATGCAATTCCAGTCTACCTCCGGAAATCGGTTTCCTGCAATTCTGCCCCGCTTTCAAGTCCTCTTGGCAGCCTTACTTCAGTATATTTTTGGACGATAGCTGTCATTTATAACTCTGCAGGTTTGTGAATTACAGTGCCCCTGAGCTCCTTTCTTCAACTCGCTTTCTTGTGAGCTGGCCGCAACACCGCAGGATTGCTTCAGGCCCTAATCTGGTTCCGGGATGGCACGCTGAGCCTTTGGTTAATTCCTCTTCCTGGTGGGAAATGAGAGTTAAATTTGCCCGTCCAGACACCTCCAGCTAGTCTCTCATTGGTTCTCCCTATTCCAGTTCATCTTCCGCAGAAATTGCAAACTGGGCCAAACAGGAGTTTAAAGGCACTGACTCTCCAAGTCGGCAGAGTGTTAGTAAAGCGTCTGGAATGATGCACCCGAGTACCAGGGGACCAGAACTGAGACATATTGGAACACGGTCTCCCGATCACATGATTGATCATACTCTGGGTTCCACATGCATGCTTTAGCTGAAGGAAGAATCCCTTAAACCTGGAGAGTTGAGACTCTTGGAATGGGTACCATGCAATATGACTTCAAAGGGTCTTCATTTGCTCACCGAAACTCTCCAGTCCTATCATTTCTGCATTTATGCCCCTGTACACACGCTTGATTCTCTTTCGGAGACATAGCAATCCATAGGTTTTAAGATACTTACTAGTCAGGTACATTCTTAGGCGTTTAATATGGGGTTGTGAGTCCATTTCATTGAGCAAGGAGTAGCTCTTGTGTATTACATATTTGGCTTAAGGAAATTTATCTGTGCTCATTTCAATCTCTGGTTTTATGCAGCACCCCAACTCACCTTTCCCCTTAAACAAGTATAAGGTGGTTTTCTACATTTGAGGCCCTGTTGTGTTTTGTAATTCAGTTCCTGTGTAGCTTAGTTTACATTCCGTGTATTAGTGATATCTTATGATGTTTCTTTTTCTGTGTGACTTATTTCAGTTGGAATCATCATACCTGAATCCACTCATTATGCTGCTACAGGCCTGATGACATAGATTTCATTGCTGAGTGATATTGCATTGTACGTAAGTACCAAAACTTCTTTCTCCATTTTTTGCTTTCTGCGATATTGAACTTGTAAAGTAAAGGAGGTTCTTGTAAACAGAGCCGTCCCAAATTTTGGGGTGGGTGTGTCTTTTTGATTTTAATTTCCCTAAGCTATAGGACCATAAGTGGAAGTGCCTTAGGCTCTGTTGCTTTGTTTTTTAGATGTTTCAGGAAACACCATACACTTCTCCCCAGTGGCTGTTGGCAATTTATATCCTGCTCATCAGCATAACAAGGCTCCCAGTTCTCCATGGCCTGTACTGCCTTTCTGGATTTTACACTTTTTTCAGATCACCCTTTTGACCGGGGGGAAGTGAGACTTCATTGTAGTGCAGATTTCATTTGCAAGCGTGCTTGGATGGCCAAAAAGGGCATATGCGTTTTTTCCTCAATATATTCAGGAAAAAACGCATATGCCCTTTTTGTCCAAGTGCATCATTGTGGACGTTCTGCCTCCTTTCCTATGCTTTAAATGCAATTCCAGTCTACCTCCTGAAATTGGTTTCCTGCAATTTTGCCCCGCATTCAAGTCCTCTTGTCAGGCTTACTTCAGTATATTTTTGGGCGATAGCTGTCATTTATAACTCTGCAGGTTTGTGAATTACAGTGCCCCTGAGCTCCTTTCTTCAACTCGCTTTCTTGTGAGCTGGCCGCAACACCGCAGTATTGCTTCAGGCCTTAATCTGGTTCCGGCACAGCACGCTGAGCCTTTGCTTAATTCCTCTTCCTGGTGGGAAATGAGAGTTAAATTTGCCCGTCCAGACACCTCCAGCTAGTCTCTCATTGGTTCTCCCTATTCCTGTTCATCTTCCGCAGAAATTGCAAACTGGGCCAAACAGGAGGTTAAAGGCACTGACTCTCCAAGTCGGCAGAGTGTTAGTGAAGCATCTGGAATGTTGCACCCAAGTACCAGGTGACAAGAAATGAGACATATTTGAACACATCTCAGGATCACACGGTTGATCATACTCTGGGTTCCACATGCATGTTTTAGCTGAAGGAAGAATCCCTTAAACCTGGAGAGTTGAGACCCGTGGAATGGGTTCCATGCAATATGAATTCAAAGGGTCTTCATTTGCTCACCGAACCTCTCCAATCCTATCACTGCTGCGTTTATGCCCCTGTACACATGCTTGATTCTATTTCGGAGACATAGCAATCCATAGGTTTTAAGATACTTACTAGTCAGGTACAACCTTAGGCGTTTAATATGGGGTGTTCAGTCCATTTCGTTGAGCAAGGAGTAGCTCTTGTCTATTACATATTTGGCTTAAGGAACTTTATCTGTGCTCATTTCAATCTCTGGTTTTATGCAGCACCCCAACTCACCATACCCCTTAAGCAAGCATAAGGTGGTTTTCTACATTTGAGGCCCTGTTGTGTTTTGTAATTCAGTTCCTGCGTAGCCAAGTTTACATTCCGTGTATTAGTGATATCTTATGATGTTTCTTTTTCTGTGTGACTTATTTCAGTTAGAATCATCATACCTGAATCCACTCATTATGCTGCTACGGGCCTGATGACATAGATTTCATTGCTGAGTGATATTGCATTGTACGTAAGTACCACAACTTCTTTATCCATTTTTCGCTTTCTGAGATATTGAACTTGTACCGTAAATGAGGTTCTTGTAAACAGAGCCGTCCCAAACTTTGGGGTGGCTGTGTCTTTTTGATTTTAATTTCCCTAAGCTATAGGACCATAAGTGGAAGTGCCCTAGGCTCTGTTGCTTTGTTTTTTAGATGTTTCAGGAAACACCATACACTTCTCCCAAGTGGCTGTTGGCAATTTACATCCCGCCCATCAGCATAACAAGGCTCCCAGTTCTCCATGGCCTGTCCTGCCTTTCTGGATTTTACACTTTTGAAAGATGGTCCATTTGACCGGGGGGAAGTGAGACTTCATTGTAGTGCAGATTTCCTTTGCAAGCTTGCTTGGTTGGCCAAAAAGTGCGTATGCGTTTTTTCCTGAATATATTCAGGAAAAAACGCATACACACTTTTTGGCCAAGTGCATCATTGTGGACGTTCTGCCTCTTTTCCTATGCTTTAAATGCAATTCCAGTCTACCTCCTGAAATCGGTTTCCTGCAATTCTGCCCCGATTTCAAGTCCTCTTGGCAGCCTTACTTCAGTATATTTTTGGACGATAGCTGTCATTTATAACTCTGCAGGTTTGTGAATTACAGTGCCCCTGAGCTCCTTTCTTCAACTCGCTTTCTTGTGAGCTGGCCGCAACACCGCAGGATTGCTTCAGGCCCTAATCTTGTTCCGGCATGGCACGCTGAGCCTTTGGTTAATTCCTCTTCCTGGTGGGAAATGAGAGTTAAATTTGCCCGTCCAGACACCTCCAGCTAGTCTCTCATTGGTTCTCCCTATTCCTGTTCATCTTCCGCAGAAATTGCAAACTGGGCCAAACAGGAGTTTAAAGGCACTGACTCTCCAAGTCGGGAGAGTGTTAGTAAAGCGTCTGGAATGATGCACCCGAGTACCAGGGGACGAGAACTGAGACATATTGGAACACGTCTCCCGATTACATGGTTGATCATACTCTGGGTTCCACATGCATGCTTTAGCTGAAGGAAGAATCCCTTAAACCTGGAGAGTTGAGACTCTTGGAATGGGTACCATGCAATATGACTTCAAAGGGTCTTCATTTGCTCACCGAAACTCTCCAGTCCTATCATTTCTGCATTTATGCCCCTGTACACACGCTTGATTCTCTTTCGGAGACATAGCAATCCATAGGTTTTAAGATACTTACTAGTCAGATACATTCTTAGGCGTTTAATATGGGGTTGTGAGTCCATTTCATTGAGCAAGGAGTAGCTCTTGTGTATTACATATTTGGCTTAAGGAAATTTATCTGTGCTCATTTCAATCTCTGGTTTTATGCAGCACCCCAACTCACCTTTCCCCTTAAGCAAGCATAAGGTGGTTTTCTACATTTGAGGCCCTGTTGTGTTTTGTAATTCAGTTCCTGTGTAGCTTAGTTTACATTCCGTGTATTAGTGATATCTTATGATGTTTCTTTTTCTGTGTGACTTATTTCAGTTAGAATCATCATACCTGAACCCACTCATTTTCTGCTACGGGCCTGTTGACATAGATGTCATTGCTGAGTGATATTGCATTGTACGTAAGTACCACAAATTCTTTATCCATTTTTCACTTTCTGTGATATTGAACTTGTACCGTAAACGAGGTTTTGTAAACAGAGCCGTCCCAAACTTTGGGGTGGCTGTGTCTTTTTGATTTTAATTTCCCTAAGCTATAGGACCATAAGTGGAAGTGCCCTAGGCTCTGTTGCTTTGTTTTTTAGATGTTTCAGGAAACACCATACACTTCTCCTGAGTGGCTGTTGGCAATTTACATCCCGCCCATCAGCATAACAAGGCTCCCAGTTCTCCATGGCCTGTCCTGCCTTTCTGGATTTTACACTTTTTTCAGATAGCCCTTTTGACTGGGGGGAAGTGAGACTTCATTGTAGTGCAGATTTCCTTTGCAAGCTTGCTTGGTTGGCCAAAAAGTGCGTATGCGTTTTTTCCTGAATATATTCAGGAAAAAACGCATACACACTTTTTGGCCAAGTGCATCATTGTGGACGTTCTGCCTCTTTTCCTATGCTTTAAATGCAATTCCAGTCTACCTCCTGAAATCGGTTTCCTGCAATTCTGCCCCGATTTCAAGTCCTCTTGGCAGCCTTACTTCAGTATATTTTTGGACGATAGCTGTCATTTATAACTCTGCAGGTTTGTGAATTACAGTGCCCGTGAGCTCCTTTCTTCAACTCGCTTTCTTGTGAGCTGGCCACAACACCGCAGAATTGCTTCAGGCCCTAATCTGTTTCCGGCACAGCACACTGAGCCTTTGGTTAATTCCTCTTCCTGGTGGGAAATGAGAGTTAAATTTGCCCGTCCAGAGACCTCCAGCTAGTCTCTCATTGGTTCTCCCTATTCCTGTTCATCTTCCGCGGAATTTGCAAACTGGGCCAAACAGGAGGTTAAAAGCACTGACTCTCCAAGTCGGGAGAGTGTTAGTAAAGCGTCTGGAATGTTGCACCCGAGTACCAGGGGACGAGAACTAAGACATATTTCAACACGTCTCCCAAACACATGGTTGATCATACTCTGGGTTCCACATGCATGTATTAGCTGAAGGAAGAATCCCTTAAACCTGGAGAGTTGAGACCCGTGGAATGGGTACCATGCAATATGACTTCAAAGGGTCTTCATTTGCTCACCGAACCTCTCCAATCCTATCACTGCTGCGTTTATGCCCCTGTTCTCACGCTTGATTCTCTTTTGGAGACATAGCAATCCATAGGTTTTAAGATACTTACTAGTCAGGTACATTATTAGGCGTTTAATATGGGGTTTTGAGTCCATTTCGTTGAGCAAGGAGCAGCTCTTGTCTATTACATATTTGGCTTAAGGAACTTTATCTGTGCTCATTTCAATCTCTGGTTTTATGCAGCACCCGAACTCACCTTTCCCCTTAAGCAAGCATAAGTTGGTTTTCTAAATTTGAGACCCTGTTCTGTTTTGTAATCCAGTTCCTGTGTAGCCAAGTTTACATTCCGTGTATTAGTGATATCTTATGATGTTTCTTTTTCTGTGTGACTTATTTCTGTTAGAATCATCATACCTGAACCCACTCATTTTCTGCTACGGGCCTGTTGACATAGATGTCATTGCTGAGTGATATTGCATTGTACGTAAGTACCACAAATTCTTTATCCATTTTTCACTTTCTGTGATATTGAACTTGTACCGTAAACGAGGTTTTGTAAACAGAGCCGTCCCAAACTTTGGGGTGGCTGTGTCTTTTTGATTTTAATTTCCCTAAGCTATAGGACCATAAGTGGAAGTGCCCTAGGCTCTGTTGCTTTGTTTTTTAGATGTTTCAGGAAACACCATACACTTCTCCTGAGTGGCTGTTGGCAATTTACATCCCGCCCATCAGCATAACAAGGCTCCCATTTCTCCATGGCCTGTCCTGCCTTTCTGGATTTTACACTTTTTTCAGATAGCCCTTTTGACTGGGGGGAAGTGAGACTTCATTGTAGTGCAGATTTCCTTTGCAAGCTTGCTTGGTTGGCCAAAAAGTGCGTATGCGTTTTTTCCTGAATATATTCAGGAAAAAACGCATACACCCTTTTTGGCCAAGTGCATCATTGTGGACGTTCTGCCTCTTTTCCTATGCTTTAAATGCAATTCCAGTCTACCTCCTGAAATCGGTTTCCTGCAATTCTGCCCCGATTTCAAGTCCTCTTGGCAGCCTTACTTCAGTATATTTTTGGACGATAGCTGTCATTTATAACTCTGCAGGTTTGTGAATTACAGTGCCCCTGAGCTCCTTTCTTCAACTCGCTTTCTTGTGAGCTGGCCGCAACACCGCAGGATTGCTTCAGGCCCTAATCTTGTTCCGGCATGGCACGCTGAGCCTTTGGTTAATTCCTCTTCCTGGTGGGAAATGAGAGTTAAATTTGCCCGTCCAGACACCTCCAGCTAGTCTCTCATTGGTTCTCCCTATTCCTGTTCATCTTCCGCAGAAATTGCAAACTGGGCCAAACAGGAGTTTAAAGGCACTGACTCTCCAAGTCGGGAGAGTGTTAGTAAAGCGTCTGGAATGATGCACCCGAGTACCAGGGGACGAGAACTGAGACATATTGGAACACGTCTCCCGATTACATGGTTGATCATACTCTGGGTTCCACATGCATGCTTTAGCTGAAGGAAGAATCCCTTAAACCTGGAGAGTTGAGACTCCTGGAATGGGTACCATGCAATATGACTTCAAAGGGTCTTCATTTGCTCACCGAAACTCTCCAGTCCTATCATTTCTGCATTTATGCCCCTGTACACACGCTTGATTCTCTTTCGGAGACATAGCAATCCATAGGTTTTAAGATACTTACTAGTCAGATACATTCTTAGGCGTTTAATATGGGGTTGTGAGTCCATTTCATTGAGCAAGGAGTAGCTCTTGTGTATTACATATTTGGCTTAAGGAAATTTATCTGTGCTCATTTCAATCTCTGGTTTTATGCAGCACCCCAACTCACCTTTCCCCTTAAGCAAGCATAAGGTGGTTTTCTACATTTGAGGCCCTGTTGTGTTTTGTAATTCAGTTCCTGTGTAGCTTAGTTTACATTCCGTGTATTAGTGATATCTTATGATGTTTCTTTTTCTGTGTGACTTATTTCAGTTAGAATCATCATACCTGAACCCACTCATTTTCTGCTACGGGCCTGTTGACATAGATGTCATTGCTGAGTGATATTGCATTGTACGTATGTACCACAAATTCTTTATCCATTTTTCACTTTCTGTGATATTGAACTTGTACCGTAAACGAGGTTCTTGTAAACAGAGCCGTCCCAAACTTTGGGGTGGCTGTGTCTTTTTGATTTTAATTTCCCTAAGCTATAGGACCATAAGTGGAAGTGCCCTAGGCTCTGTTGGTTTGTTTTTTAGATGTTTCAGGAAACACCATACACTTCCCCTGAGTGGCTGTTCGCAATTTACATCCCGCCCATCAGCATAACAGGGCTCCCAGTTCTCCATGGCCTGTCCTGCCTTTCTGGATTTTACACTTTCTTCAGATGGCCCTTTTGACCGGAGGGAAGTGAGACTTCATTGTAGTGCAGATTTCATTTGCAAGCTTGCTTGGTTGGCCAAAAAGGGCGTATGCGTTTTTTCCTGAATATATTCAGGAAAAAATGCATACGCCCTTTTTGGCCAAGTTCATCATTGTCGACGTTCTGCCTCTTTCCTATGGTTTAAATGAAATTCCAGTCTACCTCCTGAAATCGGTTTCCTGCAATTCTGCCCCGCTTTAAAGTCCTCTTGGCAGCCTTACTTCAGTATATTTTTGGATGATACCTGTCATTTATAACTCTGCAGGTTTGTGAATTTCAGTGCCCCTGAGCTCCTTTCTTCAACTCGCTTTCTTGTGAGCTGGCCGCAACACCGCAGGATTGCTTCAGGCCTTAATCTGTTTCCGGAACGGCACACTGAGCCTTTGGTTAATTCCTCTACCTGGTGGGAAATGTGAGTTAAATTTGCCCGTCCAGACACCTCCAGCTAGTCTCTCATTGGTTCTCCCTATTCCTGTTTATCTTCCGCAGAAATTGCAAACTGGGCCAAACAGGAGTTTAAAGGCACTGACTCTCCAAGTCGGGAGAGTGTTAGTAAAGCATCTGGAATGTTGCACCCGAGTACCAGGGGACGAGAACTGAGACATATTGGAACACGTCTCCCGATCACATGGTTGATCATACTCTGGGTTCCACATGCATGATTTAGCTGAAGAAAGAATCCCTTAAACCTGGAGAGTTGAGACCCGTGGAATGGGTACCATGCAATATGACTTCAAAGGGTCTTCATTTGCCCACCGAACCTCTCCAATCCTATCACTGCTGCGTTTATGCCCCTGTACACACGCTTGATTCTCTTTCAGACACATAGCAATCCATAGGTTTTAAGATACTTACTAGTCAGGTACATGCTTAGGTGTTTAATATGGGTTGTTGAGTCCATTTCGTTGAGCAGGGAGTAGCTCTTGTCTATTCCATATTTGTCTTAAGGAACTTTATCTGTGCTCATTTCAATCTCTGGTTTTATGCAGCACCCCAACTCACCTTTCCCCTTAAGCAAGCATAAGTTGGTTTTCTGAATTTGAGACCCTGTTCTGTTTTGTAATCCAGTTCCTGTGTAGCCAAGTTTACATTCCGTGTATTAGTGATATCTTATGATGTTTGTTTTTCTGTGTGACTTATTTCAGTTAGAATCATCATACCTGAATCCACTCATTATGCTGCTATGGGCCTGATGACATAGATTTCATTGCTGAGTGATATTGCATTGTACGTAAGTACCAAATCTTCTTTCTCCATTTTTCACTTTCTGCGATATTGAACTTGTCCCGTAAATGAGTTTCTTGTAAACAGAGCCATCCCAAACTTTGGGGTGGCTGTGTCTTTTTGATTTTAATTTCCCTAAGCTATAGGACCATAAGTGGAAGTGCCCTAGGCTCTGTTGCTTTGTTTCTTAGATGTTTCAGGAAACACCATACACTTCTCCTGAGTGGCTGTTGGCAATTTACATCCCGCCCATCAGCATAACAAGGGTCCCAGTTCTCCATGGCCTGTCCTGCCTTTCTGGATTTTTCACTTTTTTCAGATGGCCCTGTTGATCGTGGGGAAGTGAGACTTCATTGTAGTGCAGATTTCCTTTGCAAGCTTGCTTGGTTGGCCAAAAAGGGCGTATGCATTTTTTCCTGAATATATTCAGGAAAAAACGCATACACCCTTTTTGGCCAAGTGCATCATTGTCGACGTTCTGCCTCTTTTCCTATGCTTTAAATGCAATTCCAGTCTACCTCCTGAAATTGGTTTCCTGCAATTCTGCCCCGCTTTCAAGTCCTCTTGGCAGCCTTACCTCAGTATATTTTTGGACGATAGCTGTCATTTATAACTCTGCAGGTTTGTGAATTACCGTGCCCCTGAGCTCCATTCTTCAATTCGCTTTCTTGTGAGCTGGCCGCAACACCGCAGGATTGCTTCAGGCCCTAATCTGGTTCCAGCATGGCACGCTGAGCCTTTGGTTAATTCCTCTTCCTGGTGGGAAATGAGAGTTAAATTTGCCTGTCCAGACACCTCCAGCTAGTCTGTCATTGGTTCTCCCTATTGCTGTTCATCTTTCGCAGAAATTGCAAACTGGGCCAAACAGGAGGTTAAAGGCACTGACTCTCCAAGTCGGGAGAGTGTTAGTAAAGCGTCTGGAATGTTGCACCCGAGTAACAGGGGACGAGAACTGAGACGTATTTGAACACGTCGCCCGATCACACGGTTGATCATACTCTGGGAACCACATGCATGTTTTAGCTGAAGGAAGAATCCCTTAAACCTGGAGAGTTGAGACCCGTGGAATGGGTACCATGCAATATGACTTCAAAGGGTCTTCATTTGCTCATCGAACCTCTCCAATCCTATCACTGCTGCGTTTATGCCCCTCTACACATGCTTGATTCCCTTTCGGAGAGATACCAATCCATAGGTTTTAAGATACTTACTAGTCAGGTACATTCTTAGGTGTTTAATATGGGGTGTTGAGTCAATTTCGTTGAGCAAGGAGTAGCTCTTGTCTATTCCATATTTGGCTTAAGGAACTTTATCTGTGCTCATTTCAATCTCTGGTTTTATGCAGCACCCTAAGTCACCTTTCCCCTTTAGCAAGCATAAGTTTGTTTTCTAAATTTGAGACCCTGTTGTGTTTTGGAATTCAGTTCCAGTATAGCCAAGTTTACATTCCGTGTATTAGTGATATCTTATGATGTTTCTTTTTCTGTGTGACTTATTTCAGTTAGAATCATCATACCTAAATCCACTCATTATGCTGCTATGGGCCTGATGACATACATTTCATTGCTGAGTGATATTGCATTGTACGTAAGTACCACAACTTTTTTATCCATTTTTCACTTTCTGCGATATTGAACTTGTACCGTAAACGAGGGTCTTGTAAACAGAGCCATCCCAAATTTTGGGTGGCTGTGTCTTTTTGATTTTAATTTCCCTAAGCTATAGGACCATAAGTGGAAGTGCCCTATGCTCTGTTGCTTTGTTTTTTAGATGTTTCAGGAAACACCATACACTTCTCCCCAGTGGCTGTTGGCAATTTACATCCCGCCCATCAGCATAACAAGGCTCCCAGTTCTCCATGGCCTGTCCTGCCTTTCTGGATTTTACACTTTTTTCAGATGGCCCTTTTGACCGTGGGGAAGTGAGACTTCATTGTAGTGCAGATTTCCTTTGCAAGCTTGCTTGGTTGGCCAAAAAGGGCATATGCGTTTTTTCCTGAATATATTCAGGTAAAAACACATACGCCTTTTGTGGCCAAGTGCATCATTGTGGACGTTCTGCCTCTTTTCCTATCCATTAAATGCAATTCCAGTCTACCACCTGAAATCGGTTGCCTGCAATTCTGCCCGGCTTTCAAGTCCTCTTGGCAGCCTTACTTCAGTATATTTTTGGACAATAGCTGTCATTTATAACTCTGCAGGTTTGTGAATTACAGTGCCCCTGAGCTCGTTTCTTCAACTCGCTTTCTTGTGAGCTGGCCGCAACACCGCAGGATTGCTTCAGGCCCTAATCTTGTTCTAGCACGGCATGCTGAGCCTTTGGTTAATTCCTCTTCCTGGTGGGAAATGAGAGTTAAATTTGCCCGTCCAGACACCTCCAGCTAGTCTCTCATTGGTTCTCCCTATTCCTGTTCATCTTCCGCAGAAATTGCAAACTGGGCCAAACAGGAGGTTAAAGGCACTGACTCTCCAAGTCGGGAGAGTGTTAGTAAAGCATCTGGAATGTTGCACCCGAGTACCAGGGGACGAGAACTGAGACATATTGGAACACGTCTCCGGATCACACGGTTGATCATACTCTGGGTTCCACATGCATGCTTTAGCTGAAGGAAGAATCCCTTAAACCTGGAGAGTTGAGACCCGTGGAATGGGTACCATGCAATATGACTTCAAAGGGTCTTCATTTGCTCACCGAACCTCTCCAATCCTATCACTGCTGCGTTTATGCCCCTGTACACACGCTTGATTCTCTTTCAGAGACATAGCAATCCATAGGTTTTAAGATACTTACTAGTCAGGTACAGTCTTACGCGTTTAATATGGGGTGTTGAGTCCATCTCGTTGAGCAAGGAGTAGCTCTTGTCTATTACATATTTGGCTTAAGGAACTTTATCTGTGCTCATTTCAATCTCTGGTTTTACGCAGCACTCCAACTCACCTTTCCCATTAAGCAAGCATAAGTTGGTTTTCTAAATTTGAGACCCTGTTCTGTTTTGTAATCCAGTTCCTGTGTAGCCAAGTTTACATTCCATGTATTAGTGATATCTTATGATGTTTCTTTTTCTGTGTGACTTATTTCAGTTAGAATCGTCATACCTGAATCCACTCATTACGCTGCTACGGGCCTGATGACATAGATTTCATTGCTGAGTGATATTGCATTGTACGTAAGTACCACAACTTCTTTATCCATTTTTCACTCTTTGCGATATTGAACTTGTCCCGTAAACGAGGTTCTTGTAAACAGAGCCGTCCCAAACTTTGGGGTGGCTGTGTCTTTTTGATTTTAATTTCCCTAAGCTATAGGACCATAAGTGGAAGTGCTCTAGGCTCTGTTGCTTTGTTTTTTAGATGTTTCAGGAAACACCATACACTTCTCCCCAGTGGCTGTTGGCAATTCACATCCTGCCCATCAGCATAACAAGGCACCCAGTTCTCCATAGCCTGTCCTGCCTTTCTGGATTTTACACTTTTTTCAGATGGCCCTTTTGACCGGGGGGAAGTGAGACTTCATTGTAGTGCAGATTTCCTTTGCAAGCTTGCTTGGTTGGCCAAAAAGGGCGTATGCGTTTTTTCCGGAAAAAACTCATACGCCCTTTTTGGCCAAGTGCATCATTGTCAACGTTCTGCCTCTTTTCCTATGCTTTAAATGCAATTCCAGTCTACCTCTTGCAATCGGTTTCCTGCAATTCTGCCACGCTTTCAAGTCCTCTTAGCAGCCTTACTTCAGTATATTTTTAGACGATAGCTGTCATTTATAACTCTGCATGTTTGTGAATTACAGTGCCCCTGAGCTCCCTTCTTCAACTCGTTTTCTTGTGAGCTGGCCGCAACACCGCAGGATTGCTTCAGGCCCTAATCTGGTTCCGGCACGGCAGGCTAAGCCTTTGGTTAATTCCTCTTCCTGGTGGGAAATGAGAGTTAAATTTGCCCGTCCAGACACCTCCAGCTAGTCTCTCATTGGTTCTCCCTATTCCTGTTTATCTTCCGCAGATATTGCAAACTGGGCCAAACAGGAGGTTAAAGGCACTCACTCTCCAAGTCGGGGGAGTGTTAGTAAAGTGTCTGGAAAGTTGCACCCGAGTACCAGGGGATGAGAACTGAGACATATTGGAACACGTCTCCAGATCACACGGTTGATCATACTCTGGGTTCCACATGCATGTTTTAGCTGAAGGAAGAATCCCTTAAACATGGAGAGTTGAGACCCGTGGAATGGATACCATGCAATATAACTTCAAAGGGTCTTCATTTGCTCACCGAACCTCTCCAATCCGATCACTGCTGCGTGTATGCCCCTGTACTCATGCTTGATTCTCTTTCGGAGACATAGCAATCCATAGGTTTTAAGATACTTACTAGTCAGGTACATTCTTAGGCGTTTAATATGGTGTGTTGAGTCCATTTCGTTGAGCAAGGAGTAGCTGTTGTCTATTACATATTTGGCTTAAGGAACTTTATCTGTGTTCATTTCAATCTCTGGTTTTATGCAGCACCCCAACTCACCTTTCCCTTTAAGCAAGCATAAGTTGGTTTTCTAAATTTGAGACTCTGTTCTGTTTTGTAATCCAGTTCCTGTGTAGCCAAGTTTACATTCCGTGTATTAGTGATATCTTATGATGTTTCTTTTTTTTGTGACTTATTTCAGTTAGAATCATCATACCTGAATCCACTCATTATGCTGCTATGGGCCTGATGACATAGATTTCATTGCTGAGTGATATTGCATTGTACGTAAGTACCACAAATTCTTTATACATTTTTCACTCTTTGCGATATTGAACTTGTCCCCTAAACGAGGTTCTTGTAAACAGAGCCGTCCCAAACTTTGGGGTGGCTGTGTCTTTTTGATTTTAATTTCCCTAAGCTATAGGACCATAAGTGGAAGTGCCCTAGGCTCTGTTGCTTTGTTTCTTAGATGTTTCAGGAAACACCATACACTTCTCCCAAGTGGCTGTTGGCAATTTACATCCCGCCCATTAGCATAACAAGGCTCCCAGTTCTCCATGGCCTGTCCTGCCTTTCTGGATTTTACACTTTTTTCAGATGGCCCTTTTGACCCGGGGGAAGTGAGACTTCATTGTAGTGCAGATTTCCTTTGCAAGCTTGCTTGGTTGGCCAAAAAGTACATATGCCTTTTTTCCTGAATATATTCAGGAAAAAACGCATACGCCCTTTTTGGCCAAGTGCATCATTGTCGACGTTCTGCCTCTTTTCCTATGCTTTAAATGCAATTCCAGTCTACCTCCTGAAATCGGTTTCCTGCAATTCTGCCCCGCTTTCAAGTCCTCTTGGCAGCCTTACTTCAGTATATTTTTGGACAATAGCTGTCATTTATAACTCTGCAGGTTTGTGAATTACAGTGCCCCTGAGCTCCTTTCTTCAACTCGCTTTCTTGTGAGCTGGCCGCAACACTGCTGCATTGCTTCAGGCCCTAATCTGGTTCCGGCACGGCACGCTGAGCCTTTGGTTAATTCCTCTTCCTGGTGGGAAATGAGAGTTAAATTTGCCCGTCCAGACACCTCCAGCTAGTCTCTCATTGGTTCTCCCTATTCGTGTTCATCTTCCGCAGAAATTGCAAACTGGGCCAAACAGGAGGTTAAAGGCACTGACTCTCCAAGTCGGGAGAGTGTTAGTAAAGTGTCTGGAATGTTGCACCTGAGTACCAGGGGACGAGAACTGAGACATATTGGAACACGTCTCCCGATCACACGGTTGATCATACCCTGGGTTCCACATGCATGATTTAGCTGAAGGAAGAATCCCTTAAACCTGGAGAGTTGAGACCCGTGGAATGGGTACCATGCAATATGACTTCAAAGGGTCTTCATTTGCTCACCGAACCTCTCCAATCCTATCACTGCTGCGTTTATGCCCCTGTACACACGCTTGATTCTCTTTCAGAGACAGAGCGATCCATAGGTTTTAAGATACTTACTAGTCAGGTACATTCTTAGGCGTTTAATATGGGGTGTTGAGTCCAATTCGTTGAGCAAGGAGTAGCTCTTGTCTATTCCATATTTGGCTTAAGGAACTTTATCTGTGCTCATTTCAATCTCTGGTTTTATGCAGCACCCCAACTCACCTTTCCCCTTAAGCAAGCATAAGTTGATTTTCTAAATTTGAGACCCTGTTCTGTTTTGTAATCCAGTTCCTGTGTAGCCAAGTTTACATTTCGTGTATTAGTGATATCTTATGACGTTTCTTTTTCTTGTGACTTATTTCAGTTAGAATCATAATACCTGAATCCACTCATTATGCTGCAACGGGCCTGATGACATAGATGTCATTGCTGAGTGATATTGCACTGTACGTAAGTAGCACAACTTCTTTATCCATTTTTCACTTTCTGCGATATCGAACTTGTCCCGTAAAAGAGTTTCTTGTAAACAGAGCCGTTCCAAATTTTGGGGTGGCTGTGTCTTTTTGATTTTAATTTCCCTAAGCTATAGGACCATAAGTTGAAGTGCCCTAGGCTCTGTTGCTTTGTTTTTTAGATGTTTCAGGAAGCACCATACACTTCTCCCCAGTGGCTGTTGGCAATTTACATCCCGCCCATCAGCAAAACAAGGCTCCCAGTTCTCCATGGCCTGTCCTGCCTTTCTGGATTTTACACTTTTTTCAGATGGCCCTTTTGACCGGGGGGAAGTGAGACTTCATTGTAGTGCAGATTTCCTTTGCAAGCTTGCTTGGTTGGCCAAAAAGTGCATATGCATTTTTTCCTGAATATATTCAGGAAAAAACGCATACGCCCTTTTTGGCCAAGTGCATCATTGTCGACGTTCTGCCTCTTTTCCTATGCTTTAAATGCAATTCCTGTCTACCTCCTGAAATCGGTTTCCTGCAATTCTGCCCGGCTTTCAATTCCTCTTGGCAGCCTTACTTCAGTATATTTTTGGACGATAGCTGTCATTTATAACTCTGCAGGTTTGTGAATTACAGTGCCCCTGAGCTCGTTTCTTCAACTCGCTTTCTTGTGAGCTGGCCGCAACACCGCAGGATTGCTTCAGGCCCTAATCTTGTTCTAGCACGGCATGCTGAGCCTTTGGTTAATTCCTCTTCCTGGTGGGAAATGAGAGTTAAATTTGCCCGTCCAGACACCTCCAGCTAGTCTCTCATTGGTTCTCCCTATTCCTGTTCATCTTCCGCAGAAATTGCAAACTGGGCCAAACAGGAGGTTTAAGGCACTGACTCTACAAGTCGGGAGAGTGTTAGTAAAGCATCTGGAATGTTGCACCCGAGTACCAGGGGACGAGAACTGAGACATATTGGAACACGTCTCCCGATCACACGGTTGATCATACTCTGGGTTCCACATGCATGTTTTAGCTGAAGGAAGAATCCCTTAAACCTGGAGAGTTGAGACCCGTGGAATGGGTACCATGCAATATGATTTCAAAGGGTCTTCGTTTGCCCACCGAACCTCTCCAATCCTATCACTGCGGCCTTTATGCCCCTGTACACACGCTTGATTCTCTTTCGGAGGCATAGCAATCCATAGGTTTTAAGATACTTACTAGTCAGGTACATTCTTAGGCGTTTAATATGGGGTGTTGAGTCCATTTCGTTGAGCAAGGATTAGCTCTTGTCTATTACATATTTGGCTTAAGGAACTTTATCTGTGCTCATTTCAATCTCTGTTTTTATGCAGCACCTCAACTCACCTTTCCCCTTAAGCAAGCATAAGTTGGTTTTCTAAATTTGAGACCCTGTTCTGTTTTGTAATTCAGTTAGTGTGTAGCCAAGTTTACATTCCGTGTATTAGTGATATCTTATTATGTTTCTTTTTCTGTGTGACTTATTTCAGTTAGAATCATCATACCTGAATCCACTCATTATGCTGCTACGGGCTTGATGACATAGATGTCATTGCTGAGTGATATTGCATTGTACGTAAATACCACAAGTTCTTTATCCATTTTTCACTCTTTGCGACATTGAACTTGTACCGTAAATGAGGTTCTTGTAAACAGAGCCGTCCCAAACTTTGGGGTGGCTGTGTCTTTTTGATTTTAATTTCCCTAAGCTATAGGACCATAAGTGGAAGTGCCCTAGGCTCTGTTGCTTTGTTTCTTAGATGTCTCAGGAAACACCATACACTTCTCCCAAGTGGCTGTTGGCAATTTACATCCACCCATCAGCATAACAAGGCTCCCAGTTCTCCATGGCCTGTCCTGCCTTTCTGGATTTTACACTTTTTTCAGATGGCCCTTTTGACCGGGGGGAAGTGAGACTTCATTGTAATGCAGATTTCCTTTGCAAGCTTGCTTGGTTGGCCAAAAAGGGCGTATGCGTTTTTTCCTGAATATATTCAGGAAAAAACGCATACGCCCTTTTTGGCCAAGAGCATCATTGTCGACGTTCTGCCTCTTTTCCTATGCTTTAGATGCAATTCCAGTCTACTTCCTGAAATCGGTTTCCTGCAATTCTGCCCCGCTTTCAAGTCCTCTTGGCAGCCTTACTTCAGTATATTTTTGGACGATAGCTGTCATTTATAACTCTGCATGTTTGTGAATTACAGTGCCCGTGAGCTCCTTTCTTCAACTCGCTTTCTTGTGAGCTGGCCGCAACACTGCAGCATTGCTTCAGGCCCTAATCTAGTTCCGGCACGGCACGCTGAGCCTTTGGTTAATTCCTCTTCCTGGTGGGAAATGAGAGTTAAATTTGCCCGTCCAGACACCTCCAGCTAGTCTCTCATTGGTTCTCCCTATTCCTGTTCATCTTCCGCAGAAATTGCAAACTGGGCCAAACAGGAGGTTAAAGGCACTGACTCTCCAAGTCGGGAGAGTGTTAGTAAAGCGTCTGGAATGTTGCACCCGAGTACCAGGGGACGAAAACTGAGACATATTGGAACACGTCTCCCAATCACACGGTTGATCATACTCTGGGTTCCACATGCATGTTTTAGCTGAAGGAAGAATCCCTTAAACCAGGAGAGTTGAGACCCGTGGAATGGGTACCATGCAATATGACTTCAAAGGGTCTTCATTTGCTCACCGAACCTCTCCAATCCTATCACTGCTGCGTTTATGCCCCTGTACACACGCTTGATTCTCTTTCGGAGACATAGCAATCCATAGGTTTTAAGATACTTACTAGTCAGGTACATTCTTAATCGTTTAATATGGGGTGTTGAGTCCATCTCGTTGAGCAAGGAGTAGCTCTTGTCTATTACATATTTGGCTTAAGGAACTTTATCTGTGCTCATTTCAATCTCTGGTTTTATGCAGCACCCCAACTCACCTTTCCCCTTAAGCAAGCATAAGTTGGTTTTCTAAATTTGAGAACCTGTTCTGTTTTGTAATTCAGTTCCTGTGTAGCCAAGTTTACATTCCGTGTATTAGTGATATCTTATGATGTTTCTTTTTCTGTGTGACTTATTTCAGTTAGAATAATCATACCTGAATCCACTCATTATGCTGCAACGGGCCTGATGACATAGATGTCATTGCTGAGTGATATTGCATTGTACGTAAGTACCACAACTTCTTTATCCATCTTTCGCTTTCTGCGATATTGAACTTGTACCGTAAACGAGGTTCTTGTAAACAGAGCCGTCCCAAACTTTGGGGTGGCTGTGTCTTTTTGACTTTAATATCCCTAAGCTATAGGACCATAAGTGGAAGTGCCCTAGGCTCTGTTGCTTTGTTTTTTCGATGTTTCAGGAAATACAATACACTTCTCCCGAGTGGCTGTTGGCAATTTATATCCCGCCCATCAGCATAACAAGGCTCCCAGTTCTCCATGGCCTGTCCTGCCTTTCTGGATTTTACACTTTTTTCAGATGGCCCTTTTGACCGGGGGGAAGTGAGATTTCATTGTAGTGCAGATTTCCTTTGCAAGCTTGCTTGGTTGGCCAAAAAGGGCGTATGCGTTTTTTCATGAATATATTCAGGAAAAAACGCATACGCCCTTTTTGGCCAAGTGCATCATTGTGGACGTTCTGCCTCTTTTCCTATGCTTTAAATGCAATTCCAGTCTACCTCCCGATATCGGTTTCCTGCAATTCTGCCCCGCTTTCAAGTCCTCTTGGCAGCCTTACTTCAGTATATTTTTGGACAATAGCTGTCATTTATAACTCTGCAGGTTTGTGAATTACAGTGCCCCTGAGCTCCTTTCTTCAACTCGCTTTCTTGTGAGCTGGCCGCAACACCGCAGGATTGCTTCAGGCCCTAATCTGGTTCCGGCACGGCACGCTGAGCCTTTGGTTAATTCCTCTTCCTGGTGGGAGATGAGAGTTAAATTTGCCCGTCCAGACACCTCCAGCTAGTCTCTCATTGGTTTTCCCTATTCCAGTTCATCTTCTGGAGAAATTGCAAACTGGGCCAAACAAGAGGTTAAAGGCACTGACTCTCCAAGTCGGGAGAGTGTTAGTAAACCGTCTGGAATGTTGCACCCGAGTACCAGGGGATGAAAACTGAGACATATTGGAATACGTCTCCCGA